>NC_137796.1:28662195-28884695 GCF_963383645.1 Muscardinus avellanarius
GCCCCTGGGGAGATCGTGGGGTCCCCACACACGAGCTTCTCTCACCGGGACACCGTCACGAGCCTCACGCATCTGTGATACCGACGTCTGGAACTCGCCGATGAAGTCGTGGCCCCCATCGTTGTCATAGTCGTAGCACATGACCTGGTGGGTCCAGCATGGTTATCCCTGACCTGCCCCAGGAGGTGCTCTCCAGCCCCTTTCAGCTCCCAGAGAAAACCCCAGTTCTTCTGTCGGGGCAGTTCCTCCCCCCAGCACCTGCCCAGCTGGTTCTGGAAGCTCCTGAACTGCCTCCTGTAGGAAACTTCCTGTGACTCCGACTCCCAGGCAGTGGAGAAAGTGTGCCCGCCCAGGGACAGCAGCCCTGCGTGTGGCCCATGGCCCGCAGCCCGCTCTAGACTGCTGACGGGCACAGAAACTGCCACTGTATAGCTCTCTAACTGCTGCTGTGAGACTTGTAGGAGGAAGGCAGGAATGATAGCACCCATGCTGCTGGGGTATAAACAGAGACCCTGAGGAGAAAGCACATGGCCAGAGGCACAGCCCCAGGACTAGAAGCCATGTTTCTTGGAAGCCCGTTCAGGGGTCTGCCTGACCTAGTTGTCCCTTACCTGCTCATAGACCCAGCTCCACGGACTGAGGACCTCTAGAGACTTGTGACCCCTGCCCCGCCATGTGACTCCATTTGTAGCATTTGATGGTTTCTGAAGTGTTTCTGCCTCAGTTCTCCAGGAAGGGCCGTTTAGAGGAGCTCAAATGGCTGGGGAGCCTGCCCAGGTCCCCAGAGTGACAGACAGACAGGAAACAGGACCCAGCTCCTCCCTCCCCACCAAGACGAGGTTCTTTCCATCTTAGTAAGGAAGAGCTTTGACCAGGTACTGCATGGGAGGCTGGAGTGGGCAGAGGGGAAGGGGTTCCCCTCACCTGGATGGGCTTCTCCAAGTCCCCATCACACAGGGACACCAGCGGCACAGTGAATGGTTTCCACACAGGGTCCAGTGTGTACTTGATCACCTGCAGAATAGCAAGTACCAGCCAGTGAGGACAGATGTGACAAGAAGGAGACACCCAGAGCCACACTTCTGAGGATGGGAGTGAGTGAGCATCCTCGTGGGCCTTCAGATGCCATTGCGTGGCTGAGACTGCACAGCCTTACTGTAAGCTGTCAGCAGACCATGAAACCCCCGGCCCCATGCACCTACCTCAGTCCTGTGAACCAGCATCCACTTGCCATCGTCCCCTGGCTTATAAAACTCCAGAAATGGGTCCGACTTCCCAAAGAGGTCCTGGGGAGCAGAAGAATATGGGTGAGGGGGAATAACCATGCCAAACTCAGGGAGACTGAGGTGTGCCTTCAACCCAGAGTCAAGGTGGAAGCTGCAGACACAGCCCACCTGGCCCTCTCTCCTGAGCCTCTGCAAGTCTCAGCAAGAGGCTGGGAGCTCTGAGGTCCCTCAGACCACAGTCCCCTAGAGAAACACTCGACATGAGCTGGCCAGAGCTGTGCTGAGCCTCAGAGTTCACAGGTGGTGGAGCTCCAGCATCTATGATAGGGCAGGACTCCGAGAGGGTGCCTGCTCCCAGAACAGGCCAGGCCCTCATAGGGTATCACACTAATTTTAGCGAGAGTCTTAAAAACTAAAACCAAAGCTGGGCATGGTGGCGCACGCTTGTAATCCCAGCATTTGGCAGGCTGAGACAGGAGGATCGAAGGTTTGTGGCCAGCCTCGGCTACTTAGTGAGGCCCTTTGCAACTCAGTGAGACCCTGTTTCAAAATAAAGAATAAAAAAAATCAGGCTGGGGGTGTAGCTCGGAGGTAGAATGCACCCAGGTTCCATCTCTGGTACCACAAAATAAATAAATAAATAAATAAATAAATAAATAAATAAATAAATACAAACAAAAAGCTAATACCATCCTGCCTGTTACTGGAGGTATGTGATGGCCTTTACAAGTTCATTTAGCCAGGCAGCTAAATGAATGCCTGTAATGCTAGTACTTGGGAGGCTGAGACAGGAGGATTGCAGGTTCAAGATCAGCCTCAGCAACTTAGTGAGACCCTATTTCAAAATAAAAAAGGGGTGAGGGTATAGCTCAGAGTAGAATGCCCTAGTTTAATCCCTAGTAACTCCCATACAATTTTATTTCAGTTTAAAAAACATGGCACTCTAAAGAGATTATATGCCAGCAAGGGTGAAAAAGATCAGCAAGTAAGACAGCAGTGCCAGGGAACAGTGAGGTGGGAGAGGGGAGCACTGGAGGGCCACTGCACTTCCAGGGCGATCCCCAAGAGGGAGTGCCCTGCAGGAGCAGGCCCCCACAGGCAGGGGCCCTGAGAACAGCCAGAGGAAGTGGAGAAAGAGCAAGAGCAAAGGTCCTGGACAGGAGCGGGCCAGGGCAGGCTGGGTTTGATCCCCAGCCCAGCCAAACAAAAAATGTGGGGAGAGCAAGGAAGCGGGTTCGGTGGAAGCAGAATGAAGAAGGGAGAGAGGAAACGTGAGCTCAGGGGTCAGGACATTGGGGCACGTCAGGCAGGGCCTGCGGTATGCTGTAAGAGCCCTGGAAGTTACACTGAGTGAGATGGTGTACCAAGCACAAGTGGGTTTCCAGCTGGGTGCTAAATGCTCAGTGGTAAGCTCGCTCCCTCAGTATGAAGGAGTCCTAATCTGGAGCCGCCTAGGGAGCCCTGTGCTAGGCCCATCCCCTGAGGGCAATAAAGGTGGTTGGCAGAGAGGGCTGTGGCATGGACACCATTTGCTGGGAGCCCCGTCTGTCCACCTTACCTTCTTGTCCAGCTTCCTGCCCGCCAGACTTAGCGTGATGACCCGGTTGTCTGACAGCTCCTGGGCGGCGATCTGTAAGGTCAGGGGACCATGAGGAGAGGTGCTGCTCCTTCTAGCCCGCCTCCTTCTGTGCACGGTGGGCAGAGGGGCCCCAGATCCAGCTCCCCAGGGCTCAGAGGGGAAGGAGGCCTCGGAGGGCTGGTGCCCAGTGATCTTGGACAAGGCTCTTGTCCAAACCTTACTTTTCATCATTTAGAAAATAAGATAACGACCCATCAGGATATGAAGAGTGACAGTGACTCCACGTGGCCCAGGAGAGGGCACGTGGGATGGCAGAGCAGATGCAGCAGGCACCAGGCATGGGGATATCTATAGCCGTGGGGAGCAGTTCTGGGCCAGGAGCAGCATGACAGGCCTCCTCATGTCCCCTCTGCAGCCCAAGAGACCTCAGAACACTAAGGTATCAGCAACCACAGCAACGTCACCATGCAACTGGAGAAACTGAGGCATGGGGGAGTGAGGGGGCCCACCCAAGTTCGTTCTGCTGTCTCATCAGCTCACACATCACCTGTCCTCCACGCCTTCCCCTTGGCCGTGGTCCTCAGACCCCTGCCTTCCCACCATGCTAGAGGGTCTGGCCCTTGCTAGTCCCAGCCCTGGGCTGCTTTCCTGGCCCCTTGCTGGTTCCTTGACCCTGTGCACAAGCCCAGCCAGTGTCGGACCAGCTGGGGGACCTTGAATCTGCCAAGTGCCCCCTCCAGGCCTCTCTCCCATTCACAGCAATGCTGGTGGTCCAGATCCTCCAGTACTTGGAGGATAGCCTCACCTGAGGCAAGCCATCAGGCCTCAGCAGTGCAGCCAGGCTGGCGGTTGCCCTTCCTCCTTCCCTGTCCTGGGACCCCCTCAACAATATAAAGCATGGCCCATCATTGCCCCCATTTCCCGAAGAGGGGAGTGAGATCTGCAGAACCACTAGAAACGCTAGGGGGTTGGAGACGGTGGAGACTAGGCTGGGGGTCCCTCTGGGGTGGCTTCCAGGTACAGGTTGGCTGGGGTGTGAAAGCCGTTAGATGGAAGATCCTGAACACCAAGAAGTGGGGGCTGGGCAGGGCGTTCCGGGTGGTAGAACAGTGTTCGGGATATGCTGTGAATCCAGCCTGCCTTGAGCCCAGGACACTTGAGTGAAGGGGTAAAGAACAACTGTGGCAGGGAGGAAAAGCTGGGACCGATGTGTCCCTCGCGGCTCTGAGTGACAGGAGGTGTGCAGCGGCGGGGGAACGGCCCCAGGAGCGCGCCAAGCTGCACCTCTCTGCTTCAGGGGTGGCCGCATCGCACAACTCTGAGATAATCTCACTAGCTGAACTGCCCTGGGGACCTTCCTCTCTGGGTCTCATTTCCTTCATCTGTTAAATGGGGTTACCCTGCCTTCTGGGACCCTGAGAGGACGCAGAGTCCATCCACAGGAAGAGCCTGCGCCTAGCTGGAATCATAACGCACGCGGGGGAACCATCGCGGATCGCAGGAATCATTGCGCATCACTGAAGCTCTGTGCATCGCAGCCGCAAGCAGAGCATCATGCACGAGGCGCTTCGGAAAGACCCCCAAGGGCAGGCGGGCAGGGGCCAGTGCCAGTGTCAGAGCAGTGCTGGGAGGCTCTGGAGGCCTCCAGGGGGAAAGAGTGGAAAGCCCCTGCCTTGGGAGCCGCAATCTTTGGGGCTTCCTGACAGCCCCCCGCCCCAGCTTGGCGCCCCCCCCCCATGCATCATTTGTGGAGCCTGGAGCCCGTTGCTAAGAGACCTGTTGCTAAGTTGTAAGTTGGGCCTTTTTACTCCAAACAAAGCTGGTGATTATCTGCCAGAGGAGCGGCCCATTGATGGGGGAGGGCAGCAGGCAGGCGGAGGTGGAGGGGGATGTGGAAAGCAGGAGGGGGCTGGTACCGTAATCAAGCCCTTCCCTGCAGGCTTGTCATTCATCAGCAGCAGAGGCCGAGTGATCTTCTTGCTGGAGACGATCTGGGGTGGGAGACACAGAGAAAGGAGCTCAGCAAGTGTATGTGTGTGTGTGTGGGGTGGGGGAGGCTGGAAGGATGGATCCTCAGCGGGCACCACTTCACGCTGCCTCCTGCCAGGGCTGGCTAAACCTTCACCTGCTGGCCCTGGCCATGGAGACAGACAGCCACCGTGACTAGCCAATCTGGACAGCCCAGGAGACCAAGACCCAGAGAGGTTGAGACACTAGTCGGGGTCCCGCAGTTGGAGTGGTGTCCTGGAAGTCTGGCTCCCACATGGGGCTCATGTTCTGAAGATAACTACAAGGAGGTTAGCCCCCCACAGCCTTCCCCATAAGCACGGGCAGACCCCGCCCTGCTCAGTGCAGGCCTGTTGGGAGGTCAAGCTCCCATTCTTTGTATGTATTTTCATCGTTTTCAATAGGTGACATAGGTGTAGAAGATTCAACAATCAAAACAATATGGAAAGAGGAAGGCGTGGAAGTCCCCTCCCACCTGTGCCCTGCATCCCAGCCCTGCCTGGGCCTCTGCTGGTATTTTTCCTGTCTCCCAGGCAGGCTGTTCACTGTCCACCCCACACCCGCACTGCGCCCTGCGGTCTGCATCACCAGGCTCCCCTGGTCCCTGGATTCAGAGATTCAGCCAGTAAGGTGTGTGTGTTGGGGGGGGGGGAGGCACCAACAGGAGCTGGGAGTGCAAGAGGGCTGGCGCCAGTTCTGTGGTCTGCTTCCCCCACCATACTTCTGGCCAGGCCCCGGCACTGCTGTTTTGTGCCATGTGAGAGGTGGTCAGGCCCCCACTGGTGCCAACCTTGGACTGCTTTCCTGGTCCCCTGCCCCTGTCCACAAGTTACTGGCTCCCCGGTTACTCTCTGGTTCCCTGGTTACTCTCTGAGGGTGTGGACACATGGCAGAGACCCTGACTGCTACACCCTGCTTCCTACACAAAAGGGACATGGCCTCTGCTGTCCAGCTTTGCTTTCTTAAAGAATATTATCTCCTGCAAGACCCAGGGCACTTCAGTCTCTGCTAGGACCTCTCAAAACATTTTCTCTTTTCTTCTCTCCATCATCCTTGTTCATATGTGTAATTTGGGGAAACTGAGGCCCAGGAAGAGGTGGGGGCCGGCCCAGGAACCAGAAGGATTGAGTGGGACAGGTGTTGGGACTCCTGGCCCTGCCCCTCCCAGCCTCCAGCAGCTTTCCCAGAGAGGGAAAGCAAGTGCCCAAGGTCCCGCACAAGGTGCATCAGTCACAGGTGGGACAGCCACTGTGAGTCTCTGTTGCTGGCAGCATGCTCCCCCCAAGGCAGTCAAGGCCACAGATGATGACCACTAGCCGTCAAATGCCTGGGCTGCAGGGCCCCTCCAGGGTGGAGGCAGTGGCTGCACTGTGCTTGACCACCCCTTCACCCTGGCCCCCACCCACCTGCCTCATCCACCCCCAGCCCTGGTGCCTGCTGATTCCTGAGGCCACCTGCATTCGCATCTGAGGACCCAGCCAGGAAACGGGGCCAGGTGGAGGGAGCAACCTCCCCAGGGGCTGCCCAGTGATGTCTGGGGACTGCCCTGCTCCCACCCACCAGGAGGGGCCCGGCTCACTGTGCCCAGGCTGCAGGAGAACTGGCCCAGGAAGTCGTGCTCATCCAGCTGTGTGCTGGGCTTGTCCTGGTCGAACAGGGCAAACTTGAGCTTCTGCACCTCCTCAAAGTGGTAGTCCAGGACGAATTTCTTGGAAAACGCAGGGTTGAGGTTGTTGACCGCCGTTTCCGTCCTGTCATACTGGTAGAGGGGCAGGGGAATGGGAGGCAGAGTCAAGGTGGCCAGGTTGAGCCCTCGCAGGCTGCCAGAAGTCATTCCGCTAGCTCTTGAGCAGCAGCTCAGGCTAGGTGCTCAGTTACTGGTGAGGCCGAAGCAATCGCTACCCCAGCTCACAGATGGTGACTTGGATGCACAGAGCCGCTAAGTGACTTACCAAGACTGAACAGTTAGGTGAGGCGGGTTCAAAGCCAGGTCTGACTCTATTATTCATATTCTTAGCTCTTGAACCCTGGTTCCATTCCCAGGTACCAAAGTAAGATCTTGGGCACTGTCCCTGCCTGGGTAAGTGACAGAGGACGAGTCCCTCTACCCATCTGGGCCTCAGATTTCACTTCTCTAAAAGAAAGAAATTTAACGATCTACAGTTTTCATGATTTTCATCTTTGGGAAAACCCTTTTCTTTTTCTATTTTTTTCTTTTCTTTTTTCTTTATTCTTTTTTTTTTTTTTTTTTTTTTTTTTTTGGTGGTACTGGAGTTTCTGGAAGCCCTTCTACCTCCGAGCTACACTCCCAGACCTATTTTTTTAATATTTTATTTGGAAACAGGATCTCGTAAGCTGGCTTTGAACCTGTGTGATCCTCCTGTCTCCTCCTCCCAAGCACAGGGATTACAAGCATACGCCACCACGCCCAGTGGGAAAACCTTTTTCAAACCACATTTTATAAGTCAGCTAAGACAGGAAACAAAAAGAAGGAAGGAGGTCCTTCGATGGAGGGTAGGATCAGAGGAGCCACACCCCCAGAAGGCAGATGTTTGGATCTTGTGTGAAATCCTGAACCGTGCACAGAAGTGGCGTGGGACAGGAACCCTGCCTCCCTGCCTCTGGGGCCCCAAACCACAGAGTCTGGGTGACAGTCTATTTTGGGGCCTGGGCTATGTGGATTGTTCCTCCCACCCGGTCCATTTCTAAGCGCCTGAGCAGCTGGGACCCAAGAGGTCTCGGCCTTGAGCTATTTTTAGCCAGGGTGGCTGGCTTGGGTGGGAAGAGATCACTGGGGACTAAGGAAGCACCATGAATAGGGGGAGGCCACTCCACATGGGGATCCTGGAGGCCTAGTGCCCCAGACACACCCGCCACAGGCTTGGGTTCCCCAGAGTCCAGGCTGACCTCGCGTCCCATCTTCCACTTCCAGCTATAACACTAACAAACTGGGTGACACAGAGAAGTGGCCATTCGCTCTGGGCCTGGTTCCCCTCTGTGAAGTAGGCCAAAATCCCAGCACCAATTCTTTTTTTTTTTTTTTTTTTCAACACAAGAAAAAGCCAACATCTTTTTTTTGGAAAGTCTTTGTAGACCACAGTATGTTCATTCAGTCACCCACTGTGGCCCAGTTAAATATGTGTTTAAAAAGTAAAGCCAGGTATGGTGGCACACGCCTGTACTTCTAGTACTTGGGAGGCTGAGACAGGAGGATCACAGGTTCAGAGCCAGTCTTGGCTACTTAGCAAGGCTCTCGGCAACTTAGCAAGACCCTGTTTCAAAATAAAAAAAATAAAAAGGGTTGGGGTGTATAGTTCATCGGTAGAATGCCCTTGAGTTCAACCCTAATATTCTCCCAAAATAAAAATAAAAAGCAAATACGTAGTTTGGAAATTATACTTGTATATAAAACTAGCTGGAAGGTTGGGTACCACACTCTTAATAGTAGATCTCCCTGAGAGGTGTGCTCCTAACCATTTTGACTGTCTTCTTTAAGTTTATCTTAATTTTCCTTTTTTAAAGTTTCTTTGCCTTTTCTTTCTCTTACCCACCTTTCTTTCTTCTTTTCATAGTACTAGAGATTGAACCCAGGGGCATCCTACCTCCAAGCTACACCCCCAGCCCTATTTTATTTTTTATTAGGAAGCAACTAAGTTGTTGAAAACCTTGCTAAGTTGCTGAGGCTGGCTTTGAAGCTGCAATCCTCCTGTCTCAGCCTCCAAGTACTGAGATTACAGGCATTTGCCACCATGCTGGGTTTCCAGTTTCGTTTTGGACTAGGAAACACAGCACATTTGAAAAGCTAAAGGTGCAAGCAGTTCTGATTTTTTAATATCCTTCCTTAAACTGTATCCCTCCCCAAAGCTCAGAGCCTTTCCACTCAGAAACCCTTGGTTAGGACACCACTGATGTCCCCAGCTCTGGGGCCTCAATGGCAGGCAGGGTGAAATAAAATTCCCATTTCATGGATGTTAAGACAGGCTCAGTAGAGGACAGTTACTTGCTTAAGGCCAAAGCAAGAAATTGCAGGGCCTGGAACCAGCTCTAGGTCCAGAGTCTGAGCTTCCTGTTTCTCTGTTTACTTCTGTGTGTCCCATTAGATATAAAGGTCAGGAAGGTTATTTAAAAGTGGAAGGGAGCCAGGCATGGTGGTGCACGCTGGCAATCCCAGTACTTAAGAGGCTGAGACAGAAGGATTGCAGGTTTGTGGCCAGCTTCAGCTACTTAGTGAGGCCCTTTGCAATTTAGTGAGACCCTGTTTCAAAAAGTAAAGAATAAAAAATAGGCCTGGAGGTATAGCTCAGAGGTAGAATGCCCCTGGGTTCAATCCTCAATTTTGGGGAAAAAAAAAAAAGTGGGAGTATTTTTGTAAAACTATACAAGTTGTAACTATATAACAATTTAAGGCATTATAAAATAATAAATATTAAAATTTTAAACTAAAAATACATAACTTAGATCCCAATATATTTTATTTTTATTTATTTATTTTTTGTGGTACTGAGAATTAAACCTAGGGGTATTTAACCTCGGAGCTACATCCCCAGCCCAATTTTATTTCTTATTTGTTACAGAGGGCCTAAGTTGCCAGGGCTAGCTTCAAACCTGAAATCCTTCTGTCTCAGTCTACCAAGTATTGGGATTACAAGTGTGGGCCACCATACCTGACTATTAATTATTTTAATATTTTAAACATAAAAATAAAATTTAATTTTAATAGTAAGTTTTCTTTCTTTTTTTTTTTTCAGTACTGGGGATGGAACTGAGGGGCATTCTACCTCCAAGCTACACACCCAGCCCTATTTTTTATTCTTTATTTTGAAACAGAGTCTCACTGAGTTGTGGAGGGCCTCACTAAGTAGCTGAGGCTGTCCATGAACGCGATCCTCCTATCTCAGCCTCCCAAAATCTAGGATTACCAGTGTGTGCCACCACATTGGGTTTAATAGTAATAGTTTTTAAAGTACTCCTCCTCTGCCTACCCCTTCCACAGTCCACCTACTTTCAAGGGCCTGAGAGCCCCAGCGTTCCCTGGTACAGTGAGAGGCCCCCAGCCCAGAGCCCCTTACCCACCACAAATGAACATGGAGGGGGGCCTCACCTCCATCCACCTGCCGTTGTTTTCTGTGAAAAGGACACAGAAGGGGTCAGACTTGGAGGTGACATCCCGGTCCAGCAGGTTCTGGCCGCTCACCGACAGCTCCACCTTGCACACGCAATACTGGGAGCCCATAGGGGCCGCCCCCGCTGCTGGGGGTCCACCGCCTGGTATGTAGGCCATGGGGGCTGGCGGTGGCGGCAGCAGCAGCTCTTCGCAGTCTAGGGGGAAAGGAGCAAGGGTCAGGTGGGGACAGACACTGCTGTGCCCCCCCACCCACACACACTGTGCAGAGCCATTGCCATCAGACCCTCAGGAAGTGGGTGGAGAATTGGGGGGGCAGCAAGCAAAGAAATGTGTGAGAAAGGACTGTCTGGAGCCTGGTGTGGTGGCCCATCCCATCCTGTAATCCCAGGGAGGCTGGGACAGGAGGGTTGCAAGTCTGAAGCCATTTGCAACTTAGCAAGACCCTATTCCAAAATAAAATCAAAAGGGCTGGAGTGCTGCTCAGATGTAGAATGTCCCTGGATTAAATCCCCAGTACCAAAAAGGGAAAAGAGTTTCTGGGAGGTATATTTGGTTTCCTTCAGAGTTTTTCTGTTTTGGTCAGTCTTTACCCATGAGATAGCCACAGGTTCCTATGTGTTGGCATGTCAGACCACCCCCAATCCCAGTGAGGGAAAACAGGGCTTCCCTTGAGCAGCCAGCATGTTGGCATCTTAGTGCCACAGTGGTGGGCACCACTGCTCAGGTTTCTCATGTTGCTTCAGCCACTAGCAAGCCTACCGAGGTACCTTCACCCAATTTGACCTGGTTCACTGCGTCCTGTTCATGCTGTATCTGCAGCCCAGGCTGGAGCACAGGAAGCAGTCGGCGTCCATTTGTTGAATGAAAGGACAAGTGTGCAAGTGAACAGTGGACAAAGCACTGCATCACTCGGATCCTGGCTGAGCTGACCTTTATCTTCCATGCAAAGCTGACCCTTCTCTCATTTGTGACTTCCCCAGATCTTGCATCTGAGCACCGATGCTCACACACGGTGATTGGTCCCAATTTCCTTTTGAGGACCAGGCACTCCCTTGGAGCATCTCCGGGGTGGAGGCAAGCTCTAAGCCTCACCTGTCACAGGCCTGGCAGACAAGCCTGCAGGTTGCTATCTGCCCATGCGACATCAAGGCACAGTCCTTTGAGACCCCTGTGTTAAGATCTTATTCCTACTGGTGCACCTGCATTTAACACGGGCCTTTTATCCAGGTGGACAAGCCTGGTACCCAGACATCTACCCGACAAGGGCCAGCTTCCAATTCCTTGACTAATATTTTGTCCCCTTATTGTTGAGCACCTAACTGACTCTGTACCCTAGAGGAGGGACGTGACCCAAGGGGGCTTCCTCTGGGAGCACAGATCCCTGTCCCTGAGCTTGGGAGCACTGATAACATGTCACCTGCACAGCGTCTTGCATCCTTCTTCAGTGTCCAGGGGCAAGCAGTAACACTGCCCCATTTTCTAAGGGAGAAAACCAAGGTGCATTCATTTCCTCTGGAGGGCTTACTGAGCATCTACTAGGTCCCAAGAACCGCATCAGTAGTGGGATCCTTCAGGAAAAAACTCTCCCATCCCAGCCCCCACAGAGCCCTCACATTCCTGCCTGGCTAGAACAAGGGTACGAGGAGCAGCCAGGTCCTGCGGGCTGCTGTAGGCCCTGGTGGGGAACTGGGTTTCCACCTGAGAGCTACGGGAAGTCTCAGAGGCAGAGAGGTGACATGATCTGATTGGCTACTTAAAAGCTTACTCCAGCCTGGGGGGAGAGCTGGCTGTCAAGCTGAGGAGAGGCAGCTGTTGTTATCCCACAGGACCATGTCACAGTCCCCATGCTGGATCCCCTCCTCCCCCTCTGACCCCAGCCACAGTCCACTCTGAGTGCCAGCCTCTTGCTGGGCAGCTCCAGGCCCGGGTCTGTGGGAGGCCAGGCCCTCTCTTTCCTTCAGATGCAGAGCCCTGGGGCATGCCTGGCACTGGGGAGGGGGGATCTAGACAGTGATGAAGCCAGTCCTCAGCCCCCTCCCTCCCTCCCACCGTCTGTCCCCAGAACCTCATTATAATCACACGAGCCCAGAGCATCAGGATAGCACTGCAATTTGCCTGCAGGATTTATTCTTGTCGTGTAAAAAATCAGTTTCTACTGGAGGGGCTGGCGAGCCGTGCTCACGTTCGCCATGAGCAGCTGGGACCGCCGGGAGGGAGAGCAACCCCAACCCTGGAGGGAGAGGGGGACGTCCAAAACGGACACAAACACACCCGTGGCCCAGAGTGCCTGCTTGTACCCATGCCTGCCCGGGGTGTGGGGCAGAGTGATCACCCCCACCTTAAGATGAGGAAACTGAGGCCCAAAGAGTGGGAGTTACTGCCCAAGGTCACGAGGCCAGGAAACAGCAGAGGCAGAGTGTAGACTGGGTCTCTGGGCCCCAAGGGCCAATGCTTAGCCTTGGAGGCGGCTTGCTGGGCATTATGGGGACAGCCAGGGAATCTCGGTCAGGCTGGAGGAGCCTGAGGCTGAAGGACAGGTTGTGACTGGGGCTGGGGAAGCCAAGGACACCTCATCATAACAAGTGTCCACCCCAGAGTGCCAGGGTCCCGGCTCCTGCAGGTTCAGGCGGTCCACACCCCTTCTGGGTGGCTCCCAGCTCAGCTGCTTCTGCCCCACCTCACGGCCCCTCTGTCACATATTGGATACCGCCAGCACCAGCCTCTGCTGCCAAATCAGACCCTTCTTTTCCCACCTGAAGCGAGGTCAGATACACAGGCCCTGAGTCCCACACTCTGGTCACACAGACACACAAGCATCCAGGCTAAGAAGTACAAAGGAACGTGTTTATGGGAACCGTCCAGGGCTACTTCCTCCTGTCCCCGTAATGGCCCCTCCCTATCCCAGCCCCCAGCATCTTGCATCAGTTCCTCACCAGCTCCCCTCACTTCTCCAGTCTGCCTGGGAACATGGGCAAGAGGACCCCCAGCCCATTGTGACCTCACCTGAATCAGCTCATACACCCCCACTGGAGGGTGGTGGTGGGTGGGGAGGGGCAGTGGGGAGGAGCAGATCCCCTAGTTGTAACTCACCCTCTGGCAGGAAGCTTCTGGATCCCCGAAATGGGGAACACATGATGTCCAAAGTTGGGGCAGGCGGGGGTCAGAGTGGCCCTCTCTGCCAGCCCGGCAGGGCAGCGGGGCAGGCAGGCCAGACCCTGGGGCCTGACGCAATGGAAAATGAAACCACAGCTTAGGCTGGGCTAGGCCCCCTCCCCTCCTACCCCAGCAGGAGGCGGGCAAGGTGTCATTAAGGGAGGGTTGGGTTTGCCATGCGCATCAGGCAAGATGGAAGAGCTCCCGGATGGCACCGCCCCACAGGTAATTTGAGGTTTGGGGGCTCTAGGAGGAGACATGGGAGCCAGGCTCGCTGGAGGGATGGTCCTGACTCCCGGGACAAATGAACACAGGCCTTTTGAGTGACCAGAAGCAGCTTGGAGGATGGGGATATGAAATCATTAGTCTCTTTTACAGATGGGCTAACTGAGGCCCAAAGAAGGTAGGGCTTGAGAATCAGCCATTAATTCACACATTCATTCAACAAATATTCCTCAAGTGCCCTGGGACTGCATCAATGAAAAAGACGCAGAGGTCTATGAAAAAGCCCCCCAAAGTCTATGGCCCCAGGGAGGAAATATTTGCTGTGTGGCAGAAGAACAGGATCCAGCCACTCTGGGGCTGAGCCATGAGTCTAGAACATAAAGGTTTTAGCCAGAAACCCAGAAACTCATGGTTCTCTACAAATCCCCACACTGCCTCCACCTCTCACACGAGAGGTGCAAGCTATTTTCACCTCCAAATGGCCTCCGGCCTCTGGCCTCATCTCTTACTCCCCCGTCCAGCCTGGCCAGGCCCCCAGCTCGTGCCCAGCCATGCCCTGGCCCATGCCAGGTTTCTCTGGAATAGCTCTTTCTCCTCCCCACATAGGAGCCACAGGGAGCCTTTAAACATCTAACCAAATGCTACCATAGCTCTGCCTGGAAAATCTTCCAATGCCTTCTTCTTCTAGGTCACACCAACCCCCAGTCCTACTGGGCGGGGAGCTGACCTGACCCTCCCTTGGCCCACTCTGCCCTGGCTGCACTGGCCCCCCTCCGCTCGGCAAACATGCCAGGCTCTCTCCTGCTTCAGCACCTTCACCCGTGCTGTCCCCGTCGCCAGAGGTGCTTTTCTTCTCACCAAGGGTCTTAGTTGTCAGCTTACCATCTCGTCCTTAAAAGCCTTCCCCAGTCACTTCAGCTCACGTCATCTCCTCAGTTCCATGCTGTTTCCTTCACCGATCACTGCATTGTATGGTCATGCTACAGGTTTGTCTACATGCCTGTGTTAGCTGTCTGCCTCCCTAGAGCTTGGTTTCCAAGAGAGACCAGCACTGATTCCCGGCACATAAGTGCTCAGTGAGCAGGCTGAATGCACAAGGGGTCTGGGAGCCCAGCACACAGCCCCCTGCATCTGCAGCCTCCTCTCCTGCACACACCTCCATCACAGAGCCGCTTCTCAAACCCTGGACCCTCATACCCGCTCAGAAGCCAGCAAGAGAGAGGCTGTGGTTTTTCTCAGCAAGGGAAGGATGGTGCCCAAGCCCACAGCCAAGGTTGTCATGACTCCCTCCTCTCCACCAGCCTAGGCCTCAGTGATCCAGGGCCCAGGAGCAGCAGTCAAAGGGGGCCCACTGCTGGGAGGAGCTGCTGAGCTGGCTGGGAGCACTTCTAACTTAGAGGTGGGCAGCGACAGGGAGCTAGGAAGAAGGCCAGGTGACCAAGTGGAAATCCAAAGGCCCCAGTGGGAGGAGAGCATGTGGAAGGTGCAGGGAGGGAGTGAATGGGCAGTGAGCAGCAGCGCCACCCTAGCTGGGGGGCTGCCTGTCAGGTGTCCCAGGGAGGCATCATGTACCATCAGAAGAAGCCTGTCCAACTTAGTACATGGAAAATGAAACAATTCTCCATCTCCAGTGCCAACTGTAGGGAGCAGAGATCCATAAAGTCCTGCTGGTGGCAGGGACAGACAGGGGCTTGGCGCCGGGGTCAGTGCCACACCGCAGTTAAAGCACGGACTCTGGACTCTGCCATGGTTCGAATCCCGCCTCTGCTATTCACCTGACGTGGGGTCGCAGGCACAGTACTCAGGCCCTCTGTGTCTCAGTTTCACCCTCTGTAAAATGAGGACAATAAAAGTGCTTTCTGGGGTGTTTTGAGGATTAAGTGAGATAAAGCACCTGGAACAACACTATGCAGATTCTGCTATCATTGACTATTCTTGATTAGTATATGATGGAGGAGGGACCAAAAATGCAAGGGATGTGAGGGTCACAAAAGGAGGACAAGGGGCTAAAACTGGCGGAGAAACGTGGCTCCAGGCTGCCCTTCTCTGCTGCTGGACTCGGTACACAATGCTAGGGCAGGCAGGGCGGTGGATGGGTGGAGGAATGAACTGGATGGGGACACAACAGCCCACAGACCTTCAAGGGTGCTGTGGCTTCTGGGGCTCTCAGGGCCTCCAGGAAACCCGGCTCGGGGGATCTAATCTCTGACAGCAGTGCACCTCCTGGGTGGCTCGGGACACTCTTGGCTCCAGTGCGGGTCCCAGATGGGTGGCCATGGTATCTCCTGGGAGTGTGTGAAAAACACAGTACCCTTGGCCCTTGCTCTAGCAGAAGCCCTGCAGCCACTGTGACCTGTGTTTGAACAAGTCTTCTCAGTGATTCTGCGAGGGGCTAAGTACACATAAATCACAGGGTGGGCGGGCAGCTAGGGGTTCTAGCAGGCTCCAGGGGAGCCAAGGCTGCCACCTGGGACTACACTGGAGAAAGGAGGCCCCAGATCCAGGGCCTGCCATACCCCGGGGGGACCCTACTTTTGCCTGTCCTTGGCCCGATTAAACAGATGTCATACTTGGCCTCCATACAAGCCTTGCCAACCCCCATTCTATACAGTGATGCTCCATTAACCGGAACCCTCAGCTAACCAGACGCCGTTCCCACTGGCAATGGCTGCTCAGTTTACAAGAGCTTTCAAGGGTTTGGGATGGGTCTTGAGCACATGCAAGTCTAAATTGTTTCCCTTACTCCATTCCCAAATGAGCAGACCCAGGATCTTCGGGTTCCCCAGAGAAGGTTGGAGAACGGTTTATTTGTACGTGCAGAGAGACTTATTCTAAAGATCTGGTGAATGTGAGTGCAGGGGCCAGATGGTCTAGAATCTGTAGGGCAAGTTAGAAGGCTACAAATGCGGGCAGGGCTTCTGGGTCACAGTCCTGAGGTTCAGAGAAACCTCAGTCTCTGAGCTGAAGTCCTTCAGTTAGTTGGATGAGGCCCACACATTATGGAGGATAATCCGCTTTACTCAAAGTCTGCTGATTTAAATGTTAATCGCATCTTAAAAAATACCTTCACAGCAACATCTAGACTGGTATTTGACCAAACAACTGGTTACCACAGCCTAGCCAAGTTCACACACAAAACCAGCCACCATAGCAACCTTTAGCTCCTAGGGGGATGGAAAATAGGGTATTGGGAGATGGTTCTAGGTTAGCCCTTCCTAAGCATAGAAGACAGAGAGGCCATCCATCCCCAAGCTGGGCATGGTGGAAGACACCTGTTATCCCAGTAGTTGGGAAGCTGAGATAGGATTGCAGGTTTGGGGTCAGTCTTGGCAACTTAGCAGGGTCTTCAGCAACTTAGTGAGACCCTGTTTCAAAATAAAAAATAAAGTAGAGCTACAAGTGTGGTTCAGAAGTAGAATGCCTCTGGGTTCAATTCCCAGTACTGGAAGAAGAGAGAGGCCACTCCCATCAGTCAGCTGGAAGGGTGAGAGGAAGTGGATAAGGCGTGGCCTCCACTCCCATTTTCCAGATGGCAGCCCTGTAGGTTTAAACTGTTCCTAACTTGTAATCCCCGCACTTGGGAGGCGGAGACAGGATCGTGCAAGTTTGAAGCCAGCCTTGATGGCTTAAGAGACCCTGTTTCCAAATAAAATATAAAATAGGTCTGCGTAGAAGGGTTCCAACCCCAGTACCACCAAAAAAAAAAAAAAAAAAAAAAAAAAAATTGTTCCTGCCTCTAGCTCATAGGCCAATGCTACTGTTAGCCTTGAAAAGGACTTGCATTCTGGACTAAAGTGACTCCGGAAAAATCATCTGGTTTTTCTACATCTGTTTAGTTTTTTTTATTCCCCCATGGAAATGACAAAATGCCTAACACATTGTAGGTACTGGCTCAAAATGAGAAAAGCCTCTCCCTCCGTGGTGCCCTGCGCTGTTCACCCAAACTCCTTCTCGGGGCTCCCCACACCTTCAGCTCTGCCTCCATTCTCAGCCGTGACAGGGGATTCCAGCCATACTTGCTGTGTCTTCCTAATCTTGCATGTCCTGCTGCATCTGCCCAGAATGTCTTTCCTCTTTCTTCACTTTTTTTATTCTTCCAAGTCAGCTCAGTAAAACCAGATGCAATACCACCATGCACCCACCCCGCCCCAACCTCGAGAACAGCCACATTTTTAAAAAGCAGACAATATCCTACCTCAGCAAGGACACGGAGCAACCTGAGCTTTCACAGAATGCCAGAGTGGAAATTGGTGCAATCATTTTGGAGAGACATTCTGACAGTGCCTACAAAAGCTAAATTAGTGCATACCCTAGGATGACCCAGCAAGGCCCGACGGAAGTGTTCACATATCACCAAAGATACACACCAGAATATCCATAGCACACTCTTTCTAGTAGCCCCAAACTCGAACTACCACCCTGTCCCTAGCATCAGAAGGGATACATCAGTAGTGATTTAACAGGTGTCCAGTGCACAGAGCAGATGTGCATGGGCGGGAGGTAGCACAGGCTACCCACCTTGTGGATGAATGAAGAACGCGCAGCCAGAGGAGGGTGCCGCCCAGAAATATTGCTGCTGAAAGTGAGGACAGTGGCAGGACAGGGCAGCGTGTTGACTGGCTAGAAGGGGACACCAGGAGGCTCTGATAGCAAACCGACTTCTGGATGTGGGTGCTGTTGGCACGGATGTGTTGGTTTGGGAGCAGGCCCTGGGTTGTGTGTGCAGCGCTGCTGTTCAATTTTGTTACACTCGCGTACAATGTTTAAGGAAAACCCCGCCAATCCTGGGGCCCCTGCTTCCCTGGGCCTTTATGGGGAATCACTCCAATGCTGCCACGTTGCAACTTCTGGCTTAGAAAATGTCACCCTTGAATTTAAAGATGAGACCAGATCTTATTTTCATCTCTGTTCCCGATATTGAGGCGTAGGGAATGGAAAGCTGGAAGTTGCTGATGGTAAAGAAAAATGTAAAGATAAAAATACTCTGGGTATCTTGGAATTACAGAAGCCTGGAACTATAGAGTCACAAAATGCCCAGATTTGGGAATTCTGGGATTGTGGACTCATAAATTCTTTGAATCTCTGGGCTGAGGCTTTAGTTTATCCAGCTTCACTTTCCAGCCACATAAGAACCCTGGCCATGGTCCTGCCACCCCAACATCCTGCATCCTGGTCCCTGGGGAGTGGGTATCTAGCCCCAAATGGCCTCTGGAGCCCTCCCTGTATGCCCAGGGCTATAGGGGCTCCTACCAGGAGGCTCAGGGCTCTCGGAATGAGGTGGGAGCAGCATCTCCACACAAATCACTTCTCTACCTTAACTACGGCACCGGCTGCTGCTGGGCACTGTGCTCCGCCAGAAGCCAAGCTATTATGGGGATAAATATAGATGCAGACAGTGAGGCGAGGAGGCTACAGCAGGGGTCGGACCTGACGCCCCTGGGGCCCCAGCTTCCACCAAGCCACACTTGGAGGGAGGCTGTGTCCCATCACCCCATCTAACCACTAAGCCCCGGCCCTTGGAGAAGGACCTCCTTCAGACCCCCCTAGGCCCCAGGTCCAGCTCAGCCTTGCACCAGAGCACTTGGCCTGGGGTCCCCCCAACCTGTCACTACAGGGCCTGGGCTCCCCTCACCCCAGGGAGCCCAGAGGATGGATGGGTCCTGCCCCTGCCCCCTTCCCTTCTGAGCCTCAGCTCCTCTGGCCTCCCAGGAAGCTCTGCAGGGAGGGGGTGGGCACAGAGGTTCTCTGAGCTGAGAGTAGGCTGGGTACTTTGGGGACCTCAGAAGTGATCAGGCACAGACAGAGGACTAGGCTAATGGCAGCTTGAGGGCTTGGTGACCACAAAGCCTAAATCATTCAAACATAGCTACACTCAAAGGAGGTCTGGGGCACCTAAGAGATTGGGGCACAGCCCTGGGGTCCTTCCCTGTGGTGTCCCCTGGGGGGAGTGCCATGGGGCAACTAGGCCAGTGCACCCAGGTATGCCCCCTCTGCTCTCAGTGCCTGTCTCCCCACCTATGAAGTAAAGCTGAGGGTAGGGGGTAGGGGCACAGATGCCCCTCAGTCTTGCTAGGCTGCTTTGGGCTTCCAGTGCCAACTTCTACCCAGAATCTCTGGGCTGACAGCCTGAAGAAGACTCACTTGCCCAGCACTAGAACTCCTCCGTAGGCTACGGAAGTGCGTGCACCCTACTCACACACCCGTGGGAGGGGCTCTGGCCACTGGTTGCTTATGGGTTCTTGTAGCCAGCAGCCTTTGGGCTGCCTGCCCCTGTCATGACCTCCTGCCACACTGAAGAGGCACCTGCAGCCCCTCTTACCCAGACAGTGGTGGGGGGCCCTGAACCTCATGCCCCAGGCAAGAAGCCCACCACCAAGGCTGGTCCTGGATCCCAGGAAGCCCTTCCCCAGGAGATGGAAATCACACACTAGATTCTGTGCCGGGTCTTTTTTAAAGGGCTTAGGTCATCCTGTAACCCCAGGAGATGGGCCCTGCTATTATCGCTCTGCTTACAGATCAAAGCTGAGGCATGGAGGTTAAGCAACTCTTTTGTCATAGGCTAAGCTGAGCCCCCCCCCCAAATACTCCAAGTACCTCTGAATGTGAACTTAATGGGAAGTAGTTTGAGATGTAATTACTTAAGATGAGGTCATCCAGCTATAGGTGGCCCTTAATACCATGTGACCAATATCCTTGGGAGGCAGAGGCCAAAGCAAAGCTGCCTCCAGCCAAGGGATGCCAAGCCTACCTGAGCCTGGGAGGGTACAAAAGGGCCCTCCCTGGAGCTCCAGAGGGAGCAAGGCCCTGCCGACGGCTTGACTTTAAACTTAGGGCATCCGCAACCGGGCGAGAATAGATTTCTGCTGTTTCAAGCCATTGAGAATGTGACACTCAGCCAGACTTTGAAACCAGCTAGCTGGGCTCCTGGCAGCCCCATGCCCTTAACCACCACAGTGCACCCCTCCCATGTGGGCCCCCACCCCGTGTATGACCCCGAAACGTCGTCAGGGCCCAACTAGAGGGAGGGGTTGAAGGAACCATCCACGGGAAGCCACGCATGTCCTCTCCGATATCTTGGAGAGATGACAGTCGGGCACATTAGGGGGCCAGATGTCCCAGCTCTTGGAGGAGACACTACAGTCATCAAGAGAGACGGCTGAGCTGTGGAGAGAACAGGATCCTGGACTTTGGACGTGCCCCCACCTCAGGGGCTGTGTACATGCTATCTCCTGCTCCATTAAAAAACATTCGCTGAGCACCTGCTTGGGCCCCGTACAGCTGGGATATGGCTATGACCCAGGAAGACCAGCTCCAGTCTGCTAACATCTCCACTCAAAGGCCTTGGCCTCCGTGCCCTGCTTTATTCTCAATCTCAATATCTCTCTCTCTCTCTCTCTCTCTCTCTCTCTCTCTCTCTGTGGTACCCAAGGGCATTCTACCTCTGAGATATGCTCCCACGCCTTTTAGTTTTTGTTTTTGAAACAAGGTCTCTCTAGATTGCTGAAAGTCTCACTAAGGTGCTGGGGCTGGTCTCAAACCTATGATCGTCCTGTCTCAGCCTCTCAAGCACTGGGATTACAGATATGCACCCCCACACCAGGCTTGCTTTATTCTCTCTCTGACACTCTCTCTTCACTGAAGTTTTCCCGTTTCTTGGTCACTTGTTCACATCTCTCCATCCCCAGATCTGCTTCCTGCTCTCAGGGGCTAGTCTGCCTTGACGGGGCCATATCTCCAGCATCCAGCACAGTCTCTGCCATAGAGGAGCCACACAGGAAGCATGTATTAAGTAACCAAGAGGATGGATGACTACAGATGCTAAAGAGATTTCCTGTTCTTAGGATGCCCTTTTCCTCGATGTAAAACAGAGATCAGAGAGGTTAAGAAAGAAACCATCCAGGTTACATGGGGAATGGGTGACTCTCCATCACACCTCAGTCCCCTGGAGAGGCAGGCAATGGCGGCAGGTGATGCCTCACTCGGGGTAGCAGCTGCTGCCTCCCCAAATCTCCAGGCTTTGACTGCCAGGCAAATCCCACCTTCCTTCAGATGCACACCTCCACTACTGTCTGGCAGTCCCCAGCACTCGGCAAGTGATACAGGAATTCCTCCAGGGACTTGAGGGCAAGCTCCTAATTCTTGAAGGCTCCATCACCAACATCCCAGACCTCATTCGGCCGAGGAAACAAGGGGCAGACTCAGTCACTCCTTTCGTGAAAGTTCACTGGGCCCCTACTTTGTGTCAGCCACTTCTCTTCCTCTTCTTCTCTTTTTTTTTATTCCTTCTTGCGGTACCAGAGATTGAATTCAGGAGCATTCTACCTCTTAGCTACACCCCTGCCCTCTTTTGTTTTTTTAATTTTTTGAAACAGGGTCTTGTTAGGTTGCTGAGGGACTTGCTAGTTGCTGAGGTTGGCCTCAAACCCATGGTACTCTTGTCTCTGCCTCCCAAGTACTGAGATTACAGGTGTGTGCCACCACACCTAGCAATCAGGCATTCTTCTTTTTCCTTTTATTTTTTTCAGTACATGGGATTGAACCCAGGGGCATTTGACCTCTGAGCTATACCCCCAGCCCTATTTTTTATTTATTTATTTATCTATTTATTCGGTGGTACTGGGGTTTCTGGAAACCCTTCTACCTCCGGGCTATACTCCCAGACCTATTTTACATTTTTATTTGGAAATAGGGTCTCTTAAGCCAGGCTTCAAACCTGTGCAATCCTCCTGTAGGGGATTACAAGGGTGCGCCACCACGCCCGGCTTAATTGTTTTTAAACAGGGTCTCACTAAGTTGTGGAGGGCCCCACTAAGTAGCCGAAGCTGGCCACAAACCTGTGAAACTCCTGTCTCAGCCTCCCAAGTACTGGGATTCCAACCATGCGCCATCACACCCGGCTAATCAGGCACTCTTTTAAGTGAAAGGACATAGTTCTGTTCTCATCCTTTTGTGAAGCTGATACCCTTTGGAGAGGGGGGCAAATATAATAAACGGAGGCAGAAATAAACAAATAGGAAGATTTTAGAGCTTGGCAGATGCCCCGAGAATAATAAAGCAAGGTGATGTGACAGCAGGATAGCGGTGCAGGGCCTGGCTAACTAGCTCATCTCAGGCCCCAGAGGAGGAAGCTGTGGGCTGGGCAAGTGGAGGAGTGCTCCAAGACACAAACAACAATCTTCTGGAAGTCTGGATTCCATGGCTCCTTTCCCCAGGGAGCCAGAGGGGGAGCAAGCCAGCCCGAGAAATCCCAGCAGGGATCCTGAATGCAGTTACCCTCATCGGGCTTACTAATGTTCCCAGGACCAATGATCATGACAGTTAGGGGTTACCAAGCGCTCACCATGGACCAGTCACTGTGCTGGCACACAAGCCCTTTGTCATCTAATCTGATCCTCACAACCACCTTTAAAGAAACATACAATTACCCTGAAAGAGGATAGAGGTTTGTTTAAAGAGCAATCCTCATCATTTTTCCAGATAGAGAAACTGAGGCACCATCCCATCCCTCTTCCTCCCTAGGCCTCTCCAATTGTAATTCTCATGGCACTCAGGGGGTAGGGGACCCTGACACACCACCAGGGATACCATACTTTCTGCTCACGGAATGCTCCCCATCTTGAAGAACACCTGCACCCCCCCAACCCCTGGCCCCAGCCTCCTAGCAGCTCTGTAAATTGTATCATGTTATAGTTTGCCTAATTTTTCAGATGGAAAGACCCCAGAGCCCAAGGTGGTCGGTGAGGCACAAAAACAGGTGCAGAGGCCAGCAGAACCCAAGCATCCTTATCCTTTGCCCCCAGTTCTTTCAATGTAGAAATCTATCTGGGCGGGGATATCACCTGCCTGGGGGCACTCCCAGAGTCACAGGGCTCCCTGCCAGCAGGACTGCAATAAAAACACTGCTTTCCTCTGTGCTTAGCCGCAGCCAGGCCCTGGGCGATGGGCCCATTGTATAGATGATGACCCAGAGGCTGGAGGGTTGGGGCCAGGGTCCCACAGCTGGGCAGAGGAGAGTTCAGAGCCAGGCTTCCCTAGGCCACCCATCAAGGCTGCCCGCAGGCAGGTTCCAGATTATAACCTGCCCAAACACCTATGCTCCTGTGGGTGGAGAGTTTCCCATGGTTCACTCAGAACAGCAGGCTCCTTGACAGAAACTGAAGCCAGGTGGCCAGTGAGGGCAGAGGGCACGGAGCTGGGAGCCAAGAGGTCTCCTACACGGCCCCTCTGGACAGTGAGGGGTCAGACATGATGATTTGGTCACCCTCTCCAGCTGCTCCCCGCCAAGATCACAAGAGACCCGACCTTCAGGTGGCTTTCAGGGAACCCAAACTGTCCTGAAGCCATATTCTCCAAGGGGGAGGGGGCGGGTTTCTTGAAGCGTCTGCTCCTGATTCAGCAGCCCCAGTGCAGCAGGGTTAGAGAAAGGAGCGGGAAGGAGACCTCCATCCCGCAGGTGGCACCCTGGGTTGGAGGCGTCTTGGTAAGGGACCTTGCCTGAGCCATGCCACCAACCACAGAAGCTGTGGATGCCCTAAGGGGCAGAAAAAGTCCCCATCCCTTGGAGACAGCACACTCCTACATGATCAAAACCTAAGAGCAGACAAAACAAAGGGCAGCAAGGCTAATTCTCCCGGGTCCCTCTCCCTGGCCCTTCCCCACACACTTACGGGGCAAGGGGAGTCCTGCAACAAGGTGAACCCCTAACTGGCTACTGGAGCCTGGGTTCTCACTGCACCCGCGACCTAGGGCAAATCTCAGCCCCTTTATGAAGCAGCTCCTCACCCTAGGGAGAGCTTGCAAAACTGGAGGGGGCGGCGCTGGGAGGGATGAAAAGCGAGAGGAAGGGGAGAGGAAGGCCCCTCTCTTTTCTGAGAAGCGTCGCTGCGGGACCGGCAGGAAGAAAGGGCCTGTTTCTCTCCCTCCCCCGCCCCTCCAAACACACAGGTGCCAGACAGCTTTTGCGCAAAAACTAGTTTGCAAACACACTCCGACTTCTGGGACGCTGCCCAGCTCTACTCCCCCTCGCTCCGCTGGCTCGGAGGCTGGGAGATGGCCTTGGGGCCGATCCCCGGGGCTGGGGTGGGGTGGGGCTGGAAGCCCGGGAGAGAGGGGCGCCCGCCTTTTGCCCGCCCGACCCCGCCCTCCAGCAGCTGTCCGGGAGGCCGGTGGCGGGGTCGAGCCTTCCCGACGCCCTCCAGGCTCCGCGGGGGAGGTAGGAGAGTCCCCGAAGCAGCTGGGCTCCAGCCCGCGGGGCGCCACCGTCTTCCGATCCCGGCCCCCCTGGCTCCCCCCGCGGTCGGGGCGAAGGCGGAGCGCCCCCGCGCGGCCGGGCCGGATGGAGCCGCCTGCGCCCGAGTCCCGGCGGGGGCGCCGCGGCCGCGGTGGAGCCCGCTGCCCCCGGCCCGCCCCGGGCGCCGGCGGAGCCCCGAGGCCGAACTTGAGCGCCCGCCCCCGCCGCCCTCGCCCGGCCCCACTCACCGCCGGTCAGCACGCGCCCGCCGCTGGCCGCGCTCGGGGCCGCCGGGGCATCCCGCGCGCGGGGCTCGCGGGCGGGGCGGCTCGGGCTCGGCGCAGGCGGGCTCCCGGCCGCTGGGTCCGGCGCTGCTCCCGGGCCGGGCGGCGGCGGCGGCTCGGGCTCCTCCCTCCGGCCGAGGGCGGGCGCTTCCTGGAGGGGCGAGCTCGCGGCGGGCGCGGCGGGGCGCGGCGGCCCGGGCGCCCGAGGGCCGAGCGCTGGGGGCGCGGGCGGCTGGGGAGCGCGGCTTCGCCTTCGCGCCCCGCACCTCCGCGCTCTGCGCTCCGCCCCGCCTGGGGGGGTCCGCTCCGCCCGGGGGGTCCGCTCCGCCCGGGGCCCCCCCGGTGGCCTCGGCCCGCGGCGCTGCCCTCGAGGAAAGCGCTGCAGCCGGGGTTCTGCGCCGTTGGGGCAGCACTAGGACCGCAGTGTTTCCTTCCCTTTTTATTTATTTATTTATTTCCTTTCAATAGCATGTTCTTGCCTCCAGAGACTGGGAAGATGACACACGTCTGACACATACGATAGGATAAAGACGGTAGCTGTGGGGCCTGGGGCTCGCCAGCCTGAGAGCCGCTGCGCGTCTGTAAGGCCCTGGAGCGAGGCCTCTGCTCTGTGCAGGGCGCCTTCTTCCTAGAAGAGGCACCAGTTATTAAGAAACGGGGCTGTCGCTGGGCACTCAGGGTGCCAGCCGCCTGGCGGTATGTGTGTGCCCTCTGGTCGAGTTCACCCCCAGGCCGCAGTCAGTTGAGTGTCTTTTAACCAGATTGGGGGTAGTCCCAGGAATCTCAAGGCTGTGTCCCCATTTTCTTGCTTCTGGGGTGCAAGGACTGGGTGGCTGAGGGTTAATGCCTGGCGCTTGGGTTGTGGGTTTTCCATTCTGGGCAGGTTAGGGTTAATTCGGGAGTCTCACACCACAGCCTGTGAAGCTCCCTCCCGGTCTGAGTCATTGGCACTTTGCAGCCCTAGAGGGGCAGCCAGTGGGCAGCCCCAAGCTCTGAGCTTTGTTCTCTGCCTGCCTGTCCCCCCTGCTGCCTGCCTTTCTCAAGCTCTTCTGCCCTTTCTTCCTCTGAAGTCGGCAAAGCCCTCTGCCCAGCTCTGGGGCTAATCAACCCTTAGGGCTTCTTAGAGCCAGGACAGTCCCATGTCCTCCAGGAAGCCCCTCCTGATTGCCCCGGCCACCTAATCCCTTACTATCCTTCCAGAGGCAGGAAAGCCACGCACTGGGGAGGAAAGTGTGAAGCAGGCAGTGCCTCTCAGGTGGATCCCGGCTGGTAGGCAAGGCCTGGCCGGCCGGTAGAGATACTGCTGAGTGGTTGGAGGTAGGTGGCAGAGGAGACCCACTTTGGCCCAGGAGTCAGAGGCCTCCTCCAAGAGACCTGAAGGATGACGTGGATGCGGCTGTTCAGGGGAGGGAAGATGCTGGGTTACTGGCCAAAGCAATGCAGCACAAAGGCCAGGGGTCTCAGCAGTTCAGCTCCTAGGTGTCTACCCAAGAGAAACGAAAATATATGTCCACACGAGAACTTGTACTTGAATGTTCACAGCAGCATGATTCCTAAGAGCCAAAACATGGAAATAACCCCATGTGCCTCAGCTGATGAGTGGAAAAAGAAAGCGCAGTATGTATGTCCATACGGTGGACGAGGATTCGGCTGTGGAAAGGGACAAAGTACTGACGCGTGCTACAACAGGGATGGACCTTTAAAACATGCTTAGGAAGGGAAAGGAGCCAGTCACATCAGAGTATTTAGACAAAACATCCAGAATAAAATCTATAGAGACAGAAGGCAGATTTGCAATTGTGTGGACTCAGGAGGAGTCGATGGGGGTAGGGAGCATTTGCTATTGGTATAGGGTTTCTTTAGGGGTTGATAAAAATATTCCCAAATTAGATTACAGCAAGAGTTGCATAATTGTCAATGCCCGGTTGACTTATATATGTGAAAAGGGCAAATATAGCATGTGAATTATATCTCAATACAGCTGTCTGTGTTATTTATTTATTTACTTATTTATTTGCTTTTATGGTTCTGGGGATTGAGCCCAGGGCCTTGTTTATGCTAGGCACTATACCACTGAACTACATCTCCAGTTTATCAATAGAGCTGTCGTTAAAAAAAAAAAAAAAAAAAAAAAAAAGGTCAGGGATTAGGAGAGCCCAGAGGTTGGTAGCTATCATGGTACCAAGTAGCCAAGTAGCCAAGTAGCTATCATGGGATGATTCTACACACTTTGTCCTTGATCTATACACCACACAAGCCTGCAAAATCAATCTTCCGCCACCCAGCAGCCAGCTCTCTGCACAGGGGGTCTGCATTCCCCTGAATAGGTCCCTTTGGGTCAGGGCAGGTGACATGTGGGTGTTTATTTCTGTTGTTCAGGCTGTTTGCACAAACAGATCAGACTAACCAGGGTGACCTGAACACTTCGATGTGCTTGTGAATTGGACATCTTGGAAGAGGCAGACTTATTTATTTACTAGGACCTGCCTGGCCTTCCGTGTGTAGAAGGGGAGGGGGGCTGGCATCGTGGTCATCCAAGCTGCATCCTTGACCACCGTAAGCCTTGTCTTGTGTGGCTCTGTGGCTCTGGGGTCCTGCTGGGCAAGTAGTTGCCGTTCTTGCCCACGCTTCTCAAACAGCGCGGCAGACCGTGACTGGGGGCTGAAGTCACCTAGAAGACTTTCTGACACATCTGGCCACGGTGTGGGCTGTCAGTCAGGGCCTCAGCTGGAGCTGTCAGGCAGAACATCTGTCCTTCCCATGACATTCCACGTGGCCCGGCTTCCTCATAGCCTGGCTCTGGGTTCCAGGAGTAAGCATCCCAGGAGGCCCAGGCAAAAGCTTCATCTTTGATAAGCCCTGGCCTTGGAAGGCATTTAGTGTCACAAAAGAGTATCGCTGTCGCTGTCATGTAGTGAGAGGAGGGTGTAAATGTGAGATGCTGAAATGGCCACTTTAGAAAATGCCGCCCGGTCAGGCATGGTGATGTATACATCTATAATCATAGTCTTGGAAAGCTGAGACAGGAGGATCACAGGTTTGAGGTCAGCTTCAGCAACTTAGCGAAACTCTGTTTCAAAATCAAAAGGTTTAGGGGTGTATCTTGGAGGTAGAATGCCCCTAAGTTTAATGCTCAGTACTAAAAAAAAGAAAAGAAAATGCCACCTTCCCCAGGGGTTGATTTGCAAACACATCTTGGTACATACATCCCCTCGGGGTCTCATGGTAGAGGCAGGGTGGCTAGCATTCCTGCCAAATCTCAGGCCTGTAGCTGTGGGCCTGGATTTCAGGCCACAGCCTGGTGCAATCACTAATCCTCTAGGTCCAGGTTTCAGATTTCTTTCTATGTACAAGAGGAGCAGACCTAGGATCTGCTTCATGGGATGGAACTTGTGAGACCACAGTGTGGCCAGCACGATGCCAGGCAGGTGCTAATACTGGGACTAGTGTTATTGTTATTTATAATTCCAGGGTTGTGGTCACTGTGACCAATGCAGGATGGCTCCTTCTAGGACCAGGATGCCACGCTGCCCCAACCCCCAAAGTCAGCCCCAGATGGCTCCCTCAGCTCCAGTGCCACACTGGAGAATGCATAGTGGTGGTGATGGTGGGGTAGGACTCTGGGCTTAGCCCAGGACACCAATGCTGTTGGTCCCAATGCCAACATTCCTAGCCCAGGGCACTCCAGTTGGTTCTCAGAGAAAGCACTCCTTCTGTTCTCTCTTTTCCTAGGCAAAGTTCCCTTTTTGGGCATCCAGGAAGGAATTGGGATATGTGGGGGATGAACCATCAAATGTGGCTTCCAGGAGCCCAGGAGGAGGTGGGGCTCTTTGTGGGCAGGGCTGGCAGGTGTAAGGAAGGCCACTTGTCTCAGGACTTCCTGGGCAGCTCTGGGAGAGCCTTTACCAGTCGAGCACTGAATGGCCTTTCCTGTGCATTCCAGATGTGTCCAGGGGTAAGCTTGTTGTGTCTACCATCCTCAGGCCAGGCCTGGCAGAAGCAGAGCCAAGAAGGGCTTGCCTCCCTGAGGCCCCTCTCCCTCTGGGACACATAGCCCTGCAGGCCAAGTCAATCCCTAGTCCAGCAGCACCTCAAGATCCCCTTTCCTTTGGCTCCAGGGTAGGAATCTGAGCCCCACTAAAACTCACTGTGTAACCCTGAGCAAGTCCTCTCCTTCTCTGCCCCGTAGTTTCCTCACCTGTAAAATGCGGAGACTGGCTGAGATTGTTTTTATGGGTCTAGAGGTTAGGGATGGTGATGCTCTACAGAAGTAACCATGGGACCCAGAACTCTCCTCAGGGGAGTCAAGAGCTTAGCCATATGGTCGTCTTTGCAGCTGAAGAAGGTAGGACCTCGTGCCTGTCTTATTCTGCTCACTGCCTCTAGGTAAGCCAGGAACTATGGCCGCACCCAGGGGGGGGTCACAGTGTCACAGGCCCTGGTTTGAACCCCAGTGCTGCCAATCACTGACTTTGTGCCTTCAGGAATGTCAGGGAAAAAATCTGTAGGTCTGGGTGTCCTCACCTGGGAAGAGAGAGTCACCAGGGTCCTCAGGACAAATAAGGGGATACAGGTGCAGAGGCCTTCCCAGCCCCTCCAAGAGATACCCTATTTCCAACCAGTGGCAGTCCAAGTAGAAGCCCTAGGGACTTTCTTAATGTTTATTTTATTTAATTTCCTAGATCTGAGGCTGAAACCCAGAGCCTCATGTGCTAGGCAAGTACTCTACCACTGAGCTATACCTCCAGCCCAATTCTTAAAAGTCTGTGATTGTTCAAGGCTCCCCAGGTGACTCTATTGTGCAGTCAGGGTTGTGCAATAACCAGGATATAGTCACACTCAGTGTGTCTCCTTAGCAGCACCATCGCCAGGAGGCTTCGTAGAAATGCAGAATCCCAAGGCCCCATCCCAGGCCTGCTGGAACCGTCTCTGCATGTTAACAAAGCGATTCAACGCGCTTTTTAGTGTCTGCAACTGCACATCTATGGCTTGGGAAGCACCGCCCTGGACGGTGGATTTCAGACAGCTGTGTGTGTTCCCGGGAAGGACAGAGAAGGCAACTTAGCAGGCCTGGAGGCCCGTGAAGATGGGAAGGAAGACTCTGTGACTCTCAGTGTCCATCACAAGGATAGATGTTCAAATCGTAGGATGGAGGCCACGTGACAAGTAGCACGTGAGCCTTACCCAGCCTGGCAGGTAGGAGACACGGGTGCTGGCAGCCCCATCACCTCCCTGGTGAACAGGCGTACACACACAGAATGAGGGCACCGTTTTTGTTACACTGCTTACTGGATTGTAGCTTTATTCTTTGAATTTTATTTGTTGTCTTGTATGTATTTAAACTGAGCCTACTTTGGGGAAGAAAGAAGACTGGCCCCTATTTCTTTAGAAAGGAAAATTAGTCAAGGCCTCCAAGCAGGCAGGTGGCGACAGGGGAAGTTTCTTAATAAAAACGAACAAGATTTCACAGCAATTTGATGCTGGTCCAGCCAGCTTTACAGTGCCGGCCATCCTGTGGTTTATTATAGGGCAGATGCTAAAAGTTTCTCTGAGTGTAGAAATGAAGGGGGCAAAGGAGAAGAAAAAAGGAAAACGGATGAGTAGCAAATGAAGACAATATCCCTGAGCTCTGGGCTCTCCCTGCCCCCAACCACCAGAGCATGCGCCTCTGCACACCTCTGGTGTGTTTCCTCCTCGGCCTTGAACTCGCATCTTCAGGCTTCGTGTGACTCATCCTCCAGTCTTGGGCAAGGAGAGGAGGCAGCATGACCCCTCTTGATGTGGAGGGGCCCAACAGATGGCCTCAGGTCAACCCAGCTTTAGGTCCCAGGTAGGGGAGTCAGAATATGGGGCCCAGGGTTTCCGAGTAAACTTCTTGGATCCTCTATCTGCTTTCTTCCTCCCCCGTGACCAAGTAGATAGGTGGCCCATGTGGTGCCAGGTGTGCCTTGACCGGGCCCGATAAGGGTGACCCTGTGCAACCTGTGTGTCCTTGGCACCTGGCCGGAGGACTTTCTCCTCATTCTTGGCGGGAGGCTGGGGACGGTGTAGAAAGCGCCAAAGGTCAGGACCAAGCCATCCTGGTGCGCCACAGCAGGCCGAGAGATCCCAGGCTCCTGGGCAGGTGGGACAGCCCCTGGAAACCCCAGGTTTTCTTGGCCCACTGGTGAAGGGCCATCTCAGGCATCGCCAGTGGGCCAGCCTGCCCTCCAGTGTCTCCCTGAGGCAACTGCACCCTCCTGGTCTGGCTTTTCACAGTGACGCTGAAGGCTCCCCCTGAGCTCTACTTGTTCTACAGCCAGGTGGCAGAAGGGCTGTTGTTGCTCTCCTGTTATTTGGGCATCTCTCCACCTTAGATGATATCCAATCCCCAGAGGGAAAAGGAACCAGCATGTGACCAGGACTTAACTTCTTTGTACCAGGGACTTTGCTCACTTTGCCCCCTGATCTCATCAGTAGTTGTGTGTGTGCACACGTGTGTATTACATTACTAATGGGCGTACAGAAGCAGTTCCTGCCCTCCAAGACAGGTAGCAAGGGGCCAAGTCACATTTCATTCCATGCCCACCGGATTCCCCATCTGTGTCCCCAGGTGCTGCACACCTGTGGAAAGCCTCCAGGCCAGGAGCTGAGATGCTGCCGCAAGGACCAGCAAGCCGCAAGAAGCAGGGAGACAAAGAAGAGTGGCGGGGACTACAGCAACAGGAAGGGAAGCGTCCCATCCGAAGGGCGCAGCCAAGTGGACCCAGCAGATTATCCAGGAGTAGGAAGGCTGGACTAGCACCCCAAGAGAAGCCAGAGTCTGGACTTTAATGTAAAAGTTCACAACTTTAAACACAATCAACACGTAAAGGAGTTTACATATGATGCAAGTCAAATGAAAGCTGTTTCTAACGCTTGGAGCTTCGGTGACGACCCATGCTGCAAGTGAGGTCCGGACAGAGGATGTGAGTTGTCCATGATCACATGCCACCCAGAGACAGGGCTGAACTTGAACCCTGTCTCCTGGCTCCAGGACAGCACATCGGCCCGTCCCTCCCGGGGCAGGGACTAAACCACCTCTGACCTGGGAGTGGTAGCAGGAGCTAGAGGCTGGAAACCAATCACATTTATAGATCAAACTTAGCTTAGAGTGTGTGTAGCAGGCAGGACCATCCTTGGCCCCTCCTGGAAGTCATGAGAACTTACCCCTCTTAGAGAAGTTCTTCCCACTTCTTGGAGAAGAAGGCCCCACTTAGAGTCACCTGGACCCCCAAGGCAGCAGATAGACCCGGTGGCCTCACCTACCATTCTGGTAGTGCCTTCCTGGCACCTTTGGAACCACTTTGTTCTTTACATAGGACAGAATGGGCCCGCCAGACTCTGGGTCTGATGTCCTTGATAGCCATATTTAAGGGGAGGCTAACTTTGGGCACTGTGAGGTCTGGCCATGAGGTCTTGAGGGAGGAAAACCAAGAACAAAGAAGGAAAAACACCCAGCCAGGCACGGTGGTGCACGCTTGTAATCCTAGTACTTGGGAGGCTGAGGCAGGAGGATCGCACAGGTTCAAAGCCAGCCTCAGCTACTTAGTGAGGCTCTCAGCAACTTAGTGAGACCCTGTTTCCAAATAAAATATAATATAGGGCTGGGGGTAGCTTGGAGGTAGAAGGCCCCTGGGTTCCATCCTAGTACCACAGAAAGAAAGAAAGAAAGAAAGAAAGAAAGAAAGAAAGAAAGAAAGAAAGGACAAACACTCATTGTCCTCCCCTGAGAGGACCATTACCCTGGCCTGCCCTGCTCTGAGATAACCTGGCCACTAGCACACCAACCAGCAACTTACACGACTACTCCTGGACTCTGCTCCTCTTTCTTTCCCCATAAAAAGCCCCTAGCCTGTAAGGAGGTGGGCTCCTGACTCTTGTGGGCTCTCTCCCTGGCAAGTTGCCTCCTTTCAGGTTTTATTCCTAAATAAAGCCTGTTCCCGCCGGGTGTGGTGGCACACGTTTGTAATCCCCGCGCTTGGGAGGCTGAGACAGGAGGACTGCACAGGTTTGAAGCCAGCCTCAGCTGGTTTAAGAGACCCTGTTTCCAAATAAAATACAAAATAGGCCTGGGAGTATAGCCTGGAGGTAGAAGGCCCCTGGGTTCCATTCCCAGTACCACCAAAAAAATAAAAATAAAACCTGTTCCCTGCTGTTGGGCCATGTTTTCTTTGCCTCCATACACGCCAACAGTTACCAGTTTACACATAGGAAGACTAAGGATTGAGGCCAGAGAGGACTTCATCGCTGAGTCTCTAGCAAGGCCCAGGGCTCCAGCCCCTTGGGCCACTAATGGAGACAGTACTTAACACCCCCTTCACTCAGCTCAGGGCAGAAGTCTCTTCCTGGTGCAGCTGCTCTGGAAATGTATCTATAAATACTTATTAGCTTTTTTAAAAAAAGTAATAAATTAGATCATGGAGTAGCCTGAGGTCTCCTGGCCACCCAGGTGCCATGTGACAGGAGCACTTGTTGTGTGTTCTGTATGGACCACCCATGCATCCTGCCACTGTAGTGCTAGGGCCCTTACCACCAACCACGTGTGTCACACCACAAGTTCCATGTAGTGCCACACGTCAAGAAGTCATGTATGGTCTGTTATGTGCAACCTGTCATGGCATGCCTACATCATGACCCCTTCGCGGTGCTGCACATCTCCACCAGTCACACTTGTCGTGATGATGGAGGGTATCCCCTTGGCCATACCAAGCTTCCAGTCTCCAAAAGAAGTCTTCCCTGAGGACTGTAACAGGACGAACGTGCCCCTCCATCCTGGTGCAAGATGCAGGCACCAGGCAGCCTGCTTAGGTCCCTTTCCTGAGCTTCTCTGCTAGAAGTTGGCACCATTCTTCTGGATCCCAGGGGTCTTGAGAAAGCCATCAAGTATTCCGAGGGACCTGGAGCTGCTCGTCAAAGAAGGCAAAGTGCAGCCTGGGCTCTTGGCTCTGCAGCAGCTGGGCCACGTTTTGGGGGACTGGGTTGTTCCAGAGGCTGTGGGCACAGAGATGGCCATCAGCACCAGAGAGGCTCTCTTGTCTTCTCTCTGCCCTTGTCTTGCCTACAGACTAGGAGACTGAGGCCTCACAGTGGAAGAGCCCTGTCGAGTTACCCAGCAGAGGTAGTCTAGACCAGCATGGCTGCCCACCCGGCCTTTGGAGTCCCCCACTGTCTTCTTCTGTGTTCCCAGCCAGAGATATGTTCATATGACACATTTGTGCGAAGAAGGAAAAGCTTCCCCTTATTTAAGATACTTCCATTTTCTAAAATTGTCCTAATAGGTCAATTTTGCTAGAATAAGACACTTTACCACCATCTACTAGAAATCTCATGTGTCTATGATGCAAGTGGGGCCCCGTAGATGCAATGCCCTCGTGCCATGGGCAACACATACCACTGTAGGTAGTGGCTCTGATTATAGCTGCCAGTGTAAGTGCTTACTACGCTCCAGCAAGGCCCCGCCTCTGCAGAGCTCATTTGGTCTTTATGATGACTCTCTGAGGCAGATACAATTATTACCCCCATTTTACAGACAGAGAAATTGAGGTTCAGAGAGATTGCACTACTGATGCAAAGACAACCGTCCAATGGGCTGACAATGTGTCCAGTGTATATGTCTGGGTGCAATATATACCACCTACAGTTGTATATGTTGCACATGGCACAAGGGCATTATCTCTAAGGGGTCCCACTCATATCACAGACACATGAGATTTCTAGTAGATGGTAAACATGAGATTTGATCCGTGTCTGCTCACTCCCACATTCTTGGCAGTACTTCTTGGTATGGGTGCCCACCCACCACCTCTGCCCCCGCACGCCTCTGTTACCGGATGACTTGGACTCCAGATGCTCGGTCCAGCCCTGCAGCCAGGAGCCCAGCTCCACGAGCTGTGATCTGGTTCTTCTCCAGGCTTCCAGTGGCCAGCGGAGGAGAGAGAGGCAGGCGTGAGACTGGGCGAGGGCTTCCCCATGCTCCTTCCCTGGGGAAACCCCGCCCCACGCGTCCAGCATGTGCATGGGTGTGTGATGGGTGCAGCAGGGAGGCTGAAGGCCAGAGCCCAGGAGAGCTAAGCTTGGCGAGCTGGGAGCAGTGTATCAGGAGGTGGGGGCTGAGCCAGTGGCCACCGGGCCTTCCCTAGATGTGGTCCCCAGCAGCCCTCCCGCCCGGGCGTGCCTCTCATACTCCACTCTCTTCAGCCGACCCATCTGTGGCAGAACCTGGGCCAGCTCGGCCGCCGCCTTATCCCCAAGGAGATTCCAGGACAGCCTGCAAGGTGCGAGTCTGAGGTCAGAGCAGAGCGTGAGGCGTGGGGCTGGGCAGCCAGTGGGCAGGTCTGCAGGCCCTGGGGTGCACAGGTGGTGGGGCCAACAGGACAGGGGTGTATCCACAGGTACAGAGCGGCCGCTACACTGAGCACCTTCCCCAGACACTTCTCAGGGCACGATGGCTCCTCCTCCCCACCCATCCCCTATTCCTGAGCTGGCCCCTCTCAAGAACTCAGATAACTTAGGGGCTGGCTGACCTGAGATTCCAAGCCTGGTCAGAACCCAGGTTCCAGGGTGGGGCCAGGGAAACCTCCTTCCACCAACTTTCGCCACGCATGCGCTCCGATGAGACTTTTCCACATCAATACACCTTCGATATCATTATGCTTTTCATAGTTTTCTTTAAGTCACCCCCTACTTTGAGAAATTAATCGTGTGTGTGTGTGTGTGTGTGTGTGTGTGTGTGTGTGTTACTGGGGACAGAACCCAGGGGCATTCTAGCCTCCAAGCTATACCCCCAGCACTATTTTATTATTTTTTATTTTAAAACAGGGTCTCACTGGGTTGCAAAGGGCCTAAGTTGCTGAGGCTGGCCATGAACCTGTGATCCTCCTATCTCAGCCTCCCACATGCTGGGATTACACGTCTGAGCCACCACACCTGGTTAAGAGATTAATCTAACAGGAAACACTAATTACTCTTGTCAGTGGAAACCCTGTGTGAGGGACCCTACACAGCAGTAGTTATGAGAATCAACACAGTGTAAGCAATGGTAGAAACTTGTAGCTGGGGCCTGTGTCCTTCCTATGGTGCCTCACTCTTGCAGGCTAAACGCGAGGACCACTGGCATTAAGCATTAAAGATGGGTTGGTTGGCCCTCATCTGAGATGTTCTCTTTGGTGTAATGGAAAGGATGAAGACTTTTAGGATGCAAACCTAAAGTGCTAAATTCACTTGTGTCCTGTGTTTTCAGAAGCAGCATTTTCTCCCATGCTGTGGTTGGGGGTACAGGCTAGTCCTGGCATGTACCCTGGTTTGTGATGAGGTCATGCCGCGGGACTCCATGGTCTGAGCCAGTGTGATGCCAAGGGGCAGCTGGGCACAGCCAGCATGGCAGGTCAGGTGTTGATCACCCTTCACTACCAGCTCATAAATGGAAGCTTCATAAACCAAGAAAAGGTCAGGGACAAAGAACCTAGAGAGAAGTCCAGCCCAGCTCCCCTCTGCCCCAACAGAGGGGGAATCAGGCAGAAGAGGCCAATAGCTTTGCCCAACATCACCAAATCTCTTGTGCCAACACTTCTTAGGGAGGAACTTTGAATAAAAATGAGCTTCTCCATCGATAGATGGGTGACCAGCTGGAGAGGAAAGGACCAGTCTCGCCACACAGTGGGCCAAGCCAGGGCCAGCCCTCTGACACCTGCTGGTCCCCCTCGGGGCTCATCCATGCACTCACAGGATCTCTTCCAGGACCGGGCAGAGGGTGAAGCTGGCAGCGAGGTGCTTGGCAACCTGGTCGTCGATAACACAGGACACCAGGCTGGATGGAGAAGGGGATGGATGGGAGTCTGAGTCCAGGGCACCTTTGGAAGTACCTCGTTTTATGCAATGAGAGCAGCAGGGAGCACAGCCTGCTCCAGTACCCGAGGCCTCTGTTGCCTCGAAGGCCCTTGCAGGTAACAGGCTCCCCCAGATGAGGGCTGCCCCTCGGGGTCCCCCAGACAGTCAGGGACACTACTTACTCCATCCGCCGGAGCAGCGGGAACCCCTGGCAGAAGTGCAGGACCCCTTCAGCCAAGTTGTTCTCTGCCAAGCTGCAGGGCAGGGGAGACACCTGTGAGAGGAGCCCCAGACCCTCCCTGGCCTGGCCTCCACCCAGGCGGGTGGCCCCCGCTCACCTGATCTCTTCCACCTGCAGGCATCTGCCCAGGGCCTGGCCCAGGCTCAGTGCCCCCTCTGGGCCCAGATGGATGGATGGCAGGCTGGGGAGAGAGGAGGGGGTGAGAGGAGCCTAGGGGATGGCTTGTGGACTGGGGGCCTTTGCAGAGGCTCACCCTCAGCCATGTCTCAGGCTGCAGCACCTCACCTCCCAAGCACAATGTCTGGGTAGCTGAAAGCCCAGGCCCCTCCCCACCCGCATGACCTGGTTCAACCAAGGGGAGTTCTGACCCTCCTGCTCCCAGGGGCCCCTCCCACAGGCTCTGCATACACTGGGGAGATTAACACTCACTGCAGGACTCTCAGGTTCCCAGGCAGCCCACGAGCCAGCTGTAGGGCTGTGGGATCCCCCAGAGCATTGTGGCCAAGCCTGAAGGAGGACAAGAGAGAGACTGTGCCCAGGGCCTGCCCGGGGCCCTGCACCAGGGGAGAGGGCCTGCGGGGACACTCACATCAGCTCCTCCAGCCGCCTGCACAGAGCGAAGGACTGGGCCAGCTGCACTCCCCCGGCTGGGCCAATGCCATTAGCTGAAAGGCTGCATGGTGGGGGGAGGCATTAAACCCTGACCCCCATCCCACAACTGCAGGGCCCTGGAGATCCCACTCCACCCCATCCCACAGCTTCCCAGCCTGAAGGAACAGAAGGACTTGGAGAACAGGGGTCAGGGTGGGGTAAGGTCCCACAGTCAGAGCCGGGGCCACCAGCCCCACTGCTCAGGCAAAGGCTGGGGAGGAGAGATTGCCCAGTGACAGCCTGGGCCCAGGCTGGTGTGGGTGGCTGCTGCGGGCCCCTGTCTCTCTGAGGGTGGTAGCTGGCCACTCACTCTATCCTCCTGAGCTCAGGCAGCCCCGGCAGGATGGCAGCTAAGTGCTGGGCACCAGTGTCTCCCATCTGGTTGTGACTCAAGCTTGGGGAGAGAAAAGCAGGAGGCCCGGAACCATTAGTTCACAACCCACCTCATCTTGTCCACCACCCTCCCGCAACAGAAGTGGAGGCTGACATCCAGAGAGGACCCCCAGCTCACACAGAGGGAGCCTATCACTCCCTGTGGGGTGAGGACCCCCAACTCTTGGCTTCTGTTTAGAATGTGCTCCTGTTGTCTGACCCAAATCCCTCTTGCTGCAATTGACTCTCCTACATCCTATCTTTGGGTCTCAAATGTTCTCAGCCTAGGGGTGGTTATGCAGTATGGAAATGGCAGATGAGGCTAAGAAGCAAAGAAAGTATTGGAGTCATTGGGGTCGCCCCTTGCTTTGTGGTCTTTTCCTGCCACAGCTGTCATGGGTCTGGGAGAAGGACTGGCAACTTACTCCAGCTCCTCCATGCTGGTGGCAGCTCTGAGAACCTTAAAGAGGTGGCAGCAACCGACGTCATCAATACTGCTCCTGTTCAGTCTGGCAAAGCAGAGAATAGGCCCCAAGGCCTTAGTCAAGAATCTAACAACCAGCCGGGCGCAGTGGTGCCCACCTGTAATCCCAGTCCTTGGGAGGCTGAGATAGGAAGATCGCAGGTTTGAGGCCAGCCGTAGCAATTTAGTGAGACTCTCAGCAACTTAGCAAGACCCTGCTTCCAAATACAAAATAAAAAAGGCTGGGGGTATAGCTTGGAGGTAGAAAACCCCTGGGTTCAATCTCCAGTATGACCAAAACAAAATAAAATCTAACAGCCTTTACAGATGCTATGCACTAACTCTACAGTTTGCAAAGCCTGTATATATACAGAAACTCATATATCACTCCCAAAACTTCTTGGGGGGGGGGCAGTGAGCAGGATGGGACAGACTGTCTCCAGTGTCCAGGTAAGAACCGAGCCCTAGAGGTGAGCTTTGCCTGGTGAAAGCCTTACAGAGACCCAGAGCCCCGGTCTGCGAGCAGTCTTTACATTTTGAGGGTCTGCCTTGGCCTCTGTATAAGGGGCCCCCAGGTCAGCCAGGCTGAGTGCTAAGTTCATGTGGGTTCCACTGTTCCATCCAATCGGCTCCCTAGCCAGGACCTATGGTGCTATCTATGCAGGCAGCAGGCTATGCCTCGATCCTGATTTACAGTCTTTTCTGCACCCCAACCCTACCCTGCCTCTGTGAGTGGGGAGAACAAAACTAAAAAGAACGGCCCCGGCGAGTCTTTTCCCCTGCTTCAGCATCTGTCTGAAGGCGGTTTGTTTCCTTGTCTTTTGCAAATTCAGGCCGAATAAACTGTCCTTTACTGCGTTAATGTGCGGTGGGCTGACCTGTACTGAGGCCCTCCCAGGCCCTCGCCCGCCTCCTACTTTCTCTACTTGGCTGGAGTCGGGTGTAGACTCGAGTAAAACCAAAGCGACGCTTTTGGATTTTTGTTGTGATGTTTCATATTTTGAAAAACCACACCCCTAAAAGACTGTAGCATGTGTTTGTCAAATTGGGCAGGGAGTGGGAACTGCGAGTGGAGGATGGCAAGGCCCCTAGAACCGAGTCGGGACCCTGGCTTCTCAAAGTGTGGTCCGTGGCCCCCAGGACTGGCAAGGCCTGGGAGCTTGTTGGAAATGTGGAACCCAGCAACCAGACCTGTGAGGCCTAGATTTGCATTTTTTAAAATACTTCTATTGGTGCTTTGTAGTCTATTCTAGTGAGATTCAAAGTATGCGTTAATATATGCATACAGCGCTTGGCAGGTCCAGGTGTGCATCTTTTTTTTTGTGTGTGGTTCTGGGGATTGAACCCAGAGACCTTCTACATCTGAGCTACAGTTCCCCCCAGCTCTCTCTCTATATATATATTTTTAGAGGTACTGGGGACGAAACCCAGGGGGCACTCTACCTCCAAGCTACACCCTCAGCCCTAGTTTTTATTCTTTATTTTGAAACAGGGTCTCATTAGTAGTTGCGGAGGGCCTCACTAAGTAGGTGAGGCTGTCCACGAACTGTGGTCCTCCTGTCTCAGCCTCCTAAATGCTGGGATTATAAGCGTGCGCCACCACCCTTATTTTATTCTTTATTTGGAAATAGGGTCTCACTAAATTGCTGGGGCTGACCTTAACCCTTCGATCCTCATGTCTCAGCCTCCCAAGTACTGAGATTACTGAGATTACAGGTGTGCACTACAAGGCCTGGCTCGAATTTGCATCTTAATGAGCACCCAAGGAGGAGTGTTTGCACAAAAAGGGCTGTTCTGGGATCTGGACAGAACCCTTTCAGGTCACTTTTGCCACCAGGAGGAAGCTGGTGGTAACCGGAAGCAAGAGCAGTGGGCAGTGCCCTGGGAGGGCGCAGGCAGGGATGTCCACAGAAGGGAGCCAAGGAGGGTCAGCAGGAGGGGCCTGGTGTTTCTCTATTGGTGTTTCCCAACCCAGTGGGCGTGGCCTCCCACTTATTCCCATGGTTCACCGGGTCACTCACTGGAGGCTCTGCAGGAGTGTCATGTGACTCAAGCCTCGGGTGAGCATGGCCAGCGTGGAACTGCCTAGTGGAAGGTGACTGAGGCTGGAGGAGAAGAGAACAGATGAATTAGGCATTGCTGGGGGTGGGGTGCGGGTAGCGGTCCCATCCAGTCCCAGGATTCCAGGCCTCTGTGCACAGCATGCCCCGGGACCACCAAGATAGCCGTTTACATCCACACAGTGCAAAACGAGGCACTGGGGTCACGCAGGCGGCAGGTCTGTGTTCTAAAACAAATGGGAACTGGACTGATGGTGGAGTCATGGCAGTCGCACGGAATGTTGAGTGCCGGATCGCCATCTCGAAAGGCGGACTTACTGTCATCTCTGTTTATAGACCAGGAGCACTGAGCTGAGTTGGGGGCTTGAGATCGCTCACAGGGAGCAGCAGCAGGAACAGATGGCGAGGCTGCAGGATTTCCCTTCCTGCGCCCCAGCCTCGTGTTTCCCACGAGATCTTGTTCAGTGAGGCTCCCGGCCTGGGTGGGAGCCCACGCTTCTGCCAGGCTTGGCTTGAAGCACTCACGGTGTATTACCTCATTTAATCCTCACATCCACCCCAGAACATGGGACTGCTCTTATCCTCGGTTAAGACTCAAGCTGAAAGAGGTTCAGGAGCTTGCACAAGCTTACACAGTGCCAGGTAGAGAGAGGAGTGATCAACCGTCCTGGTTTGCCTAGGACTACAAGTTTTGCAGAATATGCAACTTTTAGTGCTAAAACTGGGGCAGCCCCAGCAAACTGGGACAGTTAATCACCCTAGCAGGAACTGAGCCCAGGTGTGCTTCCTAATCTGGGTCCAGGCCCCTGAGCAGTCTGCTGCATGTAGACAGCTGAAGAAGCTGGTTGGATTTGAGGGGAGCTGCCCAAGAGAGGAGACACTCAGATGTGATAGATCTGGAATTTGAAGAGGCCTCTGGGCGCCGTGGATCCATCACCTCCTCTCAGACATCCTTATGCCTACTTTTTTCTCTTTCTTTTTTGGTATTAGGGATTGAGCTCAGGGGCATTTTACCTTTGAGCTACACATTCAGCAGCCCCCATTTTGTGTGTGTGTGCGGGGGAGGGTACTGGAGATTTTTTTTTTTTTAATTAATTTATTTTTTAAATTGGTGCATTGTAGTCATATATCAATCACATTGGAGTACAAGACTTGAGAGGATATACAAGCACACATCATCCAATTAGCCCTCCTCCAGCCCCCCGTCCCATTCCCTCCCCCTCCCTCCATCCCACACTTCTTTGGTGATTTACTTTGATATATTTGTTTATGTACCTCCTGCGTTTTAAAGAGGCTCCGTCCTCCAGTATTACATACCCTCTGATTGGTCACATTAGTTGCTTCACTATAGGGCCCTTTCTATAGCTCAACCTCTTCCTGTTGCCCTTTTCCTCCTAGTTATTGCTGATTAAGAGAAGCGTCTGATTTATATTTTCTGCGATATTTCTCTGTGCATGCTGCGTTGCAAGTACCAATCCCACTCTTGATGGTCCCAGTAGTGGCCTGGCTACTCAGTGGACTGATCCAGACCTCGCTGGCTCAAGCAGCGGCCTTGCCTCATGTGAGGACCCAGTTCTGGTCTCGCTGGCCCCTGAACCGGTCAAACCCCTAAGCTGGCTTTGGTCCCGACCTTGGAGGCCCCAACACTGGTAATGTCTCACAGCAGGCTTCGATGCCGGCCTAGCTGGCCCCAGCACCGGCCTAATCCCTCGGCAGGCTCCGATCCCGGCCTCGGAGACCCCAGCACTGGTCATGCCTCAAGGCAGGCTCCGATGCCGGCCTCGCTGGCCCCAGCACCGGCCTAACCCCTAGGCAGGCTCATATCCTGGCCTGGGAGGCCCCAGTACCGGCCAGGCCTCACGGCAGGCTCCGATGCCGGCCTCGCTGGCCCCAGCACCGGCCTAACCCCTCGGCATGCTCCGATCCCGGCCTCGGAGGCCCCAGCACTGGTCATGCCTCACGGCAGGCTCCGCTGCCGGCCTCGTTGGCCCCAGCACCGGCCTAACCCCTCGGCAGGCTCTTATCCTGGCCTAGAGGCCCCAGTACCAGCCTTGCCTCAAGGCAGGCTCCGATGCCGACCTCACTGGCCCCAGCACTGGCCTAACCCCTCGGCAGGCTCTTATCCTGGCCTCGGAGGCCCCAGTACCGGCCTTGCCTCAAGGCAGGCTCCGATGCCGGCCTCGCTGGCCCCAGCACCGGCCTAACCCCTTGGCAGGCTCCGATTCTGGCCACGGAGGCCCCAGCACTGGTCATGCCTCAAGGCAGGCTCTGATGCCGGCCTCGCTGGCCCCAGCACCGGCCTAACCCCTCGGCAGGCTCTTATCCTGGCCTAGAGGCCCCAGTACCGGCCTTGCCTCAAGGCAGGCTCCGATGCCGGCCTCACTGGCCCCAGTACCGGCCTTGCCTCACGGCAGGCTCCGATGCCGGCCTCGCTGGCCCCAGCACCGGCCTAACCCCTTGACAGGCTCCGATCCCGGCCTCGGAGGCCCCAGCACTGGTCATGCCTCAAGGCAGGCTCCGATGCCGGCCTCGCTGGCCCAAGCACCGGCCTAACCCCTCAGCAGGCTCTTATCCTGGCCTCGGAGGCTCCAGTACCGGCCTTGCCTCACGGCAGGCTCCGATGCCGGCCTCGCTGGCCCCAGCACCGGCCTAACCCCTCGGCAAGCTCTTATCCTGGCCTTGGCGGCCCCAGTACCGGCCTTGCCTCACGGCAGGCTACGATGCCGGCCTCGCTGGCCCCAGCACCGGCCTAACCCCTCGGCAGGCTCTTATCCTGGCCTCGAGGCCCCAGTACCGGCCTTGCCTCAAGGCAGGCTCCGATGCCGGCCTCGCTGGCCCCAGCACCGGCCTAACCCCTCGGCAGGCTCTTATCCTGGCCTCGGAGGCCCCAGTACCGGCCTTGCCTCAAGGCAGGCTCCGATGCCGGCCTCACTGGCCCCAGCAGCGGCCTAACCCCTCGGCAGGCTCCGATCCCGGCCTCTGAGGCCCCAGTACCGGCCTTGCCTCAAGGCAGGCTCCGATTCCGGCCTCGCTGGCCCCAGCACCGGCCTAACCCCTCGGCAGGCTCCGATCCCGGCCTCAGAGGCCCCAGCACTGGTCATGCCTCAAGGCAGGCTCCGATGCCGGCCTCGCTGGCCCCAGCACCGGCCTAACCCCTCAGCAGGCTCTTATCCTGGCCTCGGAGGCCCCAGTACCGGCCTTGCCTCACGGCAGGCTCCGATGCCGGCCTCGCTGGCCCCAGCACCGGCCTAACCCCTCGGCATTCTCCGATCCCGGCCTCGGAGGCCCCAGCACTGGTCATGCCTCACGGCAGGCTCCGCTGCCGGCCTCGTTGGCCACAGCACTGGCCTAACCCCTCGGCAAGCTCTTATCCTGGCCTTGGAGGCCCCCGTAATGGCCTTGCCTCACGGCAGGCTCCGATGCCGGCCTCGCTGGCCCCAGCACCGGCCTAACCCCTCGGCAGGCTCTTATCCTGGCCTCGAGGCCCCAGGGTACTGGAGATTGAACCCAGGGGTGCTCTACCTCTAAGCTACACCACGAGCCCTTTTTAATTTTAATTTTGAGAAAGGGTCTCACTAAATTGCTGAGGCTGGTCTCTAACCTATGATCCTCCTGTCTCAGTCTCACAAGTACTGGGATTACAGGCATGCACCACTCTTATGCCCATTTTATAGACAGGATAACTCAGGCAGTAGGGGGCAAGGGATAGCATCCAAGGGGTAGCATCGGTACCTGGAAGTCAGAAGAGGCAAGGCCCCCAGGCCATGGGGATGGGGCCTGGACACTTCTATCCTGTTTCCTGCAGCACTGCAAGCTCCTAGCCCCAGCCCAGGTGTCTCTGATACACATTTGTCAAATGCATGAACAAGCCAATGAATGACCTCACTGGGCCTCTCAACTCCAAATGAGAGTTTCCTGAAGGCTGAACAGGGATGAGGGCACATAGGAAAGGTCAAAGAAATGTGCTGGCATGGTAGAGCAGAGCTGTAATCCCAGTACTTAGGAGGCTGAGACAGAAGGATAACAAATTCAAGGCCAGTCTCAGCAACATAGCTGGACTTTTAGCAACCTGGTGAGACATTATTAAAAAAAAAAAAAAGTGGGAGTGCTCAGGGTATAGCCTAGAGGTAGAATGACCTTGGATTCTATCTCCAGTACCAAATAAATGGGGCGGGGGGGGGAGAGAGAGAGAGAGAGACAGACAGACAGACAGACACAGACGAGGGAAGGAGTTCTGTGAAGACAGGCGAACCCTGTGGTATAAAGTCTCCATAACCCTCTGCATCTCCCCAGAACAAGCCAAGAGGGACCAAGTGGAAAAATCTCATTGTTACAGGACAAAAGGCCCAAAGGTCATGTTTAAACTGCATCCAAGACATATGGAGAGAAAAATCCACAATCTGTTCCCAGAAGTTTTCTCTAGGGAGTGCTATCTCCAGGGGATTTCATGCTCTTTGTTACATATTTCTACAATGATGGAACTTTTTTTTAAATAACCAGGGTGTATTTTTGGTCATCAGAAAAACTGAGAGATGAAAAGCAGGAAATGCCATCCGTGTGTGTGTGTGTGTGTGTGTGTGTGTGTGTGTGTGTGTGTGTGTGTAGATACTGTCTACACAGGAATCCATGCAGGGTTTGTCTTTGTGTGTGTGTGTGTGTGTGTGTGGTACTGGGGTTCCTGGAAGCCTTTCTACCTCCGGACTACACTCCCAGACCTGTTTTATATATTTTTTTATTTGGAAACAGTGTCTCTTAAGCCAGCAAGGCTGACTTCAAACCTGCGCGATCCTCCTGTCTCCGCCTCCCAAATGCAGGGATTACAAGTGTGCACCACCACACCCGGCTAGGGTTTGTCTTTTGAACTGAGTCTGTTTCTGGCATTTCTAAGAATTTGGGGATTCCAAATTATGGGGGACAGTGAAAGTTGCTGGTTACTAAGGTGATGACTGTAAACAAATGTCAGTGGACATCTATGGGGTTTTCTGCCCAGAGTTTGTTCCACTGCTTCTGTTAATAACACCGTGAAACATCACTCTCTAAGTCCCGATGATAGGATGAACATGTGACTTGTTATGTGTAGCTTAGAGCCACAGTGAGAATATTTGGTGCTTAGAGGCACAGTGACTAGTTTAGGGGTGAGCATGTGACCCAATCTAAGGCCTTTTGGAACCATAGGAGAAAGGTGCTCCCTTTCCATTAAAGTAGGAGAAAATAAGTTTGCAGCTTAAAATAAGCCTATCTATGAAGGAAACTGAAAGAGAAAAGAGAAAGGACCTGATCATTAACCAGCCCCTGGAGCCAGTCATGCCTGAAGCCAATTGCCTTGCAATTTCCATGACATAAGCCAGTAAACTCCAGGCTTGGGTTGGTTTGAGTTTGACATTCTGCTTCCCGTCACCAAGCATCATGATACTGAGAGCCAGGAAAGGGGTGCAAGAGCTTGGGAGGTATTTAGCTCACCTGAGCCAATCCAGAGACTTGACAGTGTGTGCCCACAAGAGAGACAAGAATTCCTAGGCATGCCCTCCTCCCGTCCCCTCCCGGCCCTCTCCCACCCCACTTACTTTAGCCTCTTCAGCTGTCCCTTCCCCTCGAGGGCTGCGACCAGCGCCTCAGTGGCCTCTTCACTGAACTGACTGTTGGAGAAGCTGGAGGGGACCAAGCACAGGTGGGGGTTGGCCCAGCCTGCCCGGCCTGGAGCGGAGCAAGCTGTCTCTCAGCCCCTCGGCCCCGCAGGCCCCGGGAGGCCAGCTCTGAGTCTCCAGAGTGGGGTCCGCCTTGTTGTCTGGGCTCGCTGGGGCATTCCCAGCTCTAGGACAGCGTCCTGTGGTCCCTGCAGGAGGGGCCGTGGCACCTAGCTGACTGAGCTGCTAAAGGATGCCGTGGATGAAGACTGCAGAGATGAAGGCGGGGACGGGGGACACACACACAGGGACTCTGCACCCTGGTTTTCACAGCCAGCCTAGGCAGAGTCAGGATTATGAGCCCCGTTTTTATAGACATGCCAGCCTGGCCCAGAGGGGAATAGTTATTTGGCCAGAGCCACTCCAAGGGCAGTGGAGAAGCTGAGACCAAGGACACAGCACTCAGCCTTGCCTGGGCCACGCTCAGAAGCACAGGGCTACCTCAGGAGAGCAGCAGCAGGTGGCAGCCCCGCTATCTGCCCTACCTACCCTCCCCACCTCATGGCTGGTGCCTTGGCTGGGCTGCCCCTTCCCAGGTCCCTGCACCCTGTGACTCACTCCAGCTCCTCCAGGTGGTGGCAGTGGCGGAGACTGGACGCCAGGCAGGCAAGACCCTCGGTGCTCACGCAGCTGGAGGTCAGCCTGGTGGGGGTCAAAGGGCAGCAGGTCAGGCAGGAGCCCTGGGCTCAGGAGCTCTGGGAGCTGGGAACAGAGGCTGGGGATGCAGTTCTTGGGGACAGATGCTGTGGGAGGCTTCTTGCTTTCCTAAGTCTCCAAGTCAAGATGTAGTTGGAGGCTGGAACCTGGACCAGCTGCTAAACCAGGTAGCAAGTGAGCTGGGCATCACCCTGTCTAGCTAGTGCCGGGGTCCACCACGACTCTGCATCTTTAGAGCAAGTATTGGAAAGGAGTCAAAGATCTATTGGCCTGGAGAGTTTATTCTTGATGCATTGGGTTGAGAGTGAGAAAAGCTCCACTTTGCGACTGTCATACTGACAATTGTGGGTGAGAATGATCAATGGATCAGAAAATTCCTGGATGAAGGTTTGAGGAAGAACAGGATACCCATGCTAGCCACCAAGAAGACAGGGCATCGCTGGTGTGATAGGCCTGCCCAAGGCAGGAGGAGTCACCCGAGAAAAGATGAAAGACGTTCTACAACATAACTGGCCCACAAATGTCAGACAGGGTCAACAAACACAAAGAAGGGTTGAAGGACTGTCCCAAGAAGGAGAAGAAAGAGAGATGACACTACTTGGGAGACTGAGACAGAAGGATCACAGGTTTGAGGCCAGCTTCAGCAACATAGTGAGACTCTCGGCAACCTAGTGAAATCCTGTTTCAGAAAATGAAAAAAAAAATAAAGAAAGGGCTGGAGGTATAACTCAGAGGTAGAACAGCCCTGGGTTCAATTCCCAGTTCTAAAAAAGAAAAGAGAGACAGAGAGAGGGGTTGGGGGGAGGAGTGCAAATTCAGTATGTGATCCTGGATTGCCTCCAGAACAGAAAAAATAAAAGTAGTAGGTACTGTTACTGGGACCACTGGTAGAATTGAAGTACAAACTACAGTTTAGATAATAGTAGCATGGCAGTATTAAACTTCTTGAGTTTTATCGTTTTACTGGATTATGGAAAAGAACATCCTTGATCTTAGGAAATTCACTGAAATATTAATGGGTCAGGGGGCATGATTATGCAATTTATTCTCCAGTGGTTCAAAGGGGATGGGGGAGAAGAGGGAGGGACCGGAGGGAAGCAATGAGCAGTGAAAAAATACTATCAAGGGATGAGTTTGGGCAAAAGGTATGTAGAAATTCCTCCCAGTCTTAGTTTGCAGCTATGTATACAGAATGACTGGACCCAGGGGAGCTATACCCCAGCCTTTTTTTTTATTTTTTTTTGTTTTGAAACAGAGTCTGGATAAGTTGCTGAGGCTAGCCTCAAAATTATGCTCACTCCTCCTGTCTCAGCCTCCCAAGTATGCAACTATTTCCAAAGAAAAAAGGAAGAGAAGAGAGAACCTTGAAAGGGGAGTGACTTGCTCGCCACGTGGCTCAGTGTGGCTGAGGTTTTCTCTGAGCTGAGCCTCTGACGTCATCTCCAGAACCCCATGACACTTGCCCACAGGGCAGGATGCAGAGGCTGAGGTTGGGGGGCCCGCGGAGGATGTCGGGAAGGGCAGGGATGCAGGGCCAAGAGAAGGCCTGTCTTTGTACCTGAAGGTCCTCAGCCCCTTGAGGGCCAGCAGGAGGTTCTGCAGCAGCAGGGCGCTGGCATGGGTGTCATCACAGAGGTTAACCTGGGACAAGCTGTAAAGACCCAAAAACATTCCAGAGGATTTCAAGCTGGACACATGTCGGGGGCATTGCCTACCAATGGGGGAGTACCACCTGAGAACCCCCCCCATGCCATCCTGGTTTCCCCTAATTCCCACTTCTGGGGCCAAGCGTGAGTCCCTCCTGCAGAGGATGGGACAGTGCTGGGTCACAAGTGTCCCGGAACTGGCACTGGGTTAAGCAGAGAACTCCGGGCCTCAGACTGTGTTTCCGGGGCACACCTGAGCTGCCGCAGCCTGGAGCACGTCTCCATCAGCCGTTTGACAAGAAGGCCACGGTGGGTCCTGAGGTCACAGTGAGCCAACCTGGAGGCAGACAGGGAGGCCGGTCACTGAACACCTGCCCAGGAGGAGGGCTTCGGTCCCTGCCTTCATGGAGCTTAGGGTAGAGGTGTGAGCCCATGCTGTCAGATAAAGTCCCACAATCTGCTCTTCAATGCCGAGTATACTGTGAAGGAGGGGTCCACACGGGGCAGCTGGGATGGCCACGCAGGCTGTTCACGGCACGAGACGGCATCCAGCAAGGAGGTGAGTTGGGCTGAGATGCAGCCACGTTCTAGTCCCTAGACTGTGTACACGCGGGTGCTATGAATCTGAGCATCTATGGAAGTAAACGATGGAGGGTTGGACCGAGACTAGGGGTCAGGGGCTTCCTTCAAGTAAGGGGATTCAAGCTGAGAATGAAAGGGTGAAGAAGTATAGCCAGGTGAAAAGAAAAGGTAGAAAAAAGGTAGGCAGGAAAAGAACCTTCTGGGCAGAGGAAAGAGCCTGTGCAAAGGCCTGCCCTCAAACAGCACGAGGTGGTGCTTGCAGAACTGACAGCTGCCAGGGCTGCCAGGCTGGGATCCGAGGCCTGGGGTGGGGACGGCGAACATGGGGAGCAGACCTCCCGGGCCATCAGAGGACTGGACATCAAGGACTCTGAGCGGGATGCTGGTCAGAAGCGGCCATGTCCCCCCTCTCTGCCACCAGCCACTCCCATGGGCCCTGGGTGCTGGGTCCCACCTGACGGCCACAGCCTCCGGATTCTCTTCCTGGTGAGGAAATTCTAGCTGGACGCAGAGCTGCTGCTGGGTCTCAGAGATGCTGCAGGCAAAGAGGCACCTCAGATGCCGCAGCCTTCCCTGGCGGGCAGAGCTGGCCTGGGGCTGCGGGGCCTCCGCCCGAGCTCCCTGGCCCTCTGCCTGTCCCTGTGCCCCCAGTGCAGCCAGCTGGGACGGGAAAGCCCCAGTACCCAAAGTGCTGCCTTTCAGCAATTTTAAGTGACTAAGTTGAGGCTGTTCAGAGCATGATGGAGTCACTGCAGGCATCCAAGGGCAGTTCTAGAATCTTCCAAGGAAGGTGCTCAGGGGCCACTGTGTGGGCAAGGGTGGAGCAGGGGATTTGTCTGCAGGTTGCACCCTGACCTTGCCTGCTTTGCCTAAGTGTCAGGCTCGTGTGTGTGTGTGTGTGTGTGTGTGTGTGTGTGTTCCTCTGGGAGAAGGCCAAGGATGCTAAAGCCTCCCTCGACCCTTCCTTGGTCCTCCCTGGAGGAAAGCGTGGGTGGGGCAGCCCTCAGAACTATCCACACTCATGCCCACTGAGCCGCCAGCCCAGGTGGTATGTCAGGATATTGTCTTTTTAGAGTGGGAGGCCGAGGTCAAGGTCAGAGAGGCACAGTAATGGGCCCAGAGCTGAGATGCTTTGACACAGGTCAGTGGCGTGGATGCCTCTGCTCGGCTGCTCCACGTCCTTCTGTCCATTCTGGCCACAGAGCCATGGCCTGTCACTGCATCCAGGGACACTTCCAGAAAACCAGTAAGGAGGCCAGCTGTGTCTGCCCGGATCCCGAAGCCTTTGCTTTGAATCCCGGGCTGTCTTCTGCCTGACTCTGTGGCTCGACTACTCACAAGTCCCAAGAGGCGGGTACGGCCTTTATGCACTAGAAACTCCTGCCATCTTGAGGACACAGAGAGCTTGCTGGGGACACAGCTAGTACCCCACAGAGCACAGGGCACAGGGCAAGGGATCCGGCTGGATGAGGGGAGATCAAAGGAAGGGCCCAGTGATCATGGAAGGTGAATTGCAAGAGCCCGGCTCCCTGGACTCACCTTATCTTCGTGATGTGGCCTGAGGCTTGCGCACAGACTTCTAGCAGGGCAGGCAGCCCGGCCCTGCCCACCCACGGCTCCTCCGCCCTGTCACAGAAGAGGACACACGGATAAGGCCCCCACGGTGAGCAGCAGCTAATCAGCCCTTGGGTAGGGGTAGTGCCAGGAGGGGCCTGCAGGCTTTTTGAGTTTGAGTTTATTTTTAAAACTATAAAATTACACAATTAGGCATAAGTATAAAAAAAGAGATGGAAGTCCTACTCTAGCAATCATTTTGCAGCAATCCAAATGGAAAGTAATTTAAAAAAAAAAACAGCATCTTTAGATTTAAGAAAAGATTCACATAATGTTATGCCTGGCAAAGACAAGGAAACCAAATTGTATATAAAATAAGATCCCAATTTTATATTTAAAAAAGGAAAAATAGGGAGAAGGCGGGAGATAAAGATATGAAGAAAATATATTAAATGTTTATGGTGGCTGTTTATATGGTAGAATTCTCATGAGTGGTTTTTATTTTATTTCTTCTAAAGTTTCTATATTTTACAAATGTCCTATAACATCATGCGTTAATTTAGAAGCAGAAAAAAGTTATATTTAAAGAATTCCTTCTTTAGAGTTATGTTGCAGTTTTTTTTCCAACACTCTTTTCTCCTTTATGTCCTGTATTTTCCACAAATTTCTACATTGGGTACATATTACCTTTGGGCTTAGAAATGTTGTCTTTTAAAATGTTAATTTAGCTGGCCGTGGTGGCACACGCTTGTAATCCCTGCGCTTGGGAGGCTGAGACAGGAGGATCGCACGGGTTCAAAGCCAGCCTCAGCTACTTAGTGAGGCTCTCAACAACTTAGTGAGACCCTGTTTCCAAATAAAGTATAAAATAGGTCTGGGAGGATAGCCCAGAGGTAAAAAGCCCCTGGGTTCCAACCCCAGTACCACATAAAAAAATAAATAAATAAAATAAATAAATAAATAAAATGTTATTTTGTGTAATCCAACAGAACTGAATGCACAGACATGAAGATCTATTTGGATACCCATGTTCATACCAGCATTATTCACAAGCCAAAAGTGGCAGCAACCCAAGCATCCACCAGAAGATGAGTGGGTAAACAAACTGTGGTCTATCCATCCGTAGAATGGAATATTATTCAGGCCTTAAAAAGGAAGGACATCCTGACAAATGCTACCCCTAGGATGGACCTTGAAGGTATTATGCTAAGGGAAATAAGCCAGGCACAAAAGAGAAAACATAGTATGGTTCCATTTAGTAGGGTGCCTGAAGAAGTCATATTCACAGAGATAGGAAATGGAAGTGGGGAGTTGTTGTCTATATTGGGTACAGAGTTTCAGTTTCGCAAGACGAGAGGTGTTCTGAATCTTGGTTGCAGAACAATGTGACTGTACTTAACGCTACTTAGCTGGACACTTAAAAATCCTCAAGATGGTAAATCTCAGGCTGGATGTATAGCTCAGTGGCACAGGGCTTGCCTAACATACACAAGGCCCTAGGTTCCATGCCAGCACTGTAAAAAAAAAAAAAAGGTGGTAAAATTTGTTATCTGTATTTTACTATAAGTTTTAAAAAATATGGTTTTGGGGAACAACAAAATCTCCTTTGCATCATCCTGGGCTGCGAGGAGCCATGCACATCACTGTCTGCGAAGTCCGCGTTTTGGGTACAGATATGTAAACTTGTCTCATGGAGTCTTCCTAGCTAATATCTAGTTTTACAGAACAGTCGAGGGTTGTGGACCAAGCCCTGCAGCTGGCTAGGAAATGAGCAGACAGGGCCAGGAGGAGGCTGTCCAAGGCACAGTGGTCTGGACTAGAAGAATGAGAAAAGCCCATGCCCCATGCAAACGTGGGCCTGGCCTGGGTCCTTGACCCCCCAAGCCAGCTGTCCCATGTGGGGACAATGGAAAAATCGTAGATTAGACCAGGAACTACATGGCACGAGGGAGCTGCTACTGAGTTGCTTAGGTGGCTTAACTAAACCGTGATTCTATAGAAAATGGGCTATGTTTGAAAGACTTGTTTCAGAGTGATGTCTTCTGAGGCCCATAGTTTAATTGAAAATACATGAGCCCCAAAATAAAAATGAATAAACAGAACAAGAATAACTGTCAAACCTAAGTAATGGAGTAGGAATTCTTAAAAATTATTCTCTTTACTTTTGGGCATGTTCATTTCTCTCTGTGTGTGTGTATGTGTGTGTGTGTGTGTGTGTGTGTGACTAGATATTGAACCCAGGAGCACTCTACTCTACTTCTGGGCTACACCCCAGCCCTATTTTAATTTTTAATTTGAAACAAAGTCTTGCTAAAGGCACAGTACACTGGTCTCCAACCAGCAACCCTCCTGTCTTAGCCTCCCGAGTACTGAGATTATAGGTGTGCACCACCATGCCCAGACTTTTTCTGAATGTTTTAAAAATTATGGTGACGATACAAGTTTGTTTGCTATTTATTTATTTATTTATTTATTTATTTATTTATTTATTTATAGTATGGGGATCGAACCCAGAGGCATTCTGCCTCTGAGTTATGTCCCTAGCCCTATTTTTTTAAAAAAAATTCTTTATTTCTTTCCTTATTACTTCCCCCCCCCCCCCAGAACTGGGGACTGAATCCAAGGGCATTCCACCTCCTAGCCTCACCCTCAGCCCTATTTTTTATTCTTTTTTTTGAAACAGGGTCTTGCTAAGTTGCAGAGAGCCCAAAGAGCTGAGGCTGGCCAGAAATCTGCGATCCTCCTGTCTCAGCCTCCCATGTACTGGAATTAAAAGTGTGCGCCACTGTGCCCAGCTTATTTTCCATTATCTTATCTTTGCTTGGGTATCCTTTTGGAGTTTTTATTTCTTAAACCCCAAAGCTCAGGGCCCACTGTGGGGAGGGACCGGTTCATTGTGCCTGGGGTGAGCCTGGCAGGGTTCTGGATGCAGGAAATGGCCAGGGCCCTGGACCCCAGTCCCCTCAATTCCCCACGCATGCACTGCTGTTGGGCTGGGAGAGAGGTACCTGAGGCTGAGCAGCCCAGCTGGACGCTTCACCAGGCTCAGAAGGTTGGTCAGCTGCTCCAGGCCCAAGCCACACCGGGTCAGCCTGGGGACAGAGGGCAGTCACCGGCGTGCTCTGGCAGGGCACCCCCGCCCATGACTGACTGCGTGTAGTGCCAGGCCACTCACGTGAGCTCCTTCAGCTGCAGGGCCTGGCTCAGGCCGGCGGCCAGTCTGGGCACGTGCTCTGGCTGGAAGCTGCACTCTCTCAGCCTGAGGACAGAGGCAGAGCGGGCCTAGTGGGCCCATGAGGGGCACAGGCCTCGCTGCCCCAGCCTCCCCAGGACCTATGAGGGCAGGCCCCAGGAAGGCCCAGGATGCAGCTTCTGCTTGGGGGGCTTCCCGTCACTTTGTGGAAGATCTCATGCTAAGAAAGTTCTAGAAGTCAGTGACTGTGGAACCGGCTCCATGCTGCGTGCCAGTGCCCGGCTGCACAGGGGGCCCGCCCCATGCAGCTTCTCATTTAATCCTCATAGCATTGTCTGCAGGTGGGAGGCTGGCCAACCCAGGACACCCCGCTGGAGAACGAAGAAGACCCGGTTTCTGTCCAGGTCCATCGACTCCACCCCTGAGACTTTACTGCAGGCCCCCTTGTGAGGTGGCCATGGTTCCCAGCAGCGGCTCCTGCTCTCCCCACATGGCTGATGGCCAAGCCAGACCCGTCTCACAGACAGTCAGCTGCAAAGGGCCAGCTGGAACCCCCCAGGGCAAGTCACTCTGATGGGACAGGAAGTGTGTGTGTGTGTGTGTGTGTGTGTGTGTGCGCGCGCGCGCGTGTGTGTGTGTGTGTGTGTGTGTGTGTGTGTAAGAACACCGTGGGAGGGGACAGCTGGATCATACTGCGATGGATACAGAATATGATCAGGCTAAGGAACTTGAACTTCATCCTGGGCCATGGGGAGCCAGAGAAGAACATAGGGCAGCAGGGGGCAGACTCAGACGTGTTTCCTGAAGCTCCTTCTCAGTGCCGTGCGACAGTGGACTGGAGGAGGCCCAGCCAGAGGCAAGAGAACCAGGTTTGGAGGCCATGTTTGCAGCTGAAGTAAGACATGAAGCAGAACTGGCTCAAGGTCATGATGCTGAGGCTGAGAGAGAGACAGAGCCCAGAGCCACTGGGGGTCATGAGAAGAGCTGACATAGGGCTTCAGTGAGCCAGGCCTTCCAAAACACTGTACATATTAGCTCACTTAATACTCACAGTAACCCTAACGGGTGGGTTGTACTCTGGTCCCTACTGTATGGATAAATGGAAACAGAGAGGTACAGTCACTTGTCCAGGCGCACACAGCTGGGATTTATTCCAGGTGGCTCCAGAACCTTGACCGTGATCCCCAGAGCCTCAAGACTTAGAGTTAGGAGGTGGCCACAGGCCCGGCCTCCATCCCTCTCGCACCCATGGTCCCCAGGGATTACCTGAGTGCCGCTCCAGTCTGCTCCTGCTGGGAGAAGTGAATCCGGAACTCCTGCCTGGGGCCCAGGCTGTGGAGAGAGGAGGCCAGGGAAGCAGAGTGCCCGGATGTGCCAGCATCCTAGGCACCCAGGGACCCAAGAAGGGAGGGGGCTGTGCCCACAGGGACAAGGGAGGGGGAAGTCACAGGAGGAAGGGCCCCTGCTGACTGAGGAAATGGCCATTCTGGGTATGTAAAACCTAGTCTTCCCCATGGACTCCCTGCTCTTCATGGTACCCGGGCATTGGTGGTGGGAATGATGATCCCTTTGTCCAGGGAACCCCAAGACTCAGAGAGAGGTGGAGGTGTCTTCAGGCCACACAGGCGGAGCCTGCAAATTGTGGGAGCCCTGTGTCCCCACCACCAGCCAAGGTGCTAAGGCCGCCTTACTCCACTGAGGCCTCCCCGATGTGCGGGCAGCAGGGCAGCATCTCCAGCAGGTGCAGGGCGCCTTCCCGAGAAATGCTGTTGTGACTCAGACTAGGAGAGAGACAAGGTGAGGAGGAGGCCCCTGCCCAGCCCCCCACCTCCCCTGCAGCTGTTATCATTGGGAAAGGGAGTCAACATTTAAGCATCCATTCTGCAGATGGAGACGCTGTGGTCCAGAGGGACACTATCCCACACAGGCAGAACTGACAGCAGACCCCTTCAGAGCCGCTGCTACTGTGGTCTGGGGCAGGGTATTGAGGAGGCCCCCTGGCAACTCCAACCCCATGTGGGTGGAGGACTTCCAGAGTGCAAAGCTCAGTTGCCTAGCAACAGGTGGTACCCTGACTCTGGCTATCAGTCTCTCAAGTCACTGGGAGAGGGTGTGGACAACTTCCTGGGCACCCTCTCCCCATTGGGGGGGGGAATCTTCAAAAAAATTTTTTTTGTGGTACTCAGGGTAGAACCCAGGGGCTTTCTACCTCCGGGCTATACTCCCAGACCTATTTTTTATATTTTATTTGGAAACAGGGTCTCACTAAGTTGCTGAGAGCCTCACTAAGTAGCTGAGGCTGGCTTCCAACCTGTGTGATCCTCCTGTCTCAGCCTCTCAAGCGCGGGGATTATAAGCATGCGCCACCATGCCTGGTGACATCTTCAACTTTCTATCCCATAGATTGGGTCGGAGGAGCTTCAGAAATGGAATGAACCTGCTCTGGCTCAGCCTGGCTGGTGAAGGGGCAGGGGTCCACCTGGCTCTGAGCCGCAGCCTCTCTTGAGTATTGTGTGGAGGGTCTGCCCATCATGGGCATGAAGGAAGGAAGAAAGGACCCATGTAAGAATGGCCCCTTTCTCCTCATCCTGTCCTCTGGGGTTTCCTAGGAATGCTCTCTAATGAGACCCATTCATGTCCTTGGCCCAGGGGAACCTTCCCCCTGAAGTCTCGAGTCACTCCCCACTTACTCAAGCAGCCCAGACAGGGGCACCTGCAGCAGGTGCTGCAGAAGACACCGGAGCCCGTCATCACCCAGCAGGTTCGCTGAGAGGCTGCAAGTGTAAGAAGCAGCTGGTGGTCAACTTGCTCCGGCAGGCTCCGCCTTCTCCTCACGTCCCCACGGACACTGCCTCTACTGTCACTGCTACTGTGGTCAGCATGCCATCCCCAGCACCGCCACCAGCATTATCACTGCTCGACACCGCCATGCCCCTTATCACCGTCACCATCGCTTACAACACCACTGAGTTACCACCAGCTTCTACATCCCCGCTGCCGGCCCTCACCAGCTCCTCAGCCTCCCTTCAATATCCCGTGGGCTTGCGTCCCTCCGGTAGGCTTTCGGGAGTTAGAGAAAAGCCAGTCAGCTTTTGTCCTGCCCTTACCCAGCGTCAGCTGGGAGCCATATCTTGGAACAAGAATAAATTCAGCAAAAAGGAAAATGTCTGGAGGACAGTTGATCTGGTAGATTTCTTCTTTTAATTTGAGGGTGGGATATGGGAAACTGCCTGCAGATATGTTCTAACTTCTCCTTAGAGCATTCTGTGGTTTTAGCTACAGTTTCAGAAACAATATAACCACTGTGCCCCCAGGCATTTAATTTTCCTCCTACATCTTTGATGCTTTTGAGGCTTATTTTGTCTTTTCCTGAAAAATCACATTTAAAAATTGCTTTGTCTCATGAAGTTGCTTAATAAAATGACCTTTAAAATAGAAAAGTTCCTTCTATAATGAAAAACAATAACTTGGAGACATATCGAACATTCATTTTTTAACACATGATTTTCATCAGCCATATTTCTCTTCTCGGCCAAAATAAAATAGGAATTTAAACTATGATTTTTTTCCTCTTTTTGTTTTGGGTGTTTTTATTTTGTTTTGTTTTTGCTAGACAATGCCCTTGTTTCTCAATTGTTATAACAATTGGGAGAAAAGGATTTACATTGCACTGGCTATATGGCCTTGGGGAAGCTCTTCTTTTCTTTTTTCTTTTCTTTTTCTTTTTTAATTTTTGTTTTTTGTTACTGGAGACTGAACCCAGGGATATTCTACCTCTGAGATACACCCCCAGCCCTATTTTTTAATTTTTATGTTGAAACAAGGCCTCACTAAGTTGATGAGAGTCTCACTACTTGCAGAAAAACTCTTAAAGTCTCTGTGCCCCAGTTCCCTACTCTGTAAAATGGGGACAATTATAGAACATGAGGTTGCTGGAAGGATAAAAGGAACTTTGAAGCACTGGAATGGTGGAGTAAATGGTCCATAGGTGCTAAATATTGTTATTATTTTTCTGCCCATGCAGGACTTGCACTTCTTGGGCACCCAAGACAGGCCACAGGGACACTGATTCTCATCAGTACAAAAGTCCACACCATGGCTGGCTCTTGATCCCTTCCCAGCTATGCAATATATATATATATATATATATATATATATATATATATATATATATTTTTTTTTTTTTAAATTTTTTTTCTGGTACTGGGGATTATATACCTCCAGTTACAACCCCAGGGCTATTATACCTCCAGCTACAACCCCAGCTCCCCTTTTTAAATTCTGAAAAAGGGACTCGCTGAGTTGCTGAAAGCCTCACTAAGTTGCGGAGGCTGGCTTAGAACCTTTGATTCTCCTGCCCCAGCCTCTCAAGTACTGGGATTACAGGTGTGCATTACCATGCCCAGAGCCTTTGGATACTTTTGACTGCCTGCCAGGAAAACCAATGGACACTCATTTTAGTCCCCAACTGCCTACAGAGCTTAAACATACGAGGACAACACGAGGCTGAGGGGCACTTCATGCCCTTTCAGACAGCTTTATATTTTTTCTTTTGAGACAGCATCTCTCTCTGTTGCTGAGATTGGACTCGAACTCAAGATCGTCCTGCCCTACCTCCGGAGTAGCTGGAATCGCAGGCAGCTTCCCTTCACTATTTCTGAAGGGCTGCCAGAGTCAGAGGGGCACGCCATGAAACTAGCTCTGCCACAGTGGGAGTGGGGACGGGAGAGAGAGAATGGGGACAAGGAAGTCTTGGGGATGCGGCCCAGAATCTCAAGCCTCTCCTGACCCCATCTCAGGGGTGCACTCTCACTCCCCCGCAGCATGCCCTGCAAGTGCTCCCCTCCCCTCCCCTCCGCTCCCCCACTTACTCCAGCTGCCTGAGGTCCTTGCACTTGCTCAGCAGGCAGCACAGGGGCTCCACATGCTCCAGGGTGAGGCTGCAGCTCCTGAACCTGTGGGGGGCAGGGAAGTGGGGATGGGGATGGGGGTTTAGCCACTCTGACCACCTCTACTCTGCCTAGATATTGGTGATTCCCAACCAAGCTTGGATCTTCTGGAAATATTCAGCATCCATGGCTTCCACCGGGCCCCTACTTCCTCTCTCCGGGTAGGGAGGGGGTGGTTCTTAAAGTGTGGCCCCCAGCCTATTGCATCGACATCACTTAGGGACTAGAGATACAAGTCCTGGGACCCCAGCCAAACCCACTGAGTCGGAAGCTCTGGGAACAAGGTTTCCAGAGGATTCTGGTCCAAGCTGAAATTGAACTCCTGTTCTTTATAATGACTGGATTCTCCCCTTCAAAACAACAACAACAACAACAACAACAACAACAACAACAACAACAACAACAACAACAGCAGTAAGAGTCACATGTGCTCTTGCCAAGGGCCATTAATACTGGAATTTAAAGTAACAGTAAGCATGATTCTGAAAGGCTCAAAATTATACCACACAATAAAGAATATGAAGGGGCTATGATCAGCCAGCAATTTAAAAAATACAACTTTTATTTTTATTTATTTATTTAATTTTTTTTTGCGGGTCTGGGGATGGAACCCAGGGCCATTCGACCTCCGAGCTACACCTCCTGCCCTATTTTTTATTCTTTATTTTGAAACCGGGTCTCACTGAGTTGCAGAGGCCCTCACTAAGTAGCTGAGGCTGTCCATGAACCGCGATCCTCTGGTCTCAGCCTCCCGAATGCTGGGATTACAAGCGTGTATCACCACGCCCGGCTAAAAATACAACTTTTAAATCAGAGAGTTGCTAAAATTGATAGCTCAATTTTTTTCTATCATCACTAGTCTTCCTCATTTCCCCATATTTGCATTATATTTTTCTTAAACCCAGTTGTTTTTTCTTTTTTTTTTTTTTTTTGGTACTGGGGATTGAACCCAGGGGTATTCTACCTCTGAGATACACCCCCAGCCCTCGTTTAGGTTTTTATTTTGAAACAGGGTCTCACTAAAGTTGCTGAGGCCAACCACGAGCCTGTGATCTTCCTGTCCCAATCACTGGGATTACAGGCATGTGCCACTGCTCCTGGCTCCACTCATTCATTTTATTTAATGCGTTTATTATGACAGGAAATGCTGAGTTGAGTGTGATAAAGCACACCTGTAATCCCGGTACTTGGGAGGCTGAGATAGAGGATGGCAGGTTCAAGGCCAGCCTCAGCAACTTTAGCAAGACCCTGTTTCAAAATAAAAAAATTATAAAAATACAGAAAGCTGGGAATATAGTTCAGGGGAAGAATGCTCCTGGGTTTAGTCCCCAGTATAAAAACAAAAAACAAACAAACAGACAACGGGATGTAGGATGTAGGATTGGGGTAAATAAAACTGAGGACTGGGAATGCAGCTCAGTGGTAGAGCACTTGCCTACCATGTATAAGACCCTGTGTAGATGCCCAGTGGGTAATTAAAAACAGGACACAATTGCCGGGCGTGGTGGCGCCCGTAATCCCCACGCTTGGGAGGCAGAGACGGGAGGATCGCGCAGGTTCGAAGCCAGCCCCGCACGCTGGCTTAGGAGACCCTGTTTCCAAATAAAAATAGGTCTGGGAGTGTACCCCGGAGGTAGAAGGGCTTCCAGGAACCCCAGTACCACCAATAAATAAATAAATAAATAAATAAATAAATAAATAAATAAAATAAAAATAAAATAAAAAAGAAAAAATAAAAAATAAAAACAGGACACAAGCCGGGCATGGTGGCGCATGCTTGTAATCCCAGCATTTGGGAGGCTGAGACAGGAGGATTGCGATTCATGGCCAGCCTCAGCTATTTAGTGAGGCCCTCTGCAACTCAGTGAGACCCTGTTTCAAAATAAAGAATGAAAAATAGGGCAGGGGGTGTAGCTCAGAGGTAGAATGCCCTGGGTTCAATCTCTAGTACTGCAACCAACAAAAACAAAAGCAGGATACACTTGGCATCTCTGCTTTCATTTTGTATCTCTCTCTCTTCTATTACCTTAAACTCTGGGTCAGGTCTCTGCCCAGCCCTGGATGTAGGCATGTTTATCACTCAAGGAGTATAAGCCAAGATTTATTTGTTTTAAATTTATGTAGTTTATCTTGTTCACTTTGAGACTGAGGACTCCAAGATGAGAGTAATTAAGGTATTTTCAAGATCTGTAGGGACAGTCAACTGCCAGCCTTTATAGCCTCCTACTCCAGACCCCTAGAAGTCTCTGGTCATTGCTGTAAATCCGTGGCCACCTTGGATCCTAGGAACAGCAGGGCCTCGTGGACAGATCACGCCACGATGAGATCATCTCCTGAATTGAAACAATTACCCCAAGACAGGAACTGGGGCCACCCTCTTAGCCGGAGCAATCATCTCACGGGAAGAAGGCTGATCCCTCCAGTGATAAAACTTCTCTCAAGCCCCTTGCAGATAACGGTCAATCAGACCAGGCCTGACCAGGATGACCCACTCTATCAGCCATGCGAGCCCCTGGCCAGACAACCAACCCCTGCTTCTGTTCCCCTTTCCTATAAAATCTCCAAGTTCTTGTCAGTCCCTTGAAGACAAATCTCTGGTCACCATGAAATGGAGGAGAACTTTGTTATGCTGAGAATAAACAATCCCCCCCCCCAGTCTAGCTATACTGAGGAAGCTGAGACCAGCCTGTTCCCTGTGTAGCACAGCCTTCTAAATCTGCCTCCTTCCTGGATTTTGTTTCTATGAATTCTAACTACTTCTGTGGGACCAGAGGAGAAGAAGAAGTAGTCTAGCTGCTCCTCCCTGGTGTGATCAAACTGCATACTATTTATTTTTTTCTTTTTCTATTGTTTGCTTATTTCTTGTGCAGGCAGGTGGCTGAATCCAAACAGCCAGGACGCAGGCAGGCTCCCTGGCTTGGTTCCAATGACAAGTGTACCCCTTTGTTCTTCCCAGCGAGGTCACTCTGATTAAACTACTATTCACTTCTCTGGTTGGCATATTGGGATGGGTGGCCGGGACCCTGGGGCTGAAGCTTTTGCCCAAGGACTCCAGCTGCAATGCCTGGCAGGTAGTCAGTGCTCAGCAGATGCTAACGACTGTATCCAGTGTTATCTTATAGCAGAGGAGGCTGACAATGAGGAGGGACTAGTTACTGGTCCCAGGTCTCAGGAGCCAGCTGGAGGCATCAAACAGTTACTAGAAGCATCGTCTCTGCATTCAAAGGCTGTCTTCTCTCTCCTGCCGCCAGTGCAATCCCTCCCTCGTTCTCGTTCCCAGGTACCCACCTGCCCTGCGAGTGCCTGCTGCCTTACAGGAGGCTCCTGCAGCCTTGCAAGCCCTGCAGGAGAGCGGCTCTCCACAGTTGGGGATGCTCAGGCTCAGAGGCTAAGCAGCTTGCCCCAGGCCCCAGGCCCTTGCACGCTGGGACCTGAAACATGGTGGGTTGGTTTAAACCATAGGACCACAACCCTCGAGGGCTGGATCAGTCAGACACAGACTTCTTGTCTGTCCTTGTGTGCCAGTATTGGAAAATTGCTTTGGTACTAATTTCTAGAATGTACAAAGTAGTGAGGGCCTGGGTGCTGCACAGGCACTCAGGCAGGGAGGGGGCAGCAGCTGTTACAATGCAGAGTTCTGTCTTCGCCTTTAGTTCTAATAATTAACCTATAAATAAAATCTCAAACTAATAGGCAGCTCAGTGCAGCTTTAACAAGTCTTTTTTTAAAATAAAATCAGTAGGAAATAGAGAAGGAAAAAGGAGCGTGCAGGCACACATGCTGGAGAACTCAGAAATGGAACTCTCCCCATCCTGGGATCCCAGAGTCAATTGAAGTCTTTAGCTCTAAAACCACACAGAGGCAATCCGTGCCTCTGTTTACCTCCTCTCCTCTGTGACCTGGCCTGGGTGTAGGAAAGGTAAACTCCATGCGCTGTTTTGAAGCACCCATAGTTGATGAGCAACCAATACTGCCCAACACAGTAGAGGCCAAGGGCCGGTAGATTGTTGACCCCTGCGCTTAGTAAGTGCATGGTCTGGAGACAAAGAGGCACCACCTGGCTAAGGAATAAGTTACTAGCCCATTGCCTTGGTAATGCTGATAAGAAGATACCAATACTAAATCTATTTAAGGGCTGGGGTCCCTGGAGGGGGAAGAGTTCCATTTTCGGGTCCTCCAGCATGCGGGCCTGCATGGTGCTTTTTCCTTCTCTTCTCTATTTCCTACTGATTTTGTAATAAAGACTTGTTAAAGCCCCACCAAGCTACCTATTAGTTTTAATTTTTCTATTCAACAAACTTTATTTGAATAAGAAAACGAGCCCTCGCACCATTAAACTGTAACATTTGGACCAGTCCTCTGTGGACCTCTGTTTCTTCAGGTTGAGTGAAACAAGTCTCCCCGCAGGACCTTTCCAGTCTGCACTCTGGCCATCTTAAAGGCACTGCTTCCTGCCCCCTGACGCCCCTGGGTGTGGGAGATCGTTGAGGGGGACTTACCCACAGCACACGCCCTCCTGCTCCTCGCTAGACCTGAAGCGCAGGGTCATGTGACGCAGGGATCTGGAGCAGACAGCGGCTGGGTCAGCCACCCTTGGCCACAGGGTGGTCCCGGGGCAGGCAGCCCTCCTCCAAAGCCCACGGCTCAGCTCCCACCTACCCTCGCGCCCACCCGATTTTGACTTCAGGCCCAATCCTGGAGTCCCTGACTGTCCCACCTGAGCTCCACCTTCTGAACCCGGGGGCACAGGCTGAGGGTGTCAGCCAGCAGGCAGGGGCATTGGGAGGACAGTTCTGTCTGGTTCAGCCTGAGAAGAAAAGGGACAGAGATGGGTGGGATAGGCTGGAGGGAAGGAAGAGGAGGCTGCGGAGGGAGGCAGCGCAGCAGGGCAACAAGGAAAGGGGCAGGGACTCAAGGCAGACAAACGGGTGCAGAGGCCAAGCAGACTTGGGTTTGAGCTTCAGTTCTGTTGACTGGCTGTGTGGCCTTGAAGAGGTCACTCAACCTCTCTGAACCTCCGTTTCCTTATCTGGAAGACAGGATTAATCATGGCACAGCTTCCTCCTTGGTGCATAAGGATTTATTTATATCCAGCTGGCACACTCTCTGGCATGATGCCCATGTTTACTTTTACTGTAATAGTGTTGTTTGTGCCCACAAGCAAGGATTTGACTGGTGAGTCCTTGCACCAGGCTCCTCCGAAGAGCTTTTCAAACTTGATACTATTGAAATTTAGAGCCCAATCATTCTTTGTTGTGTGCGAGGGGCTCTCCTGTGCCCCGGGGTATAGTTAGCAGCATCCAGACCTCTACTCATTAGATGCCAGTAGTACCACCCTTAACCCCTAGTCATGACAACCCAAAATATCTCCACTCGTTGCCCAATGTCTCCTAAGGGGCAAAAATCACCTCTGTTTGCAAACCGCTGCCTTAGAGAAGTGGGATCCCCTCTCCCCGCCCCCCCCACGCCAGTCATCAGCCCCAGTGTCCCTCACCCTTGCCACACACAGCTCCTCCCCGCTCATTTCTACTCTTACCTCCTAATTCCTTCTCCACTCAGCAGTGAAACTGAGCTTTTGGAAGTCTAAACCATTCCTGTGTCTTTCAAGTTCTCCAGGACAAAAATCTCAACTCCTGCATGGTGACTAGGCCTTGTGCAATCCAGCCTTGTGCTATATGCTCTGGCCTTGAGCCTCCCGCGTTCAGGCATGCCTCGTGCCTCAGGGCTTCCCAACGCAGTTCCCTTGGCCTGGCATGCAGTTCCCTGCCCCTCCTTCGGGTTGTGGCTCAGCTCCTTCCTTTGCTTTCCAGCTACTCATTTACCACCTGGAGAAATACCTTGTCGCTGGCTGCAATCGTCTTACTAGATTTCACTTAGCTTTACTGTTTAGCTCCCAGCGCTACAAGGAGAGCTACAAGAAGACACAAACCTAGGCCCGCCCTCCCTCCCTCTCTTTCTTTCCTTTGTACTAAGAATTGAACAACACACCACCTCTAACTACACCCCAAGCCCAATTTTATTTTTTATTTTGAAACACGGACTCACTAAGTTGTGAAGTCCTTCCTAAATTGCTGAGGCTGTCCTCAACTCTTCATTCCACCTGTCTCAGCCTCCCAAGTAATGGGATTAGAGGTGTGTGCCACCACACCTGACTCCTACTTATGTTCTTTTTCTCTGCAGTATCTCCAGGACCCCAAAGACTGCCTGGTCCACAGCAGGTGCACAGCACTGGGAGCTGAATAAAACAAAGTTTAAGCCCCAGTAGGGGTCAGGCTGGCCACCCCATTGCAAAGACAGATGAGGAGTTGGTGGCTGAGGCTGCGTGACCTAAGCAAAGAGAAACCTACTTCTGGTGTGATTTTCCCCACTTGTTCATTTGAACTTGCCATGCCTTTTGTGACTAAAGGAGCCCTCCCTGACCCGCTCTCTCCAGGCCAGGTGGGACCATAGGGATGCTGTGGGCAGGAGCTGTTCTGCACCTGCCCATCTCTGGATATTGTGATGTCTCCTCCTTGCGCCCGCGGGACCCGAGGATAAGCAAGATCCCGGGGTGACGTGAAGGGTGTGAGGCATCCCAGAGAGCCTCGGGCTCAGTCCTTTTGGCGCTGGTATTAATATTACGATTTAATTTCCTGTTGTATTTTTCCATCTCAGCTGCAGCTGCTCTCCCCCCTGCTAGAAGAATATTTAAAGTAAATCCTTCTTAAAGTCTAAGCAGTCTGAGCTGAAATTAGAAAATAGAGTTTTAAATACTTTTGGGGATGCTGCTTCAATCCCTCTTCTCTGACAGAGTTAGATGGTGACCTTTAAAAAACAGGGGGTGTGTAACCAGATGTGGTGGCACATGCCTGTAACCCCAGTACTTGGAAGGCTGAGACAGGAGGCTCTCGGGTTCAAGGTCAGTCTCAGCAATTTTCTGAGACCCTCAGCAACTTAAGACCCTGTCAATAAAATAAAACAAGAATGGCCAGGGGTGCAGCTTGGAGGTAGAATGCCCCGAGTTCAATTCCCAGTACCATAAAAAGGGGTACATGACCTCTGAGGTCCACATGACCCACACCGTGTAGGCCCTCTAGGGGCAGGCGGCCTGCCCATGGGCAGGGAGAAGGATGCCAGCCTGTTGCCACACCGTCCATCTTCAAGTTCTTTTCTAGCAACTGGACTGCTTGCATCCCGACTTTGGAAAAAGACTGTGGAATGTTAATCCCATTTGTCAGATGAGGAAACTGAGGCCCCAAGGGGACCAATAACCCTCCCTCAGGGTGGCAAGGGGTCAAGGTAAAACCATCACAGATGTGAACCCTGAGTTGTGCCAGATGCAAATGTGAAGCTCCTGGGGAAGGAGGCTGGGGAGCAAGGTGGTTTTGCAACACAAGCCGGGGCACTAGCAGCGGGGAGGGCACACTGAGGCCTGTCCCGTCTTACTGCAGCAGGCTCAGCTGGGGGAGCCGGGGCAGGTGGTGCAGCAGGGTCTCCAGGCTCTGGTCACTCAGGATCTTGCAGGACAATCTGTGAAACAAAGCATCTGAATGAGAAGCTTCCAGAAAAGCAGAGAGTGTGGCCCCATAGCCAGAGCCTTCCTGAGATGGGACCTAATCAGGGTTGCTTGAGATATTCCTTCCCGACACGGGGTTCCTGAGTTAGCTCTGGGGCTGGAAAAAGAGGAAGGTCAGATATGTTTGAAAAATGCTGGGTCAAGCTAAATCAAATTGTTTTCTTTGCTGCAAGACTTCTCTGAGCCTTTAATGTGCAGCCCTGCAAGGCAAATTTCTAAGGAGCTATAGTAGATTCCCCCCCACTCCCCACCAAAGGGACTAGCAGGGCTATCATTTGAGGAAGATGAGTGTCCTCTGGGACGCACTGAAGAAGAGACTGCTGCTTTTAGGCTCAGGGGAGTTCAAGAGCGCAGCAGGTCAGCAAGGGGGAAATATGGGCTAGTTCCGGTCTCTGGCGGTCGGTTAAAACCAGGCTCGGTGGCGCAAGCCTATTATCTCAAGGATTCAGAAGGCTGAGGCAGGTTGAATCCCAAGTTCTAGGGCAGCCTGGACAACCCAGCAAGGCCCTGTCTCAAAACAAAAAAATAAAGCTGGGCATGGTGGCGTACACATGTAATTCCAATTCCTGGGAGGATGAGACAGGAGGATAGCAGGTTCATGGCCAGCCTCAGCGATTCAGTGAGACCCTCAGGAGACTTAGCAAGACCTTGTTTTAAAAGAAAAATTTAAAAGGGCTAGGGGTGTAGTTCAGTGGTAGAGCAGCCCTTGGTTCAAGCTCTAGTAACACACACACACACACACACACACACACACCAACCAGCTCATTATTTGTTCAGGTGATTCCACAGATACCAATATACTTAGAGGGAACTCTAGACATCCACCCTTGGATCTCTGCTGTTTCTGAGCACCTTCCTGTCCCCAGAGGCCCTTGAGCTGTGCTTTCCTGCTTTCTGGCCCCTGCAGGTCCTCGTCTCCTGGGCTCCCCACAGCACATCCAGTGACCTGGCCCTCTCCATGCTTGGCTGGGGCAGGGAGCAGGAACCCAGCCTCATTATGGGGAGGGTGGAGTGGGTGAGCAGGAGGCGTGGCCAGTCTCGGTGATGGAGCTGAAAGCTCTTCTTTCTGCCTCAGGGACTGGGCATGTGCTCTAGGGCACAGCCAGCCCCCAGCCTTCACTGGAGGGTGGTCTTTCCACACTCCCCTCCCAAATACAGAGCACTGTGGCCTCTGGGTAAAGGCAGCATTTATACTTATATTTTTTAAGCAATCAAACTTTAGCCATCAGAACATCCCACGTGTCATACCAATGCTTGCAGTGGTGGAATGGAACCACCTTTCCTGCCTCCCGGTGGAATCTCAGGCCACAGTTGGCCAACTACTAGACTTCTGCTTTAAGGACCGTGATGATCATTGTAGCCCAGTCCTGCCCAGGACTGCAAGTTGCAGTCCTGCAACTAACTCTAGAGTTGGCAAAGTGCTTTCATATTTATTGTCCTACTTCTCTTGACCACAGCTGATCCCACCTGTGCTCAGACCACCCAGCTCTGCCTGCTGTCCTTCTATAGAAGCCTTCACTGCCCAGGCATCCCGTGTCCCCAGGGCCTGGTATACAGTAGATGCTTAATAGTTAAACAATGTAAATGTACTTTTTGTAGCATAGCTGCAATACTACTGGGAATAGCCTGGATACCCACCTAGACTCTAGGAGGCTTGACAGAGTAGCTTATGGCACACCCATACTATGGAGGGTTAGTATAAAGGCATGAATATCCAGGCATGGTGGCTCACACCTATGACCCAGTACTTGGGAAGTAGAGACAGGAAGATCGCAGGTTCAAGGTCAGCCTCAGCCTCTTAGCAAGGTTCTCTGCAACTCAGTGGGACCCAGTTTCAAAATAAAAATATAACAGGGCTGGGGGTATAGCTCAGAGGTAGAATGCCTCTGGGTTCAATTCCCAGCATGCCCCCCCTTAAAAAAAAAGCACATGAGACAATCAAGAAGTATTTAAAATTGATGGAACAGTTAGTGATTTGAAAGAATGACTGCATCCATTAAGATGTATGACTACAATGCACCAATAAATAAATTTTTAAATGCTTTGATCAAGAAAAAATAAAGAATGACTGCAAATATTTTAGGTCTAATATGGTTTGTGGTTATGTTAAAAACTAAAAGTACTTAAAACTATGCATACTGAAATATATACAGGTGAAGTTATAAGTGATATAGGAATTGCTTCAAAATAACACAGCATGAGAGTATGTTACTGTATGTGTGTGCACACATGTGTTGGGGCCATGAGATGATAACTTTGAGGTAGGTAGAGGGTACCTGAGTAACATATATATATATATATACACACACACACATACATACATACATACTGGGGATTCAACCCCAGGCATTCTACCTCCAAGCTACCCAGCCCTATTTTATTTTATTTTTTATTTCAAACCAGTCTCATTAAGTTGCTGAGACTATTCTTGAACCTGTGATCCTCCTGTCTCAGCCTCCTAAGTACTGGAATTACAGGTGTGTGCCACCACGCCTGGCTTGTAAAGGACTGGCATGGTGGTGCAGGCCTGTAATCTCAGTCCTTGGGAGGCTGAGACGAGAGGACTACAGATTCGAGAACAGCCTCGGCAACTTAGCCAGACTTTGCTTCAAAATAAAAAGTAAGCCGGGCGTGGTGGCACACGCTTGTGATCCCCGCGCTTGGGGGGCCGAGACAGGAGGATCGCGCAGGTTCGAAGCCAGCCTCAGCTACTTAGTGAGGCTCTCAGCAACTTAGTGAGACCCTGTTTCCAAATAAAGTATAAATAGGTCTGGGAGTATAGCCAGGAGGTAGAAAGCCTCTGGGTTCCACTCTAGTACCACACACACACACACACACACACACACACACACACACACACACACAAAAAAAAAAAACCCAAAAAAAAACAAAAAAGAAAAACAAAATAAAAAGTAAAAAAGGTGGGGGTAATAGCTCAGAGGCAGAACATCCCTGGGTTCAATCCACAGTACCCCACTCAAAGAGTCCTTTACAAACTTCTATCTACTTTACTATATGCTTGAAAAGTTCCAAAATAAAAGTGCCGTTTCAATTAAAAAGTGCCTTTACAACCTTGGCCACGAGCAGCAGGGATGAGTGGCTCGCACAGCCCTGAGATGGACACGTTGGGGCCGGGGGCTTGCCACTGTGGTGTTCTTGCCCCAAACACATAATCCCAGTTTAACTATGAGAAAAACAGCAGAAAAATCCCAACCAAGGGCCATTTTACAAAGTGTCTGTCCAGTGCAGCTCAAAACTGCCAAAGACACAGAAAGCAAAGGAAAAACAAGAAACCTGGAGAGACCGGAGGAGGCTGAGGAACACGGCAGCCAAATGCGGTGTGAGGTCCTGAGCGGGATTCTGGACTAGAGGAAGAACCGGCATCGTGGGAACGCCGCAGAGTCCTGCTCACGGGCCAGGGGGCTTCTTAGAGGTGAAGGGACCGAGGTAGTGGGACAGGTGAGCAACCTGGAACTCGGGCGAGGGGACTCTGTTTTCTCTTTGCAACTTTTCTATAAATCAAATCTAAAACTGTTCTAAAATAGCTTATTAAAAAAATTGAATCGAACGCCGAGTGTGGTGGTGCATGCTTGTAATCCCCCGCTTGGGAGGCAGAGACAGGAGGATCGCGCAGGTTCGAAGCCAGCCGCACTGGCTTAAAGAGACCCTGTTTCCAAATAAAAAGTGTAAAATAGGTCTGGGAGGTGGAAGGGTTTCTATCCAGGGACCCCAGTACCACCAAAAAAAAAAAAAAAAAAAAAAAAGAAAGGAAAAAGAAAAAGAATCGAATTCACGTGTCTTGAGGATCTTCAGGGAAAGCCACCTTGTATAGTGGTGAAGCAAAAAGCTAGCTGCAGAGAGATCTGCATGGTAAGATCCCCTGTCTGTCAAACGATGTTGAAGCCCCTGGTGTCTACAAGCGTTTGAAGAGAGGGATGAGGGAAGGAGCCAGGCGAGGGGTTAACATGGATTATCTCATTGGGAGAGCTGGTAGGGGATTTGAGATGGAGCAAAGCACAAGAAACAAAACTATGGCAAAATGCAAAAACACATATGGGGTGACATGAGTGAAACTAGACTGCCCCTGGAGTAGACGGCATCTACAGGTAAAGTAAGCGGCCCTGAAAATCCAAAATTCAAAATGCTGCAAAATTGGAAAAATTTGAGTGCTGATATGATACTATAGTTGGAAAATTCTGTATCTGACTTCATGTGATGTCAGAAACACAAGCATACTAAGCCAGGCATGGTGGCACGCATTTATAATCCCAGTACTTGGGTAGGCTGAGACAGGAGGATTGCAAGTTCGAGGCCAGCCTCAGCATCTCAGTGAGACCCTGTTTCAAAATAAAAGACAGGGCTGGGTAGCTTGGAGGTAGAATACCCTGGGTCTAATCCCCAGCACCACAAAACAACAAACTACAGGCATACCGAAAATGTATACATTTACCTTCAGGTTATGTGCATAAGGGGTATATAAAACATAAATGAATTTCATGTTTAGCTTTGAGGCCTCAAGGCATTTCATTAAAATAAGCAAATATTCCAAAGTTGGACAAAAAAATCTCAAATCGGGAGACATTCCTGGCCCCAAGCATTGTGGGTAATGGATCCTCAGTGACAGGTAGAAGCTAATATGCTAATGAACAAGAAGGAGAAGGTCACATGACACAGGGCACTGTTGATTTGTGTTAAGTTGGGTCCTGCACTCATGTGACTTTGTGTCACATGACCTCTGCAGGGCAAGGGAGGGGCTGAAACCCCCGCGAGAATTGGGCATTCCCGCGAGTAAACCCTCATCTCGCGAGATGCATGCCTTTAAAAGGAGAGCCCGCGTCCTCAAGCTTCGGACAGGCGCGCGGGCCCCACGGTGCCTCGCCCAGATCCCCGGGAGAGCCGTGCCATTAAAACTTTACATGTCACGTGTACCGGACCTCTCTCGTGTTTTTCACACTCCACCGTACTCACTTATTTTTATTTTACTCGCATTTAATTTTTTATTTTACTTATCATTTGGTGCCGAACCGGGAGAACTCTTGGGTCCCTCCCCATTTTTTTCTTTTTTTTTCTTTTTTTCTCTTTTTCTTTTTACTCTCTTTTTGAGCCCCGGACTCTCCGACCCGCCAGCAGCTCGACTGTGAGGTCCCACACCAGCGCTCCGCTTGCAGGCGTTGCTCCCGCCGCTGCCGCCCCGTGCCTGCGTGGACTACCTCCTGCACGGGCCAGGACCTCTGCCTGCCGCTTGGACCTCCTAAAACCGCCGTTCCCGCCTGCCCACGCCGCCCGCCGCTGGAATGGGACCGCGCCGCCCGCGGACTGCGCCACGCCGCGCGCCTATGTCTTCTCCGCGCCTGGCGTTGCTTAGACCCGCCTGCCGGGGCCGCCTGCCTCCTCCATCTAGGCGGCCGCCACTCTGCTAAACAGCCCCCAGCCCGCCAAGTCCAGCCCGTGCTCCAGCTGGTTCCTCCACTCGGACTCGCGCCCTGGCGCCCTTCACCCTGTGCCTGCCCACCCCTGCTGCCTGGGCCTGGCCATTCTGGTAAGCAGCCACATGGGATTACTGGGGGGGGGGGTCGCCAGCTTTGGCCCGCCATCTTGCACACGTGGAATCACTGGGGGGCCGCCATCTTGGCCCCACCATCTTTAACCCCTCCCACCTCATGGCCTCACTGGAGGCCTCGCCATCCTTAACCCCTCCCACCTCATGGCCTCACTGGAGGCCTCGCCATCTTTAACCCCTCCCACCTCATGGCCTCACTGGAGGCCTCACAATCTTTAATCCCTCCCACTTTCCACTCCTAACCAATCCTAGGAGTCGGCGGCCATCTTTCTGGCCCGAGCCAGGCAGCTTGGCACTTGCTCTGTCTGCCAACCGCCTGCGCGGGCCAGGACCTCTGCCTGCCGCTTGTACCTCCTAAAGCACCGTTCCAGCTTGGTTCTCCGGTCACCGCCGGGACCTTTGGCCGGTTTGCCCCACCCGCCCCGAGCCAGGCTCACTGGCGGTGCTCCTCGGGGCCCAGCCTCAGCGTCTGGCGTGTGCCTGGAAGCCATTTTGTCTCCACGCCGCGGGCCCGGCAAGCCATGCCGCCTGCGCACCCCCACTGATCCCACCTGCGCCAGCCGCCAGTGCCGTCCACACCAGCCACCGGCATCCGCGCGCCCTGGCTCCACCGTGCCCCCAGCAGCTTCTCAGCGCTTCTGTCACAGCCAGCGCTGGCCGACATCACTATACTCCGGTAAACTGCCTCCTTCCCTTGGTTAGCGGGTTCCAGACTTGGGTCTTCCGGTCCACTTGGACCTTAAAATCCAAGCGCTTGGTGACCCATTATCCCATGGTCCACTGGGACCACGCTGCGGATGACCAGGTCATCCTCCGGTTTTGAGAAGGAATGAAGACGTTCTTCCCTATCTCTTAACCTCTGTTTCCGAACGATTGAGCAGGGAAATCGGGGACGCCCATTTCCTGTTCTTCGTTTCCGCCCGCGAACCAATTATGGGGAGTCGAACCTTTATACTAGCAGATGCCCTGAGAGCCTGTCTGCCTTGATACTAGTTGGGAAAAAGGTTGCGGTGGCCCAGGAATAGTTAGGAACTTTTATAAGCGGTCTGGTATCCTTCCAAATGCTCTCCCCCATCAGCTTCCATTTATTTTCCCGCCAGCTGCCATTTTGTGATGGCGCATAGTCGCTGCCTGGTGATGTCACAGTCACCATCTTGGTCCGCGCCAGACTGCAATTTTGCTGGGCGGCCCGCGTGGGCGCGCCCTAGGTGCTGTGGGAAACGCCGGGGCTGGGGCGACACCCTCTGCCCGTGGGGAGTCTGCGTTGCCATTCTTGCCGGACACCAGCCCCGGGACGCGCTCTTTGTGAGTATAGGTCCGTCACAGCTGACAGAACCTTAACATAGCATCTAAGTTTTAATTCCAGAGAGAATCAGGCGGAAATGGAGCATACACTCCGACTCTGCCAAAAAGCAGATCCCTGGTAGCTGCCCTTTGGCTGGCGGTGGCGGCTCAGCCCCCTGGAGCGCCACCTAGGTGTGGAGGACTGCAACAACAACTACCTCCAGGAGCCTGCCTCAAGTGGGGCAAAGCCACGCCTACCAATCAGACTGCTCGGCGTGTGGCCAGGAGGGCCACTGGAACAGTGCCCTTGGAAAAGGGTGAGCCCCAGGTGCCTCAACACAGGGGGAGCACCTTTCCAGACCAGGCCCCGCCGCTGGCCCTACTCAGCCTGGCTGAAGACTGATGGCTCCTGGATCCCTCAACCTCCATCCTCTTTGCCAGCTCAGGGTAGCTCTCCAGGTACTGAGTAAGCCAGTCTCCTTTTTGGTCGCCTGCTCAATCTCATGATTTGTTTTTTTCTTTAATAGCCCTTGCCTGTTCAAGCCTCCTCAAGTGCACATCACTAAGCTGTCCAGGGTAACCTCCAATTCGCACTGCAGCTATGCACCCACCTGCACCCCCTTCTGGGGGACTGGACTCCCTACTCCTCCCGGCCTGGGGCCCCTGACGACGCCCCTTGACAGCAGGAAGAAGCTAGAGGGTCCAACGTCATCCATTATCCCTACCATCAAAAGGCCGGAATGTTAAGTTGGGTCCTGCACTCATGTGACTTTGTGTCACATGACCTCTGCAGGGCAAGGGAGGGGCTGAAACCCCCGCGAGAATTGGGCATTCCCGCGAGTAAACCCTCATCTCGCGAGATGCATGCCTTTAAAAGGAGGGCCCGCGTCCTCAAGCTTCGGACAGGCGCGCGGGCCCCACGGTGCCTCGCCCTGATCCCCGGGAGAGCCGTGCCATTAAAACTTTACATGCCACGTGTACCGGACCTCTCTCGTGTTTTTCACACTCCACCGTACTCACTTATTTTTATTTTACTCGCATTTAATTTTTTATTTTACTTATCAATTTGATGAGAGAAAGGGGCTGTGTGGGTGAGGCAGGCTTTGTCCTGGAGGTCTTCTTTTATTTTATTTTATTTTTTTTTTTGGTGGTACTGAGGGTGGAACCCAGGGGCTTTCTTCCTCCGGGCTATACTCCCAGACCTCTCTTTTATATTTTATTTGGAAACAGGGTCTCACTAAGTTGCTGAGAGCCTCTCTCAGTAGCTGAGGCTGGCTTCGAACCTGCGCGATCCTCCTGTCTCAGTCACCCAAGCGTTGGGACTACAAGCGTGCGCCACCACGCCCGGCTTCCCGGAGGTCTTTATATTAAGGTAATTACTGTAATAAAACCACAACAATGACAGCCAAAGGAAAGGCTGACCATGGACTGTGCAGATGAGGAAGCCGAGGCCCAGGGAGTGAAAGGCACTTGCTAAAGCCTGGGGGTGGCTGAGCCAAGCCTCTACTGCAAGTCCAGTCTCTAGTCACAGACCCCATTGTGCTGGGGTGGGTCAGGCAGTAATGTGGGGTGAGGAGTACCCCAAGGAAGGGCTTTAATAGGGGATAAGCTCCAGCCACAGAGGCAGGCCCAAGTGGTGCCTGGGTGGGGGAAGGCTGAGCAGGGCGTGCCCAGGCAGGGGAGCTGGGGCTGCCCTCTGGGAGGAAACCACCTGCCTGTCAGCAGGTCTGTGAGCTGGGTGGAGGGCAGGGCTGTGGGGTTGGCAAGAAGGAGCTGGGAGAGACCCGGCCCCTCCCAGGTCACTCTGGGCGCTTTGGGGCGGTGTCTTGTCACTTACTGGACTTCCAGTGGCCCTGGGCACTCCTCCAGAGTGGTGCAGAGGCAGGCGAGGCTCAGGGGCTCCAGAGGGCACTCCTCCAGGCTGATAAGGGGCAGGGCTAGGGATCAGAGAGGGTCCAGCCCAGGCCTCTCGTCCTCCTCTCCTCTCCCAGCCCTTCAGGGCACTGTCCCCTCCCCTCCCCCTAACAGAATCTCCCATCCCTAGAGCCCAGCGGCCCAGGCCAGTGGCCCTCCAGTCCTTCCCGCTGCCCCTTCCTCACCTGGACTACTTAACAGCCTCTGGGCTCTGCTCTTGTTTCTACAATCCCTCATCACCGAGCAAGTGTCTGATCTTTCAGCATTAAAATCCGACCAGCCTCTCCCCTGTTTAAAAACCTCTATGGCTGCCTGTTACCTTTAGGCCGAAAGCAGAAGCCTTTCCCAAGCCTCGCTGCCTATCCCTCCTGGCTGTGCTCCAGCCACACTGAGATGCTGAAGAGCCAGGCCTCCCTCCTTCCGGCCTCTGTGCCTGCGCCCTCATGCTTGGGGCATTGCTCTCCCTCCTGCCTGGGGCACTGCTCTCCCTCCTGCCTGAGGCCCTGTGCTCCCTCTAGAGGACGGTCAGCTTCTGTATCTCTCGTAGAAGAGGGTGCAGAGTCCCAGCCGGGGTTCCATATTCATTTACAGTAGAGCTGGGGGTCCTCTGAACTCCCAGGCTGGGCAGAAACAGTCTGCCTTTCTCTCTACACCCCAACTTAAAAAACATTTTTTTTTTTTTTTTTGCAGTACTGGGGATGGAACCCAGGGACATTCTACCTCTGAGCTACACCCTCTGCCCTATTTTTTATTCTTTATTTTGAAACAGGGTCTCACTGAGTTGCAAAGGGCTGAGGCTTTTGCAAAACTGAGGCTGAGGCTGTCCGCAAAAAGCGATCCTTCTGTCTCAGCTTCCCAAATGCTAGGATTACAAGCTTACGCCACCACGCCCGGCTTCTATGATCCAACTTTTCTTGTACATGGTAGTATATTTGTGGGGAGAGGCTAGGTCTGCTCTGGAAATGGGTGTCCCCAGAGCAGATGGTGACCCCAGGCAGCGACACGTGGGTTCTTCTCTCTAAGGAGCACAGCAGCACCCAGCTAAGCTGCCCCCGCAGCCCTCTTCCTTTGCCTTCTCTCAAACTCCCTCGCCCCTCTTTCCAGCCCCCAGTCCTGGCCCCCACTCCCTAACCCCTCACCCCATTGTGGTTACCCCCAAATGAGAAATGGGAGGCAGTACCAGAAGCTCCTTCGGATGCAGCGTGGCCCAAACTCTGAGAATTCAGCTCCACCAGCCACCAACTCCCTGAGAGTGGGGAGACATTTTGAAAGTTCAGTTCAGCCACCACCTCCCAGTCCAGCCCCTCACTGTACAGGTGGAGAAAATGAGGCCCAGGTCAGGGCATCCTGAGTGATTAAAGCCAGCACCTGCCAGGGGAGCCATGACAGAGCATCTCCTAACAGTGGTACCCTGCCCACCTGAGCAGTGGTATTACAAACCGCCCATCTCCCCCTACCTCAGTTCTTTGGATTCAGGGCCACGGAGGGTCCCCAGAAAGAGCTCGCGCCAGGGAGGCAAGGCCACGTGACTTTGGGCTGTCCCTGGCTCAGCCCACCTGGCACCTTAGCGGTGAAGTCCCAGGTGAGGCTGGGGCATGTCCCCACTAGGGGGCAGCCGCGAGCACCTGCAAAAAGCTAAAACTGTTCGCTGCTACCTGCGAAGATGTGGACAATTTTTTTCAGAGCACCAACGGTTCTGCTTCTTAAATGTCATTCTCGGAGCATGAAAGGGCAGTGACTCACATAACATCAGGTCAGCAAAAGTTTCCGAGAACAGAATTTCCGCCCCACCCCCACCCCACCCGCGTAGCGCGAAGCGGGCCCTTCCTCCTCCAGGGGATTGGCTGGCTGACTAGTTCAGTGGGGGCAGGGGCGTCACCGAAGCAAATGGACTCCAGCGTGCCAGACCTGAGGGGTCCGCACGGGTCCGGGGGCCCTGCACTTGTAGGAAAGGAGGCCTTGCGCAAGAAGGGGCCGCCCACCCCCGAGGCCGCCTCCTCACCTGCAGCTCTTCTCTTGCAGCAGGAGGACGCGCTGGCTCTCCAAGCTGGAAGCGCAAAGATGGTTGCCTCTGAGAAAGGGCAGAGGGCCCTCTTCAGGGCCCCCTAGAGCCTGCTGGCCAGGTGTGGGAGGCGGGGGCGGGGGGCAGCCTGCTTCCTCAGTGAATATGACAACCAACCCGTTAAACAGCAACTGTATTTAAGGCACACACAGGGCGCACACACGGCCAGTGCCATGTGGGAAGGCAAGTTTTAGCTCCATTTCACAGATAAGGAAACCGAGGCACAGACAAGCTCAGGGGCTTGCTCGAAGCTGCACAGCTGGCAGTAACTGAGCCTGGTGCCCCTGCCCTGCACCTCCCATTCTTGGGGGTCATCAGGGAGGGAGGGGCAGGCTCTGTGTGAATGACCGGGCTGCTGGCCAGTGTCCTCCCTCTGTGGGCTCACAAGCGAGGCAGGTCCCCGAGCCTCAGTGGCCACCAGGAAGCCCCTAGGATGTTTCTGGGTTTCTGAAGAAGAGAGTTGGCAGGCTTTCTCTCATGGCGAATTTGGAGAAATCTGAGTATTTCTGGAGCTTCATTCATTCATTCCTTCAGCCTACAGCACCCAGCACTGTCCCAGGCCCTGAGAGTGACTGTGGTGACAGCTAAGGGCCCAGGTGGGAGGCGCTGGTCGGTGGGGCAGGGAGAGGTGCGGGGGACTGAGTGGTATGTTCACCTGATGTCCAGATGGAAAGCCCACTGCAGAGCCGACATGCACCCCGCCAAGCTGAGCACCGCGTCCAGGGATAAGCCGTTCTCGCTGAGGCTGCAGACCGCAGGGGTGACACTGGCGGACGCCACCCAGGACCCACATGCACCCTCTTTGGTCAGAGCCCGGGGAGGGGGGTGTCCCTGATTCCAGATGGACCCCACTGAGCCACCCCCTCTGACATCATTATGCAGATAGGGGAACCAAGGCCCGTCCAAGGCCAGTTCCCTGGGTCTGTGGGGAATCTAAGAAATGCCTTTTGGCTGGAGTGGGACTCAGTCTCCCTTTCTGATGAAGAAGGGGTGGTGCAGAGCCAAGCTTTTCTTTCCGTTCAAGGTCCCTCTGCTGATCTGTGGTGCCATTTAAACCCCCATGCCTCAGGCACGGACAGAGGCACTTGTATTTGACCCTCAGGGTGTCAAGGTCACATGGGGGTGTGCTGCAAGTTTGCAAGACTAGTTAGTGCCTCCCTCCCTGCCCAGGCACAGGCCCAAGCAGGATCAGAGGCAAACTCCTCCCTGGCCCTCTTCCCCAAGACATATTGTGCAGGAAGGGCAGAGGCCACAGCACTCAGCCAGAACTTGTAGCCACAGCAGTGGCTGCGTCTACGATTCTCGCATTTATTGACCAGGAGCCAGGGGCTCAGAGAGGTGATGTGACATGCCCAAGGTCACACAGTGAGTAGGTACCGGGGCCATCCTGGACACCAAGACTTGTATATAACCTCTTACCAGAGGATCTCTTACCCTGGCTCAGGAAAGCTTGGGAGGAGGAGGGGGCTTTTAGGGCCCAGGAACTAGGGTGTGTTGCAGGTCAAGTTTGGGGGTCCCCAGCCTCCTCGTAGGGCCTTCCTTTCCCACTGAACATCTCTCTTAGCTGGTACTCAGGACCCCTCGGGCAGCCCTGCAAACCCCTCTGGTATAAACCCTCCCTGTCTACCCAGCTTGAGTTCCATCAAACAGGTCCTCCCTGCAGCCCGGGCAGAGTGGCTGCTAGATGTTAATTACCTGTTGCCCGGTTCCATCATGCTCCCATGATGCCCATGCCCCCTAATGCCACCCATCCCTGCCCCAATGCATATGGCCTGGGCTAGAGTCACTAAGACGGTCTGCGCAGCTGGGCTGTTGAGTCACGGAGGCCAATCTCTATAGAAAGAAGTGTTGCTTAATCTAATCTGAGGAAGTGACTATTTTGGGTACTGGGGATGGAATCCATGGACACTATCTCTAAGCTAGACCTTTCTCTCTTTTTATTTTATTTTGAAATAGAGTCTCACTAAGTTGCTGAGGCTGGTCTCAAATCTGCAACCCTCCTGTCTCAGCCTCATAAGTACTGGGATTACAAGTATATACTACCGTGCCCAGCTGAGTGACTATACCTTTAACTGAGTACCTACTCTATCTCAGAGACTGAGGCTGGGGACTTACATGCATTTTCTGATTTCAACTTTACCATAATCTTGGGAGAGAGCAAGGGACACAGGATCCTCCCACCCCATCCAGCTGGGCATAAACCCCAGAGGCTCTGCCAAGCCAGCTACTTACTTCAAGGACTGCAGAGGGCCCAGGCTTGGGAGCAGCTGGGCCAGCAGGGCCACCCCATTGTCCCCCAGGGCATTGCCTGATAAGCTGGGGGGAGGAGAGACATGTTAGTGGGGGGCAGTGGCAGCATGGGGCCCCCCATCACTGGGGCACAGCCTGGCCCATCAGATCTCATGTAGACCAGCTGGAGTCTCCCCCAGGCTCTTTCCTGAGGTTCCTGGGGAGCTGGGGGTGGGCTTCGAGGGGGTGCTTGGAGAGAAAGAGTTATAACTTCGACAAGATTCTCTTCCAGGCTCCTGATTCAACAGGGAAAGAAGGACTGATCTAAATCTTAAGAAACCAAACACCAGCACACAGCAGTGCCCCACCGCCCCTCGCTGCTGTCCAGCGTGGAAACACTCACTCCACGTGACCCAGGCGGCCCAGGGGGCAGCTTCCTCCCAGCGCCATGCAGAGTCGCTCTATGTGCTTGGCCTGGAAGCCGCAGTGTGTCAACCTGCAGAGAAGCAGACCCGGAGCCTTGCACCCACCAGACAGGGCTGACGGCCCCACCCCAGACCAGGCAGAGCCAGGCTTGCAGGAGAGGAGGGGCGGGGACGCGCCGGGCACCCAGAGAGACAGGGACCAGCATACAGCACATCTACAGGACATCACACACAGGGGGAGAGGACGCAGAGATGACAGAGACAGAGACAGAGGAGGACTCACAGCAAATAGGACTAGGGTGAGAAAGAGAAACAGACTGAAAGGGATGAGACAGACAGACAGACAGACAGACAGACAAACGAGAGAGGGAGATTGGGCCAAGGCAGAACAGAGAAGGAGGTGAGGAGTTTGGGCAGGAGCCCTGCAGGGCTAGTTGAGCTGGGGAGCTGAGGGGAGCAGGGGCCCCTGGGCTGGGGGTGACTGAGCACTGCCGCCTGAGTCCTATCTGAGGTGGGCTGCACAGGCAGGTAGGGAGGCCAGTCCACAGTTTTCCAACACAGCAGAGATGGTGCACACCGCAGGGATGGTGTCCTCCAGCAGCACGAGGCAGAGGCGTGGGACAGGCTGGGAAGAGGGGCTGAGGAAGCTAGAACCACACAGGGCCCCCGAGGCCATCACCATACCTGATCCTTCGGGAGCTCGGGGGCAGCTCGAGGGGCATCCAGGACACGAGGCTGTTAAGAAAGGTAGCCCTGGAGGGGCGCACGCCAAGGCCAGACAGAGCCAGTCTCCTGAGCTGTCTCTGCTGTCTCCAAAGCCCTTTCCAGCCGCGCCTTCCCCCATTCCACCTCTCCGCTCCCCTGGAGTCAGTGACAGCTTTGCTCCAGTTTGACCTGGTGTGTGGCCAGGGACAATCCCTTGACCTCTCACTGGGATGATAAAAAGTGAATTGTCATAGTTCAGCGATTGCTGCAAGCATAGGAAATGCTCACTTAGCCTCGGCTGCTGTTACCAGTCATTTCAGCATCGATGTCAGCTTGAGCCCTGACCAAGCCTTTAAAGTTCAGACCCTCTGCAAGAGATTGTGGTGGATGCCAAAGCAACCCAGGAGGGTATCCTGGAGGAGAAAACACCCCCTAACACTCTCCTGCCGTGGCAAGCCAGACGTCCTGAACAACCTTGGAGCCGCAGGCCTGGCGATGCTCTGCCTTTAGCGTGAAGGCCTCAGTCTCCCCAGCAGCTCTGTCTGGCCATCCCAGCACCACCTCACCACCACCTCACAAGCCGTCTCAGGGCTCTTTCTGGGCACCAAGAATTGAGGAGGGGAGGCCATCTGTCCCCTCCCCCACAGAACTGCATCCCCTGCCAAGCCCACTCTCTTCCTGCCCCTCTGCAGGTTAATCAAGGTCCCCTGGCCACTGGTGGCACTGCCTCATCGTGAGGTCGGGGAGGGGGTGGGTGCTTTGACCTAGAGAGGAGCTGGAGGGGCACTGGGGTCCTACCTCTCCTGTGTCTCCTCCTGCTTCTCCAGCTCCTGGGCAAACATGAGGACCGCAGTTTTGTGCAGAACGCTGTGGAGGGAAGAGAAGTGTAAGGGAGGGGAGGGAGGGAGGGAGGGAGGGGAGGAGGGAGGGAGGGAGGGGAGGGAGGGAGGGAGGGGAGGGAGGGAGGGAGGGAGGGGTTAAGGTCCCTGCTGCTGAGTCCTTGTTTAATGGGGAGGACTCTAAGTCCCTCCTCCAGCTAAGCCACTTTCTCTGACTTCCTTCTCTGTGGCTTATTATTATTATTTTTGGAGGGGGGCTGAGGTCTTCCTATTAGAGATTATACAGATGTCTCTATTTGCCTAAGCTGCCCTAGTTTTCAGGCAAGTCTGTGCAAAAAATATTAAATTAAACTCTGCTTTTTTTCTGGTTTGGTCATCAGGCTAAAAGCCCCCTCCTTCTACAGGTTGGTGTTCCTCATGTGCTCAGAGCTCTCTGGGCTGAGAGTACTGCCCCTCCTGTCCCCAGAGTGCATCTCACTGACCACTGGTAACATTATGGAGTGTGTTCTTCAAAGTTTTTTGGTACTAGGGATTGGATTCAAGGTATTCTACCTTGTAGCTACATTCCCAGCCCTATTTATTTTTATTTTTTGAAATAGGGTCTCACTAAATTGCTGAGGCTGTCCTTAAACTTGAGATTGTCCTATCTCAACCTCTCAAGTACTGGGATTACAAGCATGCAACACCATGTTCGGCAAAAGTTTAGTTTATAAATAAAATTAAAATTTTCTTACAAAAATGATATTACTAATTCTCTGTTAAAAATTATCCCCCCCCCACTGTGGCACTGGGGATTTAACCCGGGGCATCCCACATCCTAGGGCTTTACCACTGAGCCACAACCTCAGCCCTTTTTCTTTATTTTGAGACTAAATTTCCCAGGCTGCCCTTGAACTTGCCATCCTCCTGCCTCAGCCTCTGGAGTAGCTGGGATCACAGGCATGTGCCCCTCTGTCAGGCTCTGTTTATTTTTTTTAAGGCACAGATAAAGCTACGTTATAATTATTAATAATTGATCATTACTGACTGGAACATTTTGAACCCATTTTCTTTCTACTAATTGTGTATGTTTGAAAAGCTTTGTCATATAGATGATTAAGCTGGACATGGTGGCATATACCCGTAATTCTGGTACTTGAGAGGCTGAGACAGGAGGATCACAGGTTCGGGGCCAGTTCATGGTAACTTAGTGTGACCCTGTTTCAAAATTAAAAAAAAAAAATTAAAAAGGGCTGGTGGTATAGTTCAATGGTAGAACATCTCTGGCTTCAATCCCCAGCCCACCCCCAACACACACATGCATGCATGCACGCACACACACATAAAATAAAGATGATGAATTAAATTTTCCTGTTTATTTAATATGCCAGTCAGCCCTTCATATTAAAACTGCATCTTAGCTGGGCATGGTGGCTCATGCTTGTAATCCCAGCATTTGGAAGCTGAGACAAGAGGATCACAGTTCTCAGACAGCCTCAGCTACTTAGTGAGACCCTTTGCAACTCTGAGACCCTGTATGAAAATAAATAATAAAAAATAGAGTTGGAGGTGTAACTCAGAGGTAGAATACCCCTGGGTTCCATCCCCAGTAACACACACACACACACACACACACACACACACTAAATAAAAATAACTGCATCTATATTGTCATTTTTCCTGGTCCTGTTGAGTTCTCATTTCTGGAATCCACTTAGTTTATTTAAATAATGTCCAACAGTTTAACATGGAGGTTATTTCCAGTTTTTTCTATTATGACCAACACTGGGCTGAGCATCCTGGAAGTTGCATGTGCTTGCCCAGTCATGATGCTTTCTATAGTATAGGTTCCTAGAAGTGAAACGGAGTATCACTTGGAACACGTGAGGGACCTCCATCAGACACAGGGTGTAGAGCTGCCTGATCTACTGCTTGGGGGAATCTAGTTTCTCTCTCTTCCTTTGCAGGCTGCTTAAAGCAGGGACCTCTCTAAGAACGAAGCCTCCCTCAGAGTGGGAAGCACATCGACTCATTTGCCACCTGTCTTCAGCTTCCCATACTAAATAGCGAGGCACAGAAATAAGTTGGGCCTTGACTTAGCTGGGGTCCTCCGAGAAGCAGAACCTGGGCCTGGCAGGCCAAGGACATTCACTTGTTCACGTGTGCATGTGATGTTTTAAAAGATTTGCTCTAAGGAGAAACTTGCAGGGACTAAAGGAAGCCAATGGGGGTGGTCCACAGCCAAGGAGACTACAAAGTCCCAGCTGAGACAAGGGGCTGGAGTTATTCACTGGCTGGGGGCTGCGGCATAACCTCCCGGGCATGTCTGGCTCCCAGCACCCTGGGCAGTTCCCCCAGAGAGATACTTGCTGTGAGCAGCCAGGACCCTCAGCAGCTGGGCATAAGTGCACCTGCTAGAATGGGGTCTGGGTGGGATGCCAGAAGGATTTTCTAGGTTTCTCCAAGACTGGGGACCAGAAAGAATTCCCAGGACTGCAGAGAGCATGGTAGGAGAGTCCAGAGTTCCAGGCTAGAGGGAAATGGGTAGCAGTGGCCCGCAGGGAGCTCCCACCTGATGTGCAGCTCGGCTAGGGTCCGGCAGGTGCTGAGGGCGCTCAGCACACAGGACACCCCAGACACAGACAGCCCGTTGTCGCTGAGGCTGTGGAGAGGAGGGGGAGGCAGTCGTGAGCAGGTGCTGTGGTAGTGAGCCCCAGACGGTTCCCGCCCTCTCCTCGCAGCTTGGGGGCTGTTGGATGACACCAGAGGCCCTCAAAGATGTCTGACCCAAGTGGGTGAGCCAAGAGGCACATGACCCTCTGCCCCATGCAGAGAATAAAGTTCTCAAGCTCAAGCTGTAAGAACATTCTGTTCTCTGAGCCTCAGTTTCCTGGTCTGTAAAATAAACGCTATCTTTTGAGCACTGACCTACTGGGCTCATCTGTACCTATATGACCTCGTGTAATTCCATTTTACAAATGGAAAAACTGAGGCCCAGTGGCATTTCATTACTTTCCCAGAGTTACAAAGCCACTAAGTGACAGAGCCAAGGGCCTGGCCCCAAACCACTTCTACCCAACCTCAACATCCCAGACCCCAGCCTGAACCCCAGGACCCCAGTGCACCCCATGCACGCACCATCCTGTTACCCAGTGGGGGGGCAACTTACTCCAGCTTCCTGGTGATGTGCAGCTGGAATGCAGCCTCTGCCAGCAGTCGGCAACCCTCATCTTCCAGCTGGTTCCCTGAGAGGCTGAGACAGAGGTGGCTGCTGTCCTGTGCTGCGAGGCTCCTCAGCCCCCACCCCAGACCATCCCTAGCCCTCATCAAAGCATCACTCTTAAAAACGAGTTTTTTTTTTTTTTTTTTTTTTTGTACAGGGGATGGAACCCAGGGGCATTCTACCTCCAAGCTACATCCCCAGCTCTATTTTTTATTCTTTATTTTGAAACAGGGCCTCACTAAGTAGTAGCTGAGGCTGGTTGTGAACCTGCGATCCTCCTGTCTCAGTCTCCCAAGTACTGGAATTACAAGTGTGCATTACTACACTCAGCTCAAAATATTTGATTCCTTCTAATCCTGTCCTTGTTCTCCCAATGGGACAAGGTCAAGGATCGAGAGCTGACCGCCCAGGTGCCCTTAACCATCCATCTCTCCTCCAAACACCCTGGCTTTCCTTCACCCTGCAGTCGCACCTGCTGCAAGGCTTCCCAGGGCAGTCCTGGCAGGGCTCTCCTCCTGGTGACACGGCAGGACCTCCACCAAGCCCCAGCCCTACACTCACAGGCCCCGCCAGGAGCTGCACACCATGAGAATTTCTCTAGCCTCAAGAGGATAGTTTCTCCCAGGTGCGATGGGGTCTCCTCTCAAGGACACGGGCGGCAGTTCTCACAGGTCAGGGCTGGGAGTCAGACTGTCTGGGCTCTCACCCTGGCCTGGATTCTTCCTACTGGAAGGACTTTGAGCAAATTTACCTCTCTGGCTTCATTTCCTCCTCTATAAAATGTGGTTTGTAACAGTGCTTACCTCAAAATAAGAAGACTAAAGAAGATTGGACCCAAGGGTCTTCTCTCTCTGAACTACATCCTTATCCCTATTTTACACTTTATTTTGAAATAAGGTCTTGCTAAGTTGCCAAGGTTGGCCTTCGTCTGTGAGCCTCCTGTCTCAGCCTCCCAAGTACAGGGATTACAATCATGTGCCACCACACCCAGCTAAATAAGATGTATATTAAAGCTGCTAGTTGGGCATCCAACAATAGGTCAGGGCTAAATAGTGGCAGCTGCTGTGGTTACCTGATGCCCCCATGTCCCCAAATTCTTCAGAAGGCAGCATCCCCCCTTCCCCCAGCAAGGGCGAGGCCCTGTCCTCTGTGCCCTGACTGCCCTGGGGCTTCCCGGGGTACTCACTCCACTTCCTCCAGGCTGGGGCCTTCCTGGAGCAGGGCTATGAGGCTCTCCGCATTGTGGACCCTGAGCTCACATTTCTGGAGCCTGGAGTGGGGGAGACAGAAGGTCTCAGGAATAAAGCTGTGCCATGTCCCCTCCAGCTCCGAGTGCTGGGGGAGCCCAGAGGCTGACAGGTCTGGGGAGCGCACACCTTTTAATAGCTCAGTGATCAATGGCAAGGCACTTAACCTGTCTGAGACTCAGGTTCCTTCTCTATCACATGGGGATAATAACGTGTGCTCCAGATCTTCCAAGGGCTCACCATGAGGTAAGGGATACAGAATACTGAGCACAGTGTCCAGCATATAGCAAAGGCACGCTCCATGCTCTGATTCAAGCCAGATGGCTGGCTCAGGGACTTTTGCTGCCCCAGGTCTCCTCCTCCTTTTACCTCCCCACGCCACCCCATCCTCAAGGCACCGGATCCCACTGAGGTACCTGAGTGTCAGGCTCCTGTCCCGAGCCTCTTTCCTCTGCGCGTCTCTCTCCTGAAGGTCTGGAGCTCTGGCAAGAGCAAAGCACGTTATTTTGAGCTTGGGAGCCTGGGGCCTAGTGGACCAAGCACAGCTCAACAGCCAGCCTCTAAGCATCAGCTGCATGCCAGCAGCCTTCTGAGTGTGTTAGATGCATGTGCTCATTTAACACTCACAAAAACCTGAGATCCAGCTACCACCACGGCCCTCCCCTCTTCTTACCAGTTGTGAGAGTTTTCCTGAAGTTTTTTGTACAGGGTAATGCCTTGCTAACCTGGGGGCTGAAGACCCCGTAGCACTCACAGTGAGAGCCACAGAGACAGCAGCTCCAAAGTGCTCAAGGTCTGACTCAGCAAAGCAGCAGAAGTGAAAGGTTTGAGGTCAAGGACACCTTTGTTCAAGTTCTGGCTGTGCCATCCACAATGGTGGCCTGCACTTACTCTTTCCTAAGGCGGGGTGACATTCTCCCACTTACAGAGTTTCTGAAGGACTGAACAGGCCAGTGCATATTCACATGGCCAGCTGAGCCATAAGATGGAAGCTCGGCCAACAGCCGCTTCTGCCTATGCTGTGCTGGCTCCATTTGTAGATGCGCTGTCTGGTTCTGAAGGCAGAGAGCCTGTGCACTCTCTGTGGGTCCAGCCATGGGAGACCACAGCGCTTCCAGACGCTCCTGCTGGTCGCATGACTGATGAACTGAAGATTTTGTTTTATTCAATTTTACTTAATTTAGATTTGAATAGCCACAGGTGGCTCGTGAATATCATGTTGGACATCACAGCTCTAGATAGTCAGAGAGGAGTGTGACGTTGGTCCTACTAGGTCATTGTATGGGTGGGGAAATTAAGGCTCAGAGGAGGGAAAGAGCTTGCTCAAGGACACAAAATATCCTCCTCCTCTGTATCTCGGCTGGGGAGGAGCGTGGGGGAGCACAGTAGGAATGTGTGTTCTTAGGCACTCTTGATCACTCTTCCCCTTAACTGTCTGAGCTCAGATCACTTCTCAGGATGGCCCAGGCTCACACCTCCTTGGCTTCTTACCTTTGTAGGTCTGCAGTTGCCTCTGCAGGTGAGGAAAGAAGGAAGATGAGCTCTGTCTTCCTAAAGGGGCAGATACAAGGCCATGAAACAAGCATTGAAACCAGCACATCAGCCCAGCTGTGCTCCCTTCCTGCCCCAAATATCCAGAGAAAGCAGATTTTGGAATTAGCATAGAAACATAAGAGAACTGGCAAAAGTACTCCAACCCAGGTGTATAAAATTCTGAATAAATATCATTAAAATGGCCATTCTTCCAAAAGTAATCTACAGATTCAATGTAATACCCATTAAATAATGAAGCTCATTTCTCACAGACAGAAAAATAAGTCCTTAAATATCATTTGGAAAAACAAAAAAAAAATCCTAGAATAGCCAAAGTAGTTCTCAGAAACAAAAACCATGCAGGAAGTATCACAATACCTGACTTCAAACTCTACTACAAAGCCATAGTAATAAAAACGGCATGGTACTGGCACATGGTACTGGCACACAGACCAATGGAGTAGAATGGAAGACTCAGAAACAAATCTGCACACTTATAGCCAATAGATTTTTTACAAAGGGATCAAAAACATAAACTGGAAAAAAGATAGCTTCTTCAACAAATGGTGTTGGCAAAACTGGCTAACCATATGCAAAAAATGGAAATAAATCCCACTTTCTCACCCTGCACAAGAGTCCATTCAAGAAGGATCATAGAGGACTTCTGGGAAGATGGCGATGGAGAAAAGCGGGGCTTACGAGCCCCGCTAACAACCAATCTCTATTACCACAAAATCAGCACCTTTCATAGCCAGAAAACACCATCAGCAGAAAAACAAAGACTGTAAATACAAGGGACAGAGAAAAAGAGGGTTGGAAAAACGAGACTCCAGAAAGAAAGCAGACCACAGTGCTGTGGCCCGAGTCGCGGAACGGCGCTGTGCGGGTGCCATCTTCCCTTACATCCCCAGGCACCAGAGAGGAGGGGGACTCAGAATGGAGCTCAGAACCTGAGAGGAGATATGCCGGCCTCACGCCCAAGGATGTGGCAGCAGTGCCATACTGCCGACGGCAGCAGCGAGCTCACCAGACGGCACCAGACCAACGTACTCAACAGCCCACCAGGCTCCAGAGAGAAGCGGCGGACAGCAAGCTGAGGTGAGCAGCTGTGGACTAGCCGGGCAGAATTTGGCAGATTTCTCGGCACAGAGAGCATCTAAAGCTCCCAGGGGCTGGGCTCAGCACACCCTGCAGGGATTCAGAGTGGAGCTCAAAAACAGAAAAGAAATACACGTACAGAACTTGTTTCAAAATAAAAGAATAAGGTAAGGCTGAGAGTGTAGCTTAGAGATAGAATGTCCCTGGGTTCTATCCCAGTACCACAAAACAACAACAACAAAACCCCTTTTACTGCAAGATGCCCTTGTATAAACTGGGCATAGTGGCACATGCTTGTATTCCCAGTGCTTGGAAAGCTGAGACAGGGGCACTGCAGGTTCAAGATCAGCCTCAGCAACTTAGTGAGGCCTTCTGAAACTTAGTGAGATCCTGTTTCAAAATAAAAAATAAAATCAGACTGGATGTGTAGCTCAGAGGTAGAATGTCCCTGGGTTCAATCCCTAGTGCCTCTCTCTCTCTCACACACACACACGATATCCTCATATATATGGTTAAAAAATAAAGCAACACTAATGACTTAAGATTATTGAGAGACAAAAGGACATATGGGTAAAATTTTTCTGTAAAATGCTTGGAACATACTTGTCACAGGAGGTCTCTAAGTGACACAGGCCACAAGGGCCCACTGGGCGGGGAGCAGATCTTCAAGGTGAGTATTTAACAATCTGTCCGTATTTAACAGGAGGAAAACTTGAGGCTAAGGAACTTGCCCAAGGTCACTGGGATTAGAATCTATGTAGTCGGAATCCCTTCATATGAAGACAAAGATATTGGATGCTGTCTTGCGATAGAAGTTGAAGACTGAGAAACAGGCAAAGACCCATCAACAGGAAGTAAATGATGATTTATCTATATAAAGTAGTTGCTCAGAAAGATCCCTAGATAGGGAAAGACATGGAGAGAGTTCCAAAGCATACTACTAAATTAATTCAAAATTTAAAAAGCAGTGGCGTGCTGATGTGTGGCACACGCTTGTAATTCCCGTGTTTGGGAGGCTGAGACAGGTTCGAAGCCAGCCTCAGCTACTTAGTGAGGCTCTCATCAACTTAGTGAGACCCTGTTTCCAAATAAAATATTAAAAAACAAATAGGTCTGGGAGTATAGCTCAGAGGTAGAAAGCCTCTGGGTTCCACCCCCAGTACCCCCCCCCCCAAAATGCAGTAGTAGAAGATGGCGACCGAGAAAAGCAGGGCTTAAGAGCCCCGCTAACAACCAATCTCCATTACCACAAAATCAGCGCCTTTCATAGCCAGAAAACACCATCACCAGAGAAACAAAAAAATCACCAGGCTCCAGAGAGGAGAGGGACTCAGAATGGAGCTCAGAGCCACAGAGGAGATACGTTGGCCTCACGCCTGAGGATGCAGCAGCAGCGCCTTACTGCCGGCAGCAGCGGCGACTTCACCAGACGGCTACGGCTACGGCTACAGCTACAGACCGACGCACTCAACAGCCCACCAGGCTCCAGAGAGAAGCGGCTGACAGCGAGCCGAGGGACTCATAGCAGAGCTCAAAACCAGAGAAGAAATACGCCAGCCTCACGGCCGAGGGCATGGCAGCGGCGCCATATTGCCACCGGCGGCAGCAGCAGCAGCAAATTCACCAAGTCCACTACAGCTCCATCAGCACACTCAACAACAGTGAGTCAAATTGCAGCCCCTAGAGGAGAAATCCCAGTACTGCACTCCCAGGGACTTGACCCAGTGGGGGAGTGGTGGTGGCAGAGATATCACACCACAGGAGAATGCCCAACCAGGCACCCCCCCCATAGTCTAAAGCAGCCTTTATCGACTCCCTGGATCTGAGACTTTGCGATACAACCCAGTAAAGGAGTAGTGGTGACTGAGATACCACAGACTCGAGATCCAGAGCACCTTAAGTGAAGTCATAGTGACCCAGGGAAGAACCCAGAGAAGGCACAAACTTCCGAAATCATGGGAAAGAGGAATAACAATGGAGCAATGAATGCCCACAACCCCACAACATCAGAACCTGATAAAACAGAAATTCAGAGATTTCTAGAAGATCAAATCAGGAAAATAACTGTAGAAATAATAGAGGTGTTTCGAAAAGAATTCAGAGAGAGCCAAAAAGAGATAAAGGATGCAATCAATGAAGTAAAGGCCTCAATTTAAAGTATAAACAACCAATTAGACCACAAGGAGAATAGAATCTTGCTCCTAGAAGATGATCACTCCAAAAATGAATGCATAGTTTCTAATTTAGAAAAAAAATCCGACAGCAGGAATCTGACATTGAAGAAATATGAGCCCATTTTAAGAGAGCTAACCTAAGAATAATTGGAATAGAGGAGGAAAAAGAAGGTAAAACCAAAGGGATCAACAATCTCTTCAAGGAAGTAATAGCAGAAAATTTTCCAAACATAGAGCAAGAGGCCGATACACAGGTCCAGGAAACTTATAGAACTCCCTTTAGACAGGATCGGAGAAGAGGATCCCCACGCCACATCATTGTCAAAATGACCAATGTGGAAGCCAAGCAGAGAATCTTAAAGGCAACAAAAACAAAGGGCCAAGTGACATTCAGAGGCAAACCAATTAGAATCACTCCAGACTTCCCAAACCAAGTCATGAGAGCCAGAAGGGCTTGGAGTAACATATTCCAAACTCTGAAAGAAAATAACTTCCAGCCAAAAGTTTCCTACCCAGAAAAACTTTCTATCAAATTCGATGGGGAAATAAAAAGCTTCCATGACAAACAGAAACTGAAGGAATTTATGTCTTCAAAACCAGCGCTAGAGAAAATACTCAAAGAGATTAACTACAAAGAAGAAATAGGTAACACACCAGAACCAGAGAAACAAGATTTTTCATCCAACAGACAACTAAGATTGGTTATCTTTGGAGATTCATTATTTATGTTAGTCTTTTACCTATTTCTAAATTGTATTGTTTGCTTTTATTGTTGCTAATTTTTAGGATTTCTATTCAGAATATTAATATACCTTCAGATATTGCATTTGGGAATATTTTATCCCATTCTATCAGTAACTTTTAACTCTGTTTACATTGTCTTTGAATATACACTATATTTTTAATTTTTTAGGGAGTTTGTTTAGCCTTCTGTTGCCTGTGCCATTGAAATCATATCCAAGAAATCACTGCCAATTTCAGTGTTGTGAGGTTTTATGACCCATATTTTCTTCTAAAAGTTTATAGTCTTAAGATTTATATTTAGGTCTTTTATCTATTTTGAGTTAATAGTTGTATATGGTGTTAGGTAAGGGCCAATTTTATTCTTTTTCATGTAATTATTATTTTTCAACAATATTTAGTTAAAAGCTTATTATTTCCTTCACCAAATATTCATGGAAACCCTGTCAAAAATAACTTAACAAAATATGGAAGAATTTATCTCTAGGCTTGTATTTAACTCCAATGGTTTATATATCTGCCTTTATAACAGTACTACACTGTTTCAATTATTGTAGCTTTATAAGGTTTGAAATCAGAAAATATACACCTTCTAGCTTTGTTCTTTTTGAGATTGTTTTGGGTATCTAGAGTCCATATTTCATATTAGGATAGATTTTTTCTGAAAAATAAATAAATAAATAAATATATGATAGTTTCATATATTTATTTATAAAAAAGAAAAAAATATTCTCTGGTAAGAAAGAAAGCAAAAAGAAATATTGAAATGTTATCTTTAAGTCATCAAAAGCTTGGTATCAGACAAATAAAACTGTTATGTGAGATTATCATTGTTAATTTTGGATAAATTGCTATAATACTAGATGTCAACCACTAAGCCAAGCATGGGAAGGAGGGATGAGGAGGGAACAGGGTGGGGATCGGGTAGGGGCTAACTGGGTGATGTGTGCATGCATGTGTACAAAAGGTTTTTTTTTATCCTAATATGATGTATGAATACAGTGCACCAATTAAAAATTTTTTTAAAAAAAGAAGGATCAAAGACTTAGAAATCAGACCAGAGACCTTGCAGCTCCCTGGAGAGGGCATAGGTCCAACGTCTCAACACATAGGCACAGGTAAAAACTTTCTCAACAAGACCCCAAAGGCACAAGAAACTAAAAGGCGGATCAATATGTGGGACTGAATTAAACTGAAGAGCATCTGCACAGCAAAAGAAACAATCAAGAACCTCAACAGAGAGCTGACAGAATGGGAGAAATTTTTCCAACTATTCCTCTGATAGAGGACTAATATCTAGAATATACAGAGAACTCAAGAAACTTAGCGCTAAGAAAACAAATATCCAAAATGAGCAAGTGAACTAAATAGACACTTGATAAAAGAAGAAATTCAAATGACCAATAAATGTATAAAAATGCTCAAGATCATTAACAATCAGAGAGATGCAAATCAGAACCACCCTGATACTTCACGTAACTCCATCTAGAATGGTAATCATTCAAAACACAAACAACAAATGCTGGTGAGGATGTGGAGAAGTGGGAACTCTAATACATTGTTGGTGGGAAAACAGTATAGAAGATCCTCAGGAAAATGGGAACGAACCTACCATATGATCTAACAATACCACAGCTGGGTATCTACCCAAAAGAATGGAAACCGAAATACCAAACTAATGCATGCATATCCATGTTCATAGCTACACAATTTAAAATTGCCAAACTATGGAACCAGACAAGTTTTCCATCAACAGATGAATGGATTACAAAACTATGGAATATGTACACAATGGAATTTACTCAGCTATAAAGAAGAACAAAATGATGTCATTTACGGTGAAATGGATGGAACTGGAGAACATTATGCTAAGTGAGATTAGTCAGTCACAAAAAGTAAGAAATCAGATGTTCTCCCTAATATGTGGAAGCTAGGGAGAAAAAGAGTCATAGGAGGGACTCTAGATGAAGGAGGTGAAACCATAAATGAGCAAATAATAGGCCTAACTGGGGGGGGGATGGGAGGGGAGAAGAGGGAAATTTCCTAAAATACATGATGTACATTCACAAACATATCAAAGTCAATCACTAAGTGAAAGATGAGGAGGGAGGGGGAGGGAATGGGGTAGGAATTGGGGAAGGGCTAAATGAGTGATGTGTGCGTATATAGCTCTACCATCTTGTACACCATTAAGATGTATGGCTACAGTGCACCAATAAAAAAAATCCTGTCACTGAAAGAGTGATTTATTTATTTATTTATTTATTTATTTATTTATTTATTTATTTATTTTGCAGTATGGGGATGGAATCCAGGGTCATTCGACCTCAGAGCAACACCCTCAGCCCTATTTTTTATTCTTTATTTTGAAACAGAGTCTCACTGAATTGCAAAGAGCCTCACTAAGTAGCTGAGTCTGGCTTTGAACCTGAGCAATCCTCCTGTCTCAGCCTCCCAAATGCTGAGATTACAAGTGTGTGCCACCACACCTGGCTTTCAAGAGTGTTTTAAAAAGTCAGGAAGATAAGATGAGTGCAGTGGTGCATGCCTGTAATCCCAGCTATTTGGGGGCTGAGCCAGAAGGGCTATATGTTCAAGCCCAGCCTGGGCAGACCCTTTCTCAAAATAAAGATCTAAAAAGGGCTGGATATGTAGTTCAGTGACAGAGAACTTGCCTGAGAAACAGGACTCAATACTCAGGACAAAAAAAGAAAAATAATTTCTATAACCAGTTTCCTATAAAAATTAGGAATGCTGAGAATTTCTAAAATAGGATTAAGGAGCAGAACACCTACTAGGTGCAGTAATGCACACCTCTGATGTCAACTACTTGGGAGGCTGAGGCAGGAGTATTACAAGTTTGAGGCCAGTCTGGGCATCTTGGAGAGAAAAATCTCAAAATCAAAATAAAATCTCAGTGGGAGAATGTCCCTGAGTTCAAGGAGGAGAGGGCAGAGGAAGATGAAGGGAAGGGGAAGAGAAGGAGGATAAAAATGAGGAAGATGAATAGGAGGAAGAAGAGAAGGAATAAGAAAAAGAGAAGGAGGAGGAGGAGGAAGAGGAGGAGGAGAACAAGGAGAGGGAGGTTACATGACATCCCTTGGTCCAAGCCTGCTACTCTACTTCAGCACCATGGAGAGTGACAGTCGACTAATTATTCCTTTGACTATGCCTATGCTTATAGTTTTGTCCATCCATCCATCCATCCATCCATCCATCCATCCATCCATCCACTCACCCACTCACTATTTATTGAGTACCAGGCCGGTGCTAGGCTCTGGAGCTCAGCTGTGAGTAAAACTGTAGCGTGTCCACATAGTTATTCCAACTAGAAGCTGGCTCCATTCCCATCCCCCAGTTTCCCTCCCCTTCTCTCAAGAGTTAAAGGCCAGGGCCCCATTTCTCTGCTCACCTGACTTGCAGCGTTCTGACAGTGGGGCACATGACTGCCACCTTCACCAAGGACAGCAGGGTCAACACGGAGATGCTGTTGCGGCTCAGGCTGCAGGATTGTGGCAAAGGGGTCAGGAGTGAGTCTCCCACTCCTGTTCTGCAAGGCAGGGGGCAACTCAGGGAAGATGGGGACTGAGCTGGCCGAGGGAGTGGAAGGACAGCTTACTCAAGCTTCTGGAGATGAGGCAGGGAAGGGAGTACCTCCACGACACGCAGCACCTCCGCGTCCTTGAGCTGGTTGTTCTGCAAACTGTAGGGAGACGGAGGCCCAATCCCTCAGCCCTGGGGATGGGGCCCTTGGGAGTCCCAGTGGCAGGTGGCAGTCATGTCCACCCTCATGTGGGTGGCCCAAGACAGGGGCTCAGTGGTAGTGGGTGACCTTCCCCCTGGCACCCAGGAGCACAGCCAGGAGGATGTCCTCTGCTGGCCTTACTTCTGTCCTCCTGGCCTAGAGACCCATGGGACTCAGACCAGACTGTGGTGGTCTTATGAAGGGAGTGAGGGACCCCGTAGCCTGCCCCCAGGGCTTGTACCAGGAATGTGTGTGAGGCCCAGGTTCATCAGGGCTGCAAGGTGCCCAGGTGATATCCAAGGGAAGGTGGTAAGACTGGGGAGCTGGAGATGTGCACGTCCAGCCTCCACGCTAGCCTTGACTGACCCAAAGTCCCAGGGCAAGCACTCTCCTCTTTGGCCTCACTTTCTCCCCCAGTTAAGTGGGGTTCACAACCCAGCTCTGCTGGGGTTTCTAACTGCAGGGTCAGATGAGCCCAGGGGTGTGAGATTGATTGAGAGCAACAGTGGGTGATGAGAGAAAAGATGAAGGTCACTGTCAACAGTGTCAGGATGACCAATAGTCCAGGGCCCTGTCCTGACCAGAGGGATCACTGTCCAAGATACCCAGCCAAGGGGACCAGAGGGACCGTGATGTTGCTTGTGTTTTGCTTAATACGCGCTGCAGCCTCATGCCAGGATGCACCTGGGGACCAAGGGGCAGCTTTTCTAAATATCATACAGGTGCCAGGCGAGAGCTGCTGGCCCCAGCCCTCCCCAGAGCTCTGAGCGGTGTTTACAGTGTGCCTCTATCTGTGTGTGTGTACAGCTGAGCTTATGTGTATGTGTGGCAAGCACATGGGCACATCTACAAATGGGCTATGGGGGCATATACTTGAGTAGGTGAGTGTGCACTCCTGTGTAAGTGTGTACACACGCGTGCACAAAAGTGAAGGTGTGCACTTCATGCATTCATGCATATACAGAGTGCCTGCCTCCAGCCTATGCACTGCCATCCCTCCTCCCAGGGCCGCAGAGGAGAGGGAGGCTCCAAACTCCAAGAGAGCCCAAAATACAAGATAAGAGAAGACCCCCTCTGGTCTCTGGGAGTCTTGCATTTGGATTCACCCTCACTCCATTCTCGGATTGATGTTTCCCTCTTTGGGTCTCATGGATGCAATAAGCAGGACTCAGCACAGGCCCCAGGTGTGTCCTGAGAGCTGGGTGATGACTCCTTTCCCCAGCCTGCGAGCCCTCATGGAGATCACTCACCTGATCTCTTCCAGCTGTGGGCAGAGGGGCAAGGCCTGCACCAGGTGGCTGATGCCTTGGGCCGTGATCTTGCTTCCTACTAACCTACAGGGCAAGCAAAGGTGGTGGAAGGAATGGGGTTAGTGAAAGGTAGGCCAAGGACTCATCCTGTGTAGGACAGCAGGGAGGAAGGAGCGTGCCAGGCACGCAGAGCTGAGGATCCTTCTTGGTGCCAAGCCCTGGCTTACCCCAGCTTCTTGAGGTTCCCCATGGTTGGCAGGCTCTTGGAGAGGAATTCTGCAAAGGTGGCCCCACACTTCCTGCTCTTAAAACTGCACAGAAGGAGGCAGAGGGGCTGAGGGTCAGCGAGGGGCAGAGCTTAGTGGTCATCCCACCCCTCCTCTGACAGATGCAAGTTAATATAGTAGTAGTGGCTGTCTTCACTATCACTGTAGTAGTAACAAGGACAGGACAGAGCACAGTGGTGAAGGCTTCATCCGTAGAATCCGTTCTTCACTTCATCCATAGACACAGAGCTATAGCCGGGAACATGGCTTTCCAGCCAGGACATTTCCAGCCTACCTTGCAGCTCAGAGTGGCCACATCACCATGTTCTCGCCAATGGAACGTGCCTGGAAGGGATGTGTCCTGTTCCAGGACGGACCTTTAACACCACAGGCAGGTCTCTTCCATGCTCATTTTCCCCTCCCTCAAGCCAGCACAGATATGCCCAGAACCCAGCTTTGATCACACAGATAGAGTGCCTGAGGGGACGATGGGCAACAACGGTGGGGACCTGGGTCCCTGCATGACTACATGGAACCACGCCATCCTACCGACCTGCACCACTTAGCTCTAACTCTTCCATGGAAAAGGAATACAGTTCTGCATGCTTGCATCCTCGACATCTGGGGAGGTTTTCCTTGGGAATGCAGACGTGCTTTTCTCTAGCTAGTACAAATATCGAGCTCTGGGCCGGGGCTGTGCCGAGAAGTGTTTGTCCTGCAGGATCCCATCTCCTTCTCACACTGACCTGGGAGGGAGATGTTCCTCTGAACTCATTTTAGGGATGAAGAAACTCCAGCTGTGAGAGGTTATGTAACCTGCCCTAAGTCAGATGACCTCATATAGCCCATGACTGACAGAGAGAGACTGAGGGTCCAGAAACCTCACGCAGGAGGAGGATCTAACTGGATTCCCAGAATCCTACTAAGGCACAGAGCAGCCCACTTTCTCAAAGGCTAAGGGGCCATCAGGGCCATTTTCTCCTAGCCAAGATCCTAACCCAGTCTTCCTGGCAGGGGTTTGCCGGATTGGCTGCCATTCTCCCCAGTTTCCTCCCGGGTCCTCTCTGGTCTTCCTCTGCCCTGACTCACCTGAGAGTCTCTACCTGCCCACAGCCTTCCAGAGCCGCAGGGCAGCGAGGCTCCAGTGGGCAGCCCTCAAATTCCAGGTGGATGGGGGCAGCCCTGTGCTCCAGGATGTTGGTGAGGGCAGCCAGGTCTCTGTAGGTAAGTGGGAAATTGTGGAAGGGAAGATGATCGGGGAGGCTCTGGGAAGCGAAGTCAGCCAGCCGAGATTCTTGGGTCTCAGCCACGCAGTGACACAGCTCCACCACCTTTGGCCCCGTAAGCCTGCGGGCAGCTAACTTCCTCAACACCTGTACAACGGCAGCCTGCCTGGCCCCCACCCAGGCCTCGTCCTGCTGGGCCAGGCAGCTGAGGAAGGGCTTGCAGGTGTGGGACGCAAGACCCGCCAGGAAGGTGGGGAGGTGGTCTGAGAGGGTGAGTCTGGCTTTGGTCCGCAGAACCCAGTGGGAGTTCAAGATGACATGGCGGGAGAGTGTGTCTGTGTGCACCCCAGGGCTGGCCATCAGGTGCAGGGCAGCAAGGAACTCCTGCAGGCTTAGGTCGTTGAAGGCATAGCCTGTCTCCTGGTGCCCAGAGATCATGCGGACACAGAGGGAGGTCAGTAGGCAGTGGGTGGCCCCGAAGGCCATGACAGGAGGGGGGATGTCTCTTGCAGAGAAGACAATCTTTCCGGTCTCCAGGCCCCTCAGGGCCACCTCTCCAAGGTGCAGCAGGGACGTAGCAGACTGACGCCCATGGAGGCTGAGGGTGAGTACCATGTGTATATAGAGTTGGGTCACAGTGGGCAGGAGGGCAGCAGACTGGCCTGCAGGGCTCCCGGGCAGCAGATGGTAGAGGCAGAGGCAGGCAACTCTGCACAGCCCAGGCACCGAGCACAAGCTCTGGAGACGCCCACTGGTTTGCAGCTCTGTGAGGGCCACCTCCAGTGACAGTTGCTCACCAAAGAAGTGGCTCATGTACTCTGCCACCCGCAGCCCATCAAAGCCCCACATGTGGACCATGCCCACCTCAGTGGGTAGGCAGGCGGGCAGCTTCCCTGGACGGGAGGTGGCCATCACCCAGCAGCCAGGCAGGAGGGTCCCATGGCAGAGGCCAGAGAAGAGAGTGAGGGCTGGCCCTGAGCCGTCAGGACCCATGGTCTCCTTGCTGGAGCCAGGGCAGAGGGCCTCGTCTAGTCCATCAAAGATCAGCAGGACTTGGCTAGCATTCTCCTCCAGGTACTGGAAGACAGTGTCGGGGTCTGACTCTGGGCTCAGATACAGATCAAAAAGGAGCTGGGGCAGCGTCAGGAAGCCTGTGGCCAGGTTGAGCTGGCGGAACTCAAAAAGAAACAGGGCCTGGAAGTGTTCCAGCTGCCCATCTGCCCACTTCTGGCAGAGCCGGCGGGCCAGCGTGGTCTTACCCATGCCAGCCTTCCCCAAGAGCACTGTCACCCTCGGGCCCCTGGGGGCCTTAAGGTTGAAGAAGTCCTGGATGCTCACATCTTCTGCCTTGAAGTCCCCCATCATGGCCTCCTCTGGAGCATCTAAGGGCACCGTGGCCCGGCTCCACTGCAGGATTGGAGGGACGTAGACCTGGTGGGATGTGAGGGTTTGTCCTGGCCCCAGGAATTCGCTGCTACAGCGCTGCTGGGCAGAGGTCTTCAGGAGCTGCAGGTACTTCCTGGCAAACTCTGCAGGGGGCAGGGAGATGGTGTGAAGGCGGAGCCCCCACCTTCCACCTGTGGCCCATTACCCCCAGAATGAGCTGCTGGGAGCCTCTAGCCCCAGCTGTAGAGGAATGGTGGGTGTGGTGGCAAAGCACAGTAAGGGGTCCTCACACCACCCAAACTTCCAGAAGGAGTATATCCACAAGTGCATAGGGTGGGACATGGGGCACGTGGGCGTGGCTCTCTGTCCCTCAACTATGCAAGTGGCAGGGGCTCCTTCCTTTGCAACATCTTATTGGAACTATCTCTTCAGGTAACATCTGAGCACCCCATGCCTCTCCCCAGTGTTTTGGTTCTGGGATGTTCAAGAGTGAATGCTGGTAGCCCAAGGGCCTGGGCACTGGCTGGTCAGACCATGAGCTGGTCTGCACAGCACCAGGAGTGAGTCTTTCATTCCCGGGGCATTGGGAGGTCTCCGGCTGCTGTTGGACACTGAGGGGCCTGAGGTGGTGGCCTGTTCTGTATAGGTGTGTCTTTTGGCCATGCACACAATTGCTGGTGTGTGTGTGTGTGTGTGTGTGTGTGTGTGTGTATTGGATGAGGAGGAGAACAAGGACCATTCTGGACCACTGGTCAAGAACACAGAGGTTCACTCTCCTCTCCTCTCCCCAAGGAGTAAGAAATGCTCCCCATATTTTCTCCTGGAAGAGACAGAATGACAAGGCTGTGTAGCCTTCCTGCCAGCCTCAGCCCTTCCTCTGCCCACCAGCTTTCCTCCTGGAAGCTCAGGAGTCAAGAAGTCTGAGCACTCAGGTTGCTGTTGGAGGACACTGGGGGGCCTGAGGTGACTGGTCCAGGATCTGTGTTCAGGCCCCAGGGCAATCCAGCCCTTGTGCTGGGGTCCTCCACACCCCGTACCCACCTAGTTGTTGTTTCCTGCACAGCTTCCGCTGGGGTGAGGACCCACAGCTCTGATGAGGGCGCTTGAGGCCTGGGAAGAGCAAAGGAAGGAATGGAGGGGAAACTGAGGCCTGGACAGCACATTTCAGGTGCTCCATCCCACAAGCAGCATCCTCGTTCCGGGACCAAGAGAGGCCCACAGTGGGCAAAGGCTGCATCTATGCCAGCGCCTTTTCAGGGAAGGGGGCTCCAGGCTCAGTTGGCCTGGGAGTCTCCTATCCAGGATGCAGACAGACAGCTCTCTGCTTCTGAGTGTTTCAGACCCAGAAACGCTCAGGCCCAAGTTCTACATGACTGTCGCGCACCAGGGAAGGAGTCGTGTCATGAGTTCCTGCCTTCTTGCCTAGATTCCCAAGGTCCTTTTAAGGCCTTTCTGGAAGAGTGTGGGACAGGAAGAAGGAAGAGGAAAGGAACTTTAAAAAGGAAAGTGGGATTCTGTACATTCAGCACCATGACTGCTGAGAACAGCCCCTGGCGCGGGCCCAGGGCCCTCCCTCTGCCAGGAATTGACATTTGTTTCTGGATTGCAGTGGGTTGCAGGGGTTCTGCAGAGGGGCTGGAGCCAGTTTGAATGTTTCAACATTTTTACAAGTTCCATGTTCACTAGGGATTCACTGCTTGAATATTACTCACAGCCATGTGCTAGTTAAATAGCTTGGTGATAAAGGTCTGAATGAATCAGGGGCCTGGACATACTGTTTGCAATTGTTGGGTAGCTGGGATTTCAAGGCGAATATTTTCTACTAGCAAATATCCACCTTGAAATCCCAGCGGTGCCCAGCTATAATTTATTTATTTATTTTATTTATTTATTTAGGTTTTATTTTTTTGGTGGTGGTACTGGGGTTCCTGGAAACCCTTCTACCTCCGGGCTATACTCCCAGATCTATTTTTATATTTTTATTTGGAAACTGGGTCTCTTAAGCCAGCGAGGCTGGCTTCGAACCAGTGCGATCCTCCCGTCTCCACCTCCCAAGCGCGGGGATTACAAACGTGCACCACCATGCCCAGCGTCCCCAGCTGTAATTTAAAAGCTGGTGCTGCTATAGAAAGAAAGGTCCTGAGACTAGAGTGTGCCCTTTTGATCAGCTGGGTGGCCACTGTATGATTGCTGACCTCTCTGAGCCCCATCAGAAAGTCAGTTGGAGGCTCCCTGGATGGGGACAGCATTCATGGGTGTCCGGCCCCATGGGTCTGCATAGAAAGGGTGTCTAGGGTGAGGCTGGGGCAGGGATGTAAGAACAAGCTTTCCTGGGAAAAGCCAGGCAGGCGTTCTGCAGGGGCCAAGCGCAAGCCCCTGCAGACTCTCCTGGGGGCTCCAAGTTAGACCCCTGGGGACAGGCAATGGGCCAAGCCTAGAAGTCACAGACCAGGAGATGACGATGGGGGCTGCATGGGAACATGGCCTAGCAGAAAGGGGGGCTGAGCAGCACTCTCAGCCCTCCCATACCCCAACCCCAGCCCTCACCATGTTGAGGCTGAGGTTCAGTCCAGCTCTCTTCACCAGCTTCCAGTTGCCTGGAGAACTCTGCAAGAGAGGGCAGAACAGAACATGAGTGCTGTGGGCCTGTGCGGGATGCCCGGGCCCGTGCCATAGGGACATACGCACAAGGGAAAAATCAAGGTAACGCTTATCTGTTAGAGGGAAGCTAATGGTGAGCCATGAAGGCAGTGGTAGGCAGAAATGCATGTGTGTATGCATGGGTGTATATGTTTATGTGTTTCTGGATACTTGTGCATATGCATGTCTGCACTCTTCCATGTGTGTACTCTGTGTATCTGCATATATGTGTGTGCATGTGTGTGTACATCTCTTCCTTACTCCTCCATTTCTCACACTCTACCTGTGATACATACATATATACATATATATACATACAAACACACTTACACACACACACACACACACACACACACACACACACACACATATATATATATATATATATATATATATATATATATATATATAAAACGCTGCCCCCCAGGACTGGGGATTGAACCCAGGACCTTGAGCATGCTGGTTAAGTGCTCTGTCACTGAGCTACATTCCCAGCCCTTCCTTCATATTTTATTTTGAGACAGGATCTTGCTAAGTTGCCCTGGCTAGTCTCAAACTTAAGATCCTCCTGCCTCAGCCTCATGAGTTTTTGGGATTACAGGCATGGGCCACTGCACCCAGATGTGGTTGAGCTCTTGATTGGATTCCTATGTTCTATCCAAGGACTATCTTCAATGTTTTATATTTCCCTCAGTGCTGTGTAAACAGAAGGCACCCAGGCTAAGTGTGATGGTGCACGCCTGTAATCTCAGTACTTGAGAGGCAGAGAGGAAGATTGCATGTTTGAGGCCAGCCTCTATACTTAATGAGGCTCTCCATAACCTAGCGAGACCCTGTCTCAAAATAAAAGAAATAAAGTAAGGCTGGGGGTATAGCTCAGAGGTAGAATACCCCTGGGTTCAATCTCCATTAAAAAAATAAAGTGAAATAAAATGGCAACCAAGCAATGGCCATTGAACTGCATGGAGTTAATCCCACCTGCCCATCGGTAGAGCTCAGGGGCTCACACTGTGACTGCTTCTGACAGTGCTACAGAAAGAAGTTTCTTGGGCATTGGGGGCTCTTTGGAATCTGTGGCTGGAAGGAGTCACTTTCTCTTTTCTCTCTGGCCTCCTGGCTATCTCAGCAACTGCAGCGGGGCAAGGTGGCAGGAGGGGTCTCTAGGCCCCACCTCATTTTGTGGCATTGGACAATTTTCTCTAGGGAGTGTCCAGAAATATGGAATTTTGTTTCTGGCTCTGCCCACCATTTCTGTGTGACCCTGGAGGGCCCTGAGCCTCCTGGGACATCCCATGACCAGAGGAGAGGCTGGCTGCCTTGAACCCCAAGGCCTGCCCTCACCATCTTGGTCTTCTTGGCCCCAAATGCTCAGGAGGGGCACCTCCAGGTCCAGAGGCACCTCCAGCTCCATGCACACACAGTGGATGAACGACTGCCAGGTGGCCTGGCCTTGGACGTGCAGCTTCCTCAGTTGTAGGATGGTCCTCTGTTTGGGGTCAGGGAGCTCATCGCTGGAGTCCGGATCCACATCAGGGAGGAAGAACTTCACCTTGGCGCTCAGCCATTTGGGGTGTGTGCTGAGCAGCCTCACGAGCCAGCTCCACAGGTTCCTGGTGCCCAGCTGGAGGCTGATGGGATCCATGAGGAACCGGGCCTCTGGGGACAAAGGCATACAGGTTGAGCCGGGGAATCCAAGAGGAGAGTCAAGAACCACCTCTGTCTGCATCTAGCGGCAGAAAACGGGCCGATGAGGTTTCTCCACAGAGTCCTGGTGCTTCTGCTCTGGTTCAGCTCCTGAGATGGCCTACTTCTGCATTCTCTCCCCCATCCAGACCTGTACCCCGGCTCTCTGGAATGGTCTAGGCTGCCCCCTGCAGGTGGTTTCCTGAGGATTCATTCTTGTTCCCATGGACCATTTATGCCCCTCTCAATATGAGTTAATGTCATGGCAGAGACTCACAGTTATGCCTCAGATCTCTTCTTCCTCTCTTTCTTAGCACTAGAACTCCAGAATATTCCCTGGTAACCTAGAATAGACTTGAATTCCGGCCTCACCTGTAGTTAGACATGGAATTAAGTTTGGGCCAGTGGAATGTAAGCAAAGTGCTATCTTCTTTTCTTCTTCTTCTTCCTGTTGGCTGTAACGTGTATGTGAGGGCTAGACTTTGGGCTGCCATGCTGAACTCTGAGGTAGCAGGCAGTGCTGAAGAAGGCGTAGGGCAAAGCTGCCCACCTTCCCTGGACCCTGACTTTGGACCCTCTATTACATGACAGGGAAAAACACTTCTATTCTGCAAACCACTGTTGTTTGAGGATTTCTGCTACTCAGGGTGAATCTTAGCTGATACAAACCATTTCCTTTCTCTCTAAGCTAATTATCATCTTCTGAATGGACACTTTCCAACAACCTGCTGGTAGGAGAACAAAGGGCACTTGTATGGTAAAAGCCTGGATAATACGTAGTTCCATTGACCCAGCAGGTCCATTTCCGGAACTCTAACTTTAGGAAACAATCGCTGATGTACATAAAAATGTCAATCGCAAAGATGTTCATTACAAGATTATTTATAATAGTTAAACAGTGGAAGCAACTCAGACATCCAACAACTGAGGACTGGTTAACTAAACGGTGATCTGCATGCACTGGCATATGCTATACTTCCAAGTGTACTTTCTGGTTCTCTTTCCTTAATAATAGTTGTAAACACGTGGAAAGTACTTACTGTGTTTGGCATGGTCCTAAGGGCTTTCTGTGTCTTATCTAATCCTAACAACTCCACCCTGGAATCCTTAGTCTCCAAGGCTAGTTTTCACGGGCTTGTAATGACTAATAATGATGTATATGAAGATAGAGATTCCACCTCTAACTGTGAAGAGTGGGAGGCCCAGCCAGGAGCTGGCCCTACCAAATCCCACTATGTGTCCTGGCATTTAGGCCCATCTGTTTCCCCGGCACCCAGCAGAGGCCTACTGGGCATGTGTCCCCAGCTCTTTCTTGTCAATCTCCTCAACTAGACTAATAGCAATAGCTCCTCTCTCAGACACAGAACTTCAGAATTCACAACACCTGCTCATACCCATGATCCTCAGGCGGCAATCACTATCCCCACTGAAGGGTAAAAGATGTGCCCAAGGTCATAAACCAAGGACACAGCAGAGGCAAGATCAGAACCAAGATTTCTTGCCTTCCAGACCAGTGAATTTCTAAAGCCCTGTTGCTCAAGGTAGCACTAGACAAGGGCAAGCCCCTGGTGTCCAAAGTCCATGCTGCTCATGACAATACCATCGGGCTGCATGGTGCCAGGGAGTGGTAAGGGGTGCCTGGGTGGTGTGATTTGGGGGGGAAGTTCCTCAGTCTACTACAATACCTCTGTTTCCACCACTGGTATCCTATCTCCATGGGTTCTGTTTCCACCATTGGTATCCTATCTCCAGGGGTAAGACATCTCTTTTGGGATAACACATCACTGGGAGTAAAAGCACATGACCATCCTGATTAGTCATTGCTACTTCCATGAGAACTCACCTATTGTTCTCTATTGAGGATTGCAACAGAAAGATCCTTGACCAGAGTCAGGAGATGAGGAGTTCCTGGCCCAGCTCTGATGTGAATTCTCCATGGCAGGTATTAGGTCCTTTCACAGACACTCTCTTCTTCTTTCTGGGCCCTTGGCAGGATGATACTACCCACTTTCTTGAACTCAGACATGGGCATGAAGTTTGCTCTGGCCAATAGAATATGCTAAAAAGTGACACATCACACCCATGCAGATATTTTAAGAGCCCACACACGATTCACCGTGCTCTCTCTTTTCTTCAGCTATAGGAATCAACAGTATTTCAGATTGTGGGTGCTCCTTAACTTTGGGCCTGTGAGAGGACAGTGTGGAATAATGCTACCAGTCCATTAGCAACAGACAGGAAGGGAGAGCAGGAAATATTAACTTGTTGACACAGGCCACTGTGACTTTGGGGGTATTTGTTACTATACCGCAACCTAGCTAATACACTCACAGTGTGACCCTGAGCAAGTATCTCTTCTCTCTGTGCTTTAGTCACACCATCTATAAGACAGGTAGGTTGGATGCTCAAGGCCCTTGCTAATTTTCTGGGGCTGATGACTTTCATTTTCATGTTGGATGGTAGCTGGGGCAGGTTTGCTGTGGGCAGCACAGAGAGGCAGGTCTGGGCAGGGGGCAGTCTTGGTGGGAGGAGGGGACTGAAGGAGAAGATGGGAGAGGAAAGGTCAGGAGAGGAAGGAGTGAAAAGCACTTACCTGGCTTCTTGGTTCATGGTAGATGTCCTAGGGTCTCTACAGAGAGGGCCTCAGGGGTGTCCGGGCCCCATCCTGTGCCCTGCTCTAGGTTTACAAGTGGTTTCCATGGTGAAGGTCCCTAAAGGGAGAGGAGATAGGTGCTTGTCTTCCAAACTCCAGGAAGAGAGCTGTGAAAAGGACACCAGCCCTGCTCCTGTCTGCTGGGGACACCTCTGGGGACATTTGGCCCACGAAGGTCCCCTTGACCTCCTGTGCAGATCAAGCTCTCCCCCAGGCATAGCTCTCTGCGTCCCTGCAGAGGACACGGCCCGACCCTCTCTGGTGTCACCTGTTGCCACACCTGAAGCAGAGGATGCCCGTCTTCCTCCTGCAAATCAGAGCCTGTGGTGTCACAATATGCCTAGCAAATCTAGCAGGTTTATCCAGGCTCCTTCGTCCACATGGAAACTGAACAATCCTCATTGCTTATGCCAACTTTTTTCCCCATATAAAACCTTGGATTTGCAATCCCCTTGCTTCCCTCCCCCCTCCTCTCTCCCTCCCTTGTGGTCAAACTCAGCACCTCACACACGCTAGGCAAGTTTTCTATCACTGAGCTGCATGTCCAACCCTCTTCATCATTTTCTTTTGAGACAGGTTTCTGCTCTGTTGCCCAGGCTGGCCTCAGACTTGAATCCTCCCTTTTGCCTCAGCATCTTGAGTTGCTAGGATTACAAGTATGCTCTACCATGCCCAACGACAATCTTCTTCCTTACTTCATTATTAAGTAGTGTGTGTGTGTGTGTGTGTGTGTGTGTGTGTGTGTGTGGTATTGGGGATGGAACCCAGGGGCATTTTACTTCTGAGCTATACCCCCACCCTGATTTTTAATTTTTTTGTGATTTTATAATTATCCATAAGGCTGGATAGAAAATGTAAACATTAGAAAAAACACTTTAATTAATTTATTTATTGTGGTACTAGGGATGGAACCCAGGGGCCTTCTACCTCTGAGATATGCCTCCAGCACTATTTTTTATTCTTTATTTTGAAACAAGGTCTCACTGATTTTCAAAAGGCCTCACTAAGTAGCTGAAGCTGTCTGTGAACTGATCCTCCTGTCTCAGCTTCCCAAATGCTGGGATTACAAGCATACACCACTATGCCTGGCTATAAAAAAAACACTTCAAAAAGTACAACTACAAGCAGCACTAAACTTCCTGAAATTCCAGACCTAAGTTCTAAAAGGATGTCAAAATTTAGGAGTGTTATATTCCATCATAGCATCAACCACATAGAAGACATAAATCTATAAGACAGGTAGGTTAGATGCTCAAGGCCCTTGCTAATTTTCTGGGACTGATGACTTTCATTTTCATGTTGGATGGTAGCTGGGACAGGTTTGCTGTGGGCAGCACAGAGAGGCAGGGAAAGTACTTTGTTGGGCTGGGCGTGGTGGCACACACTTGTAATCCCAGCATTTGGGAGGCTAAGACGGGAGGGCCGCGGTTCCCGGACAGCCTGAGCTACTTAGTGAGGCCCTTTGCAATTCAGTGAGACTAAAAAAAAATAGGGCTGGGGGTGTAGCTTGGATATACAGTACCCCTGGGTTCCATCCCCAGTACCACAAAAGAAAGAAAGAAAGAAAGAAAGAAAGAAAGAAAGAAAGAAAGAAAGAAAGAAGGAAAGAAAGAAAGGGAAAGAAAGAGAAAAAAAGAAACTACTTTGTTGAGACAATGAAAAAATATTTTTACATAAACAAATTGGAGAGCTCTACCAATAGAAAAGCAACACTGGCAGTTTATGGAGCTAACAAAAAAGTTAAAAAGAAAAAAAGTACATATAGATCTGTATGTTTTTGCAAGTCTGGGGATGGAACCCAGGGGCATTCGATACCCCCTGCCCTACTTTTTATTATTTATTTTGAAACAGGGTCTCACTAAGTTGTGGAGGGCCTTTCACTAAGTAATTGAAGCTGTCCACGAACCGCGATGCTCTGGTCACAGCCTCCCAAATGCTGGGATTACAAACCTGCGCCACCATGTCTGGCTGCTCTATATGTTTTAAATAAGAAGAGGCAGGTGAACTGGGTGAGGTGGCACACAGATGTAATCCCAGCTACTGGAGAGATTGAGGCAGGAGATTGGCAATTTAGTGAGACACCCCATCTCAAAATTTAAAAAATCAAACAAAAATAATAAAGGCTGGGGATGAACTTCTATTGTAGAGCAATAGACTAGCAAATGTGAAGCCCTGAGTTCAATCTCTAGGACGGCAAAAACAAAATTACAACAAAACTAAGCAGTGATTGCCCATGTGAAGAAGACCTATCTAGAAGGCACTGTCCAGAAACCAGAAAGGGAGCCCACGGACACCGGATGCGCTGGCCTCCAGACTTGGGGCTTCCCAGCCTCCCGAACTGTAAGAAGTGAATTTCTGCTGTCTAAGCCATCGGGACTGTGGTATTCTGTTACAGCGACCGGAACTAAGAAATCTGCTTGTGACCACAGAAAGTAAAAGAAAAAAGAAATCTTTAAGTTAACATGTAGACTGAGGGCAATGGTACTCAAATTACAACAGGATCTGTTAGAGAACCTGATAAAATTACATGACCAGTCATTTAGAGAGGAAAAAAAAAGGCAGATCTGACATGTTTAGATGCCTTAAATATTTCATCTTGAAACATTTTTTGTTAGAATTAGATTTTTTAAAAAGGGAAGCCTAGGGGTTGGGGTGTAGCTCAGTGGTAGACTTTGCACAGGGCTCTGGGTTCAATCCTCAGCACCACAAACACCCAACCTGAAGATAATTATATCAAAAGATGACTTATTGGGAAGGGCAGGCAATCCTGGAGAGGTTTCCACATATGTGAAAAGTAGTAGAAAACTGATTATCATTAAAACTTTAAGGTGCTTGAAAAAAAAATTGACCAAGGAATGGAATTAAGTCTAAATGAATCCCATGTTCACATAAAACTCACTATTTAATCATTGCACTGGGGAAAATACATAGTATTTAAAGGTTCATGGTACTATGAGTATTTTAAATAGGGAGAGTTATTTCTAATTAAGGAGTTAAATTAATTTTTGCATGGAAATTAAAAACACAACCATATAGCATTCCACACCCGCATAAAATGCCTATAATGAAAAGAAAGAACAAGTGTGGATGAAAATTTGGGTAAACGGAACCTTTAGATATTGCTGGTGGAAACATAAGTCACTTTGAAAATCAGGTTGGGAATTTCTTTAAATGTTAAACCCAGCATTATTATACATAAGGGATGTGAAAATATCATCCACACAAAAACTTGTTTATGAATGTTTGTGCCAGTATTATGAATAATAGTTAAAAAGAGAAATCAACCCGTGTTCACCAAATTATGGATGTACAGATAGAATACAGAATATACAATGGAAAGTTACTCCGGACCGAAGAGGAACACAGGTTAGGCTGTGTGAAGAGTCAGACATAGAAAAATCACATATTGTATGTGAATTCAATTGATGTGAAATGAGTGCTTGGGAGGCTGAGACAGGAGGATCACACAGGTTTGAACCCAGCCTCAGCAGCTTAGTGAGGCTCTCGCAACTTAGTGAGACCTTGTTTCCAAATAAAATAAAAAATAGGTCTGAAGGTGTAGCCCAGAGGTAGAGGGCTCCTGGGTTCCATCCCTAGTAACACACACACACACACACACACACACACACACACACACACAAAATGAAATTATGTGAAATGCCCAGAAAAGGGAAATCTATAGAGACAGCAAGTTGCTTCGTGGTTCCCTGGGTCTGGGGTAGGAACAGAAATGACTGTGAATGGGTATGAGGAATCCTATGAAGAAAATGTTCTAAGAATAGTCAGTGGTGATGGTTTCACAGCTCGATAAATCAATCAGAAATACACTTAAAATGGGTGGATTTTGTGGTATATAAACAAAGTTGCTAAAATAAAGCTGGGCATTAGTGGTACAAGCCTCTAATCCCAGTATTTGGAAGGCTGAGACAGGAGGATTGCAGGTTTGAGGCCAACCTCAGCAACTTACTGAGACCTCATTTCAAATTAAAAATAGGGCTAGGGTATAGCTTGGAGGTAGAACGTCCCTGTGTTCAATACTCGGTACACAAAGTTGCTAAAATAATGCAGTGCAAATTAATATATTAAATAAAATATTATTTATCATGCACTAAGATTTTTTTCTGTGTAGAAAACACCAGCAATGAACAAGATGAAAGCAACACACTGAGAAAAATGATATTTTAGGACAAACAAACGCACATGTGCTTTAGACTTATGGATATATACCAAAGTCACTTCCAGTCAAATATCGGTGTATTATCTCTCCACGTAAATTCAAGTGCTTTGCCAGCCCTATGGACAAGACCCAGAGGGCCAAGTTCACTGCCAGATGGTGAGCTGCCTGGAAAGCAGACCCTTCTCTCCGCTGCTAGTGGAGTGAGGGAGTTCCCACCCCTTCAAAGGTGCAGCAACAGCCCTAGGAGTATGCAGACCCCCTCGGCTTTGTGGGAGGGCCCCGGCTCACCTCCATCCACCAGCATGTGCCCCTTCACCTGGGACAAGGGGTTGCTACCTCCTCAGCCAAGGACTGCTGAGAGCTGATGCTCTGACGGCCCGGCCCCCTCCCTCAGGCAGGATGACCAAGGTGCTGGGCTCTGGCTTCCCCAGCAGGACAAAGCTCCAGCAGCACCCAGAGGTCACCTGCTTGGCAACACACCTTTCTGAGTTGCCTTAGGCTCCTGACTCAATTTCCCACTGATGTTTTCTTAGATCACCACCCAAATAAGCTAAGTGTGTTGATCTCAGGTTTTGCTTATGGGGGAATCCAAACCAAGACAAAGGAAATTTGGCATTATGTCTAAAATTACAAACGCACAGTGCCTTTCACTTACCATTAGCATCTTAAAACTTTTACTGCAGCTGGGTGGGCATGGTGGCGCACACTTATAACCTAGGAAGCTGAGACAGGAGGATCACAGGTTCATAGCCAGCCTCAGCAATTTAGTGAGACCCTCTGCAACTATCACACACAAAAAAGCAGTGTCATGTACAGAACTTGTTTCAAAATAAAAGAATAAGGTAAGGCTGAGAGTGTAGCTTGGAAATAGAATGTCCCTGGGTTCTATCCCAGTACCACAAAACAACAACAAAACCCCTTTTACTGCAAGATGTCCTTGTATAAACTGGGCAGAGCGGCACATGCTTGTATTCCCAGTGCTTGGAAAGCTGAGACAGGGGCATTGCAGGTTCAAGATCAGCCTCAGCAACTTAGTGAGGCCCTCTGAAACTTAGTGAGATCCTGTTTCAAAATAAAAAATAAAATCAGACTGGAGGTGTAACTCAGAGGTAGAATGCCCCTGGGTTCAATCCCTAGTGCCTCTCTCTCTCTCTCACACACACACACGATATCCTCATATATATGGTTAAAAAATAAAGCAACACTAATGACTTAAGATTATTGAGAGACAAAAGGACATATGGATAAAATTTTTCTGTAAAATGCTTGGAACATACTTGTCACAGGAGGTCTCTAAGTGGCACAGGCCACAAGGGCCCACTGGGCGGGGAGCAGATCTTCAAGGTGAGTATTTAACAATCTGTCCGTATTTTATAGGAGGAAAACTTGAGGCTAAGGAACTTGCCCAAGGTCACTGGGATTAGAATCTATGTAGTCGGAATCCCTTCATATGAAGACAAAGATATTGGATGCTGTCTTGCAATAGAAGTTGAAGACTGAGAAACAGGCAAAGACCCATCAACAGGAAGTAAATGGTGATTTATCTATATAAAGTAGTTGCTCAGAAAGATCCCTAGATAGGGAAAGACATGGAGAGAGTTCCAAAGCATACTACTAAATTAATCCAAAATTTAAAAAGCAGTGGCGTGCTGATGTGGTGGCACACGCTTGTAATTCCCGTGTTTGGGAGGCTGAGACAGGTTCGAAGCCAGCCTCAGCTACTTAGTGAGACTCTCATCAACTTAGTGAGACCCTGTTTCCAAATAAAATATTAAAAAACAAATAGGTCTGGGAGTATAGCTCAGAGGTAGAAAGCCTCTGGGTTCTACCCCCCCCAAAAAAATGCAGTAGTGTGTACAGAACTTAAATGCATGTGCATATCTCCATAAGCAGGAGCCAGCTCTGGAAGGCTACACAGGAGGCTGGTGGCAGGACTGGGTGGGGGGAGGAAAGCCCTTGATTACGCTGCACTCCTTGGGACCACTTCGTATCATTCAAACTTCCAAATATGCACACTTTGGTTTTAAAAACCACATAAGCATTTACATTAAAAGCTAGAACAGCCATTTCCTCAATGTGTAGGGAAGAGAAATGCGACAATGCGTAGGCCTAAGACATGACCAGTGGTGGCTGACAGGAATGGAAATTCCCCCATAATGTGAAACCCTGGACAGAAACAGGAAAGCCGCAGACGAGGACCACCACCTGCAGTCAGCCTGACTCGATGCCCAAATTTAAAAGTAACCCGGCCCTATCAAGGACCTATTTTAATCCACTTGTTAGTTTAATATATATCTGTGTGTATGTGTGTGTGCGTGCGCGCGCACGCGCGCGCGCGCGCGCGTGTGTGTGTGTGTGTGTGTGTGTGTGTGTTATAAAGACAGTACTGCATTTCCATTGGAAAAATGGCTGATGAATAGGAACAGACGCTATAAGGAATGTTTGCTGAACGTCAGGCAAACACCTTTTGGGATTATCTGTTTTAATTCTCACACCTCTGTTTGGATGCCTCTTAAAGATTTCCCTGTTTCCAAGTCCTGATCCCCCTCCCTGGCCACTCCCCTGACCACCCTCCCTGTTTGGTTAACACTGGCATCATGCTTCCTTGAACGCAGGGAAGAGACGGCTTCATTTTCCAAGTGTATTCCACAATCTCACTCCCCTGACCTCCTACTTCCTAGACTTGGCACCACCATCTCCCCTGCCTCCTACCTGCTTTCCTTTCTGCCCATCTTCAACATTCTCACCCAGAAAAAAAAAAGCCAAAGACCTTCCCATCACGGACCATTTTTTATTTTTTATTTTTATTTTTTGCGGTACTGGGGATGGAACCCAGGGGCATTCTACCTCTGAGCTACACCCCCTGCCCTATTTTTTTATTCTTTATTTTGAAACAGTCTCACTGAGTTGCAAAGGGCCTCACTAAGTAGTAGCTGAGGCTATCTGCAAACCATGATCCTCCTGTATTTTTTTTTAAATTAAAGTTCACACCTTAGTCAACACTGGAGAATTCATAGTGGAGCAAAAGATTTAAAAATATATAGAATGTCCCAGGGGTGGTGGTGTATGCCTGTAATTCCAGCACTTGGGAGGCTGAGACAAGAGCTTTAGGAACAGCCTCAGCAACTTAACAAGGCCTTCAGAAACTTAGATCCTGTTTCCAAACAAAATATAAAAAAAAAGCCTGTTCCAAAAATAAAGAGTAAAAAATTAGGGTTGGAGGTGTTGCTCAGAGGTAGAATGCCCCTGGGTTCCATCTCCAGTACTGCTAAATAAATAAATAAGTAAGTAAGTAAGTAAATGGCTGGAGTGGATGGAGTGTAGCTTGGAGGTCAACTGCCCCTGAGTTCAATCCCCAGTACCATGAAAAAAAAAAAAAAAAAAAAAAAGAAGAATACTGTAAAAGCCTTTATTCAAATTTCAAATCTTTAACACTTGGGAATTTGTACTGTGTTGAAACCCCCCACGTAATGAAGGTGAAAAGAACTTTGTCTGAAATATATATCTCAGAGAATAGCAAAAAATGTATAATAAAGAAAAATCTTGACAAATATAAAAAGTAGAGTAAAACCTTAAGTCTTGTTTTGTTTTGTTTTATTTTGTTTGCAGTACTGGGGATGGAACCCAGGGGCATTCTACCTCCAAACTAAAACCCCAGCCTGATTTTTTTTTAATTCTTTATTTTGAAACAGGGTCTTACTGAGTTGCAGAGGGCCTCACTAAGTAGCTGAGGCTGGCCACGAACCACAATCCTCCTGTCTCAGCCTCCCGAATGCTGGGATTACAAGCATGGGCTACCACGCCCAGCTTCGTCTTGATGTATTTAAGAGAATTATTAATGGAAATAAATCGTGTGTGTGTGTGTGTGTGTGTGTGTGTGTGTGTGTGTGTGAGAGTGAGAGAGAGAGAGAGAGAGAGAGAGAGAGAGAGAGAGAGAGAGAGAGAGAGAGAGAGAGAGAATGGGAGGGGGAAGGGGGAGAGAGAGAGTCAGAGAGAGTCTTGCTGTGATGCCCAGGCTGGTCTGGAATCCTGGGCTCAAGCATCCTCCTGCCTCAGCCTCCTATGTAGCTGGAACTTTAGGTGCACTTTCAAAAATCAGGCTTGAGCTGAGTGTGATGGTGCATGCCTATAATTACAGTACTTGGGAGGCTGCGACCCTGTTTTGAAATTAAATAAAATAGGACTGGGGTATATCTAGGAGGAAGAATGCTTCTGGGTTCAATCTCCAGTACCCTTCTCCCCAAATCAAGCTTGATAACTCTAAAAATGTTCCTTATTATATTGGTTATTTTCCACTTTGTGTGAGTAGTGCTGGGGATTGAACTAAGGGGGGCACTTTACCTCTGAGCTACATTCCCAGCTCTTTTTATTTTTTATTTCAAAACAAGGTCTCTCTAAGTTACCACGAACTTGCCTTGAACCTGCAATCTTCCTGTCTCAGCCTGTCAAGTTCTGGGATTATAAGTGTGCACCAGGACACCCAACTGTTTTCCTCTTATTTCTTATGAACTTTTGTCATTTTTTATTTTGCTTGTTCTTTCAAGATAGTAAAAAATAGAATAGCTCACAGTTGTACCTACTATTTTCTTATAATTTTAATTCTCCTCATGTCGTCACATTTAATGTAGTTTATTTTACTTTGCCCTTTTCTCCTTACTAGATTTGCTAGCAGTTGGTATTTCTTATGTTTAAAAGACAAATAATAAATTTTTAAAAACTTAATTACTATTTTAGCCGGGCGTGGTGGCGCACGCTTGTAATCCCCGCTCTTGGGAGGCAGAGACAGGAGGATCGCGCAGGTTCGAAGCCAGCTGCGCTGGCTTAAGAGACCCTGTTTCCAAATAAAAAAGTACAAAATAGGTGTCTGGGAATGTAGCCCGGAGGCAGAAGGGCTTCCAGAAACCCCAGTACCAAATAAATAAATAAATAATAAATAAATAATAAAAATAGGGCTAGGGGTATAGCTCAGAGGTAAAATGCCCCTGGGTTCCATCCCTAGTATTGTAGTAATAATAAGGGCTGAGGGTGTAACTTAGTGGTAGAGTTCTTGCCTAACTTGTGTGATGCTCTGGGTTCTATACTCAGACCCAAAATAAATAAATAAATAAATAAAGTAATAAAGTAATAAAAACTTTTCCAGAGAGTAGAGAGGGTTTGCTAAGCATGACATAAACTTCAGAAATCATAAAGGAAAAACTGGATGAAATCAACCAGATATAAACAAAATATTTTTGTATTTCCAAAAAATAGTACAAATAAAGTCAAAAGACAATAATGGAAAAATATCTGCTAATTTTTTCATCATGAAGACAAATTCTTTTAATAGATCATGAGCTAAAATTTAATAATAAAAAGATCAATGACCATAAAAAGAAGGTAAAGAACACAAAATTTATAGAAAAGGAGAAACCAATAGCTCTTAAATACCAACAGCCTCTTATGAAAAGAGGCTCCATCTCAGACAACATGAAAAAGAAAGACATATTAGAACTTTTAAAACTAAAGAGGATACGCTGTTTTCTAGATTTTAGGTTCACAAAGACATTAATAGTTGGCGAAGTTATGGAATAGGCACTTTGATGCATTGCTAATGAGACTATAAACCATTATCTTTAGCTACCCAAATTGTAAATGCCATGTAATCACACCAAACAATTCCATATCTGAGGGGTGTGTGTGTGTGTGTGTGTGTGTGTGTGTAGTACTGGGGATTGAATCCAGGGGAGTTCTATCTCTGAACTCTATCCCTAGCCCTTATTTGTTTACTTATTATTTATTTATTTATTTATTTGAGGGTCTGGGGTTGGAACCCAGGGGCATTTGACCTCCGAGCTACACCCCCTGTCCAATTTTTTATTCTTTATTTTGAAACCAGGTCTCACTGAGTTGCAGAAGGCCTCACTAAGTAGCTGAGGCTATCTGTGAACCGCGATCCTCCAGTCTCTGCCTCCCGAATGCTGGGATTACAAGCGTGTGCCACCACGCCCGGCTTTTATTTATTTATTATATTTATTTACTTAGAAACAAAGTCTCCCTAAGTTGCAGAAGGCCTCACTAATTTGCTGTGATCCTCCTGTCTCAGCCTCCCAAAGTACTGGGATTATAGGAGTGCACCATTATGCCTGACTCACAGTTGAGCACTTAACCTACAGATATGTTCAGTCTGTTCAAAATAACATATGCCAAGAGATATTTTATGTGGCCTTGCTTGTTATAGCAAAAAATTGGAATCCTATGTAGCCACTGAGAAGAAAGAGGCGAAACTGTGCGGAATAATGCAGCAGAGTATCCCAAGTATGTTAAGGTTTCAAAAAAGAACAGAGCAAAACAGGATATAGTATATGTGTGGTTGTGTAAGGAAGAAATAAATATGCATGCTTACAAATACATGCGAATTTCCGAAAGAAACTCAAAATGGAAATTGTCCCCACAAGCAGGCAGAGGGAACAGCATGGGCAATGCCTTAGGGGCTACAGAGAGCTGGCTTGGTTTCTCCGCTCCCTCTAAATCCACCCCAAAGCACTTCTAGGGCAGCAGGAAAGAGCCCCAAAGAGCACAGCAGTCAGGAAACTGAAGCCAGGATGGGGTGGTCCTCCCTTGCAGACCCCTCAGAACAGAGCTCCACCATCTCCACGTGTGCCCCCTGCCCTTTCCCTCGCTGTGGGGACCAGCCGCAGTACAGGCACTGGATGCGGATTCACACGCCTGCTTCCCCTTCTGACCGTGTGACCCTGGGCATTCCCCATACTTTCTTTGAGCCAGGTGTTTAATATCCTGTCTCGGGCTGGGCACAGTGGTGCGTACTTGTAATTCCAGTACTTGGGAGGAGTAGACAGGAGGTTTACAGGTTTGAGGTCAGCTTCTGCAACTTATTGAGGCTCTCAGCAAGTTAGCAAGACTTTGTTTCAAAATAAAAAATAAAGCCGGGCGTGGTGGCGCACACTTGTATTCCCCGCGCTTGGGAGGTAGAGACAGGAGGATCACGCAGGTTCAAAGCCAGCCATGCTGGCTTAAGAGACCCTGTTTCCAAATAAAATATAAAAATGTGTCTGGGAGTGGAGCCCAGAGGTAGAATGGTTTCAGGAACCCCAGTACCACAAAAAAAAAAAAAAAAAAAAAAAAAAATAGGGCTAGGGAATGTAGTTCAAAGGAGAATGCCCCTGGGTTCAATCCTCAATACTACCCCCCCCCCCAAAAAAAATCCATTCAGAGGGACATATCAGAGATTCTTGTTTTTGCAGAATGATAACAAAACTATGCATTTGGGTAACAAAAACCTAAAAATTCACATGCAAATTCAGCAGCAGCTAGCCAGGGATGGAGAAATTGATAAACACACTGTGGTTGAGAATGCCTCTTCCATTCTTTGACAGATACCCTCGGATCAAATAAATGTGAACACAGGAGATCTTAATGACAACCAGGAAGGCTGAGGTCACAAACACAGTCAACTTTTAAGCAGATGACATATGTATATGGTGTAGAGTTCTGAAGAGTTTCCCTAGATTAAAATAATTTCTTTTCTTTTTTTCTTTTTTCTTGTATTGAGAACTGAACTCGGGGGCATTCTAATTCTGAACTAAACCACAGCAGAACAGACCATGTCATCTGTTATTGGCTCGGGATGTACCCAGGGGTTGGGGGAGGCAGCCATAGCTGCCCGGGCACCTCTGGGTGAGGCCAGGCCATTGGCCTGGGTTAGAGGCGCCTGGGTTTGTGGCCTGGAAATGGCTTCTCCGCCCTGCAGAGCACACTGTCAGTGACTTCAAAATCTACCCTTGAACCCCATGACTAAACGCCTTGGCAGAAAGCCAAGTGGAAAAGCAAATGGCCAGAGAGCACGGTGCTGTGAATTGAAATGTCCATGTTTCTCCCAAATTCATATGTTGAAATCCTAATCCCGGAGGCGATGGCTTTAGGGGCGGGGGATCCTAGGAGGTGTTAAAATGGAGAGGTGATTATGGTGGAGCTCTGGTGAGGGGGCTGATGCACTTCTCAGAGTTCCCAAGTATTCTCTATCCCTGTTTCCAGGCTGCAGGGACAGCGAGAAGCCATCAGTCTACACCCCGGAGGAGGCCCTCACCAGAGCCTCACCATGCTGGGACCCTCAGCTCAGACTTTAGCCTGTAGGAGAAATGCAGGCCTGTGCCTCAGAAGCCACCAGCCTGCAGTGCCATCTCAGCAGTCCAAAGGGACTAAGGCACTTGAGTCTTGGCCAAAGAAATTTATGGGGTGATGTTGAATGAAGCGGACATCCATGAGGGTGTTGTGACCACCATGTAGGACCATGGGCATGAAGGAGATTGAGTATGTGTGGGCGTGGCTGGAGCTCTAAATTGCATCATGGAATAAACAAGATGCACGATATGTCTAAAAAAAATCTACAGCAACACTTTTTCCCCGTGGGTCTATCATAGATTGTTTGTATAGTTTGAGAGCATGCGTGTTGTGGCCAGGTTGTCTAGGTTTGGGACTGGCCTTTCCACAGTTTTCAGACTACAAGGAATAGAGCTTCTCTGGGTTTCATTGTTCTGATCAATAAAGCAGGGATAATAACCTAACTCACAAGGTTGTTGTAGGGCTCAGAGGAGTTAATATGTGTCAAGTGCTCTAAAGTGCCTGGCAGTCAACAAATCCAAGGAAAAAGGTACTTTTATGATATGAAGGTTTAGATAAAATTCTAGAAAGGGCATACCGAACTGTGGCCACCCCAGGGAGCAGCTGGGAGCGGTGAGTAAAGATTGCGGCCTAGCTGGGCGTGGTGGCGCACGTTTATAATCCCAGCATTGGGGAGGCTGAGACAGGAAGATTGTACAGGTTCGAAGCCAGCCTCAGCTACTTAGTGAGGCCCTTTGCAACTCAGTGAGACCCTGTTTCAAAATAAGGAATAAAAAAATAGGGTTGGGGGTGTAGCTCGGAGGTAGAATGTCCCTGGGTTCTATCCCCAGTACCAAAAAAAAAAAAAAAAAAAATTTCAGTCTAATATGCAGGGTGTTGAGCTTTCTGTAAGGGCTGGATAATGCATTACTTCTGAAGATGGATACATTTTTTTTTTTTTTTGAGAGTAAAACAGCACACAACAGTAAAGGAGATTCTGGGCCCTGTGGAATTCAAAGAAGAGAGTTCTTTCCAGGGTAGGTCATCTGAGCACTCTCTCCCATCCTGGCCAGCAGTGCCAGGCCCATAAGGCAGGAGAATAAAGGCTTGAGAGACCAGGGAGTTGAGCCTCCATTCTGGGCCACTATCCCAACCAATTTTCTGGGCCATAGTTTGCATGCCTGTATGTCAAACAGGGTAATGCTTTTTACCCCGCCCATGTCACAGGGATCTGTGTTACTGACAAAAATCTCTGAGATTGGAAGGCCTGGGCTCTAATGGCAACATTTAGTGTTGTGCCACCTTGGGCAGCTTTCTTAACCTCCATGCCACCATTTTCTCCTTTGCAAAAGGGGTGATAATGTCACAGTTATTCACAGCATCACCATGAGCGTTAGAAAACTGAATCTAGACAAAACGCACGGCACAATGAAGGAACATAGCCCTAGTCTACGGTCCGTGTTAGCCAGCTGTGTGCACTGAGCTGCCAGCACCGGCCCGGCACCATGCCGCAGCATTGCATCTGCATTCCCCCAGCCTCAGCCAGCCTTTCCTGGTAGAGCCTGCCTCCACGGGACTGGGGAGGAAACAGACTCCGAAAACTGAAAAAGCAAAATGTGAATTTAAAACCTAGACTGACTGAGTCAGGCAGGGTGGTGCACATCTGTTATCCCAGAAACTCGGGAGGCTGAGGCAGGAAGATCGCAAGCACAGGTCATTCTGGGTAAAACCCTGCCTCCAAATAAAAAGTAAGAAGGATGAGGCTCAGTGGCAGAGCACCCCTGGGTTTAATCCGCAGTAACACACACATACACACACACACACACACACACACACACACACACACACACACACACATACACACACACACCAAACACCCAACTCCCCCCCAAATTTCGAGTCTGTTTCTACCCGAAATACCATACCGTCTTAGCAAATGGCATATCTCAAAACTGAATGATCATTTCTACCCATCTATTATTTTTCCATTTACAAATATGTCTTCTGAAGTTTCCTCGTGGTCTCAGCCTTTGGGGATGCTGTTCAATGTTGAAGATATTTTACTCATGTTTGAGGACCTTTGTCCCCTTCTTTATATGATGATCAGAGCACCACTATTTTTTGCGGTACTGGAGTTGGAACCCAAGGGAATTTTACCTCTGAATTTTACACCCCAGCCCTACTTTATTCTTTTTTATTTTGAAATAGGATCTCACTAAATTAAAAAGAGCCTCACTAAGTTCCTGAGGCTGACTTTGAACCTGCGATCCTCCTGTCTCAGCCTCCCAAGTACCGGGATTACAAGGTGTGCCAGCACGCCTCCCTAGAGTATCACTGCTTTAAAGTTTTCTGGAAACCATCTCACATTTTAATTTTTTCAGAGACATACACAGAGATTTTTTTAGGAAAGCAAGAAAAACATATTCAAGGGGGAATGCTGGCCACCTCAAAAGTGAGAGAGGTTCTATCACCTTTCTTTCTCTCTCTCTCTCTCTCTCTCTCTCTCTCTCTCTCTCTCTCTCTCTCTCTCTCTCTCCCTTCCTCCCTTCCTTCCTTTCCTGTCCTTTCTCTTTCCTTACTTACTGTATTGGGGATCGAACCTAGGGGCATCCTACCTCTGAGTTACACCCCCAGCCCTACTTTTTATTCTTTAGTTTGAAACAGGGTCTCACTAAGTTGCAGAGGGCCTCACTAAGTAGTGTCTCATCTGTCATGAACTGAAAGTAAGCCCCAAAAGAAACCCATGGAGCTGGCGTGGTGGCGCACGCTTGTAATCTCCATGCTTGGGAAGCAGAGACAGGAGGATCACGCAGGTTTGAGGCCAGCCTCACTGGCTTAAGAGACCTTGTTTCCAAATAAAAAATATAAAATAGGTCTGGGAGTGTAGCCCAGAGTTAGAAGGGTTCCAACCCCAGTACCACAAAAGAAAGAAAGAGAGGGGGGGGGGTCGAGACCCATGGAAAACACAAAACAAAATGATACTACTAAACCATGGGGCCCGGCTTTCCCTCATCAGTGTAAGGTTTACAGATGCCCAACACCTGTTGGAGATATTCTCCCTGACTAATCAGGAAGGACTAAGGGGAACTGAAAAGAGGACAACTTTCCCACTTTGTGATTCAACTCAATCCACAGCCCTGTCCCCACACCTCGTGATCTCACCTGACTGGGCCCTTATTAGGGGAAACACTGTTCATTCAGTGAGAGGATCCTGAAGCCCAGAAACACACCAGCCTCCTCCAAGAACAAGGTACATAAAACAGAAACCATTCCTTTCTTCTGACCGTCAGTCTTGTGACAGGCAGGAAGGATGCATGGACTCGTGTTTCCCCTGGCCCTGGGGAGAGGCTGACAGAACAGCTCAGAAGGAGTCTGGGGTCAGAGCCGGCCCTGAGAACTAAGCCCACGGCGATTTCTGCTCTCCAGAGGCACAGAGAGCTTGGGAACACTTAGGGCATCCCTGAAGAGCAGAACAGAGTCAAGCTCATTTTACCCAGACAGCATGTAGGTTATGCAATCATGCTTATTCTCTGGGTGATGAGTCCCACATATAGCTAATGTTGCTTGTTTCTGGTCAGTGTCCCTGCACCTCAACACACACGCCCCTTGACCCTGGAAGAGAATCCTACAGAACATCTGACTATGACTGCATGTCTTCTCCCGTCAGTTAAGGGTTGAGTTGTGTCCTCTAAGGAAGATGTGTTGACGTCATAACCGCCAGCACCACCTCTGTTGGTTTCAGGCACAGTGAAACAGTCTAAGGGTCAAAGCCTTCCCTTCTCTAGACAGTCTACACCAGCAGCCATGATGAACTATTTTTCTGATTTCTTTTGAATCATCTGAGTGTTTTCCCTGTAGACTTGGTTTCAGCTAAATAGACGTTAGGCCACCAACCAACACTTAAAAAGAGGATTCTGCAAAGAAAGACAGCACACATCCTTGGGATACCTATAAAAGATCTCCCTTTCTTTTTTTGTTTTGTTTTTGTTGCAATGCTGGAGATGGAACATACGGTAAAATGTTTGCTAGGCAAGTGCTCTGCCACTGAGCTGCATTCCCAGTCCCCAAAGTCTTTACGGTGTCTGCCCTTTCATTAATGTGCTTGATCTTTAGTCCAATTCTACATGGTAGGTAGAGAAGAGATGCTGGGCTGATGGATTAAATGTGTAACAAGGTACCACAAAGCAGCTGGGTGTGGTGGCTCACACCTGTAATCCTAGTACTTGGTAGGCTGAGACAGGAGGATCACAGGTTTGAGGCCAGCCTCAACAATTTAGTAAGGTTCCCAACAACTTAGTATGACCCTGTTTCAAAATCAAAAAAGAATGAAATAAGCCAGGTATGGTGGCGCACGCTTGTGATCCCAGCATTTGGGAGGCTAAGACAGGAGAATCGTGGTTCGCGGCCAGCCTCAGCTACTTAGTGAGGCCCTCTGCAACTCAGTGAGACCCTGTTTCAAAATAAAGAATAAAAAAATAGGGCTGGGAGTGTAGCTTGGAGGTAGAAAATCCTTGGGTTCCATTCCCAGTACCACAAAAAAAAAAAAAATGAATGAAATAAGGATGAGAGTGTAGCTCAGAGGTAGAATGTCCCTGACTTCCAACCCCAGCACCAAAATAAATAAATAAATAAATAAATAATAAAATTTAAAAAATACCACAAAGCTGGCCATCTAAAATCTAGGTGTGCTCCCAAACCAAGTCATGAAAGCCAGAAGGGCTTGGAGTAACATATTCCAAACCCTGAAAGAAAACAACTTCCAGCCAAAAATTTCCTAACCAGCAAAACTATCTATCAAATTAGATGGGGAAATAAGAAGCTTCCATGAGAAACAGAAACTCAAGGAATTTATGTCTTCAAAACCAGCGCTAGAGAAAATACTCAAAGAGATTAACTACAAAGAAGAAATAGGTAAAACACACCAGAACCAGAGAAACAAGATTTTCCATCCAGCAGACAACTAAGCAAAGAAGAATATATTCATGTGTTTATAGGTTAAAATCTTTGGAGATTCATTATTTATTTCAGTCTTTTACCTATTTCTAAATTCTATTTCTAAATTGTTTGCTTTTATTGTTGCTAATTTTTAGGATTTCTATTTGGAATATTAATATACCTTCGGATATAGCATTTGGAAATATTTTATCCCATTCTATCAGTAACTTTTCATTCTGTTTACGTTGTCTTTGGATGTACAATATTTTTTTACTTTTTAGGAAGTTTGTTTGCTTATTCTTTTGTTGCCTATGCCTTTGAAATCATATCCAAGAAATCACTGCCAATTTCAATGTTGTGAAGTGTTATGACCCAGGTTTTCTTCTAAAAGTTTATAGTCTTAAGATTTACATTTAGGTTTTATCTATTTTGAGTTAATATTTGTATATGGTGTTAGGTAAGGGTCTAATTTTATTCTTTTTCATGTAATTATTATTTTTCAACAATATTTAGTGAAAAGATTATTATTTTCTTCACCAAATGTTCTTGGAAACCTTGTCAAAAATAACTGGACCATATATGGAAGAATTTATTTCTAGGCTTTTTATTTTACTCCACTGGTTTATATATCTGCCTTTATAACAGTACTACATTGTTTCAATTATTGTAGCTCTATAAGGTTTGAAATCAGAAAATGTACATCTTCTAGCTTTGTTCTTTTTTGAGATTGTTTTGGGTATTTAGAGTTCATATTTCATGTTAGGATAGATTTTTTTCTGAAAAAAAATTGTACGATAGTTTTACCTTTAAAAAAAAAAAGAAAAAATATCCTCTGGTAAGAAAAAAAACAAAAAGAAATACTGAAATGTTATCTCTAAGTGATCAAAAGTTTGTTATCAGACAAATGAATCTGTTATGTGAGATTATGATTGTTAATTTTGGATAAATTGCCATAATATTAGATGTCAACCACTAAGCCAAGCATGGGAAGGAGGGGTGGGGAGGGAATGGTGTGGGGATTGGGGAGGGGCTAACTGGGCGATGTATGCATGTATGTCTACACAAATTTTTATCCTATTATGATGTATGAATACAGTGCACCAATAAAAAAATAAAAAATAAAATAAAATCTAGGTGTGGGCGGGGCCAGGCTCCTTCCGAAGGCTCTAGATCCTTCTCTGCTTCTTCCTATCTTGGCTTGTGCGTGTATCGCTCTGATTTCTACCTCCACCACACGGCTGTGTTCCCCTGTGTGCACCTGTCTGAACACGTCTCTTCTCTTACCAGAACGCTAGTCATACTGGATTACGGTCTACCTACTCCGGTACAACCTCATCTCAACTAGCTATATCTGCAGCAACCCTATTTCCAAATAAGGTCACATCTAAAGGACTGGAGGTTAGGACTTTGACATATCTTTCTTAGGAGACACAACCCATAATGGATGGGAGAAGACATTCTAGCAAGTTTTGTTGGGTTCTTCTCCGAGAGAAGAGAGTATGTGTGTTGGGGTGCGGAGAGACCGACCACACCCTGCTGACATCTGGCACCTGAGTCCAGTCCAGGAATGAGTCTAAGAGTATGGTAAAACTCACCCCTTCTGCTTGTGCGTCCTCACTAAGGCCCCGAGGCTCTCAACCCTTGTGTGGTATTTTACTTGTTTATTTATCTTGTGGTACTAGGGATGAAGAGGGGGTGCTACCATTCAGCTCTACCCCAGCCCTTTTTTATTTTGAAGTAGGGTTTCACTAAGGAACCCAGGTAGCCTTGAACTTGGGATCCTCCTGTCTCAACCTCCCAACTACAAGAATTACAGGTGTAAACCACCACACCTGGCTACCTTTGTGTGGTACTTTAAAGTTAACTTGTTCTCTTTTAACCCATTATCCCATTTTACAGATAGGAAACCAAGGTTCCAAGAGACGAAGAGGTTAATTCATGGACACCTAGTAAACGCAAGGTGCTGAGAGCCTCTGTCTGCCAGAACTCCTGGCCCAGGTGCCAGCCATCCCAGGACTGTTTCTGCAGGCAGGCAGGTGGGCCTAATCAATGGCCAGTCCAGGCAATGAGTCAGTAGGTTTAAGAAATGCAAATTACACAGGGAATTCACGGACACCTTTAACTCACCAGCGTGTCTATTTAGTTGTGAGAAGATCGAAACCCACATACATAGTAAGCAAGCACTCCACTACTGAGATGCCGCCTAATGCTTCTCTGGGCTTATTTCTCCCTTAGAGAAAAGAAAAGCAGTTTAGAGAGAGAGGGAAAGAGAGAAAGAGAGAGAGAAAGAGAGAGAGAGGGAGAAGGAGAGGGAGAGAGAGAGAGAGAGAGAGAGAGAGAGAGAGAGAGAGAGAGAGAGAGAGAGAGAGAGAATGCACGCTCCAGGTACCAGCTAGGGTCCACTCCATTTTCTGTCACTCCCAGGTTTTAGAGGCTAGGAACTGTGGTTTTCAAACTACCTTTTATGTCTGCAGAACTTCCAACCTTCTAAAACAAAAAGGAAATGCCAGAAACCCAACGCATAAAGTGAACACCAACCAGGGCAGAAGGCAGGACCTCCCCTGAAACTTTCTACATGGCCCCCCTGCCAAACTCCAGGTCCTGGCTGATAGCTGAAAACCATATGAAAATATAAAAAACAAGTATCCAAATGATAGCCAGTATTTCCCAATTACTTATGCGTTAAAATGTCATTAGAAATAGTGGAGATCTGACTTTAAGAATGTGTTAAAACATTTAGGGTGTATGCTAATGGTATTGTGACTGTGGTTTAACAAATGCCTTCTCTTTTAGCGCATTTTGAAATATTTCCGTTGAGATGCCAGGAGCTCTGCCATCTGATTCCAAATAAGGGGTAATGGAGCCGGAAACCTGCCCGCCTCGGGGTGGTGGCCGTTCAAGGTGAGTGGCGGACAGGGCCGGCTTCCTTATATCAAAACCCTTCTATAGTAGAAAAAAAAAATTCTGTAGGCTAAAATGTATGAATTGTGCATAATGACCTGTGAAACTTCTGTAATTCTTTAGAAATCAATAAAAGGGGCAGAGAAAAAAAGCAAAGTAGGGTGGCTCTAGGTGGCAACAGGTGCGGCTCCCAGAGCCAGGAGGACAGGTCCCAAACCATGTCCCCTGGAAATGAGACCCCCCGACCTGCCTCCTCCGGCGCTCGCAATTCATCCTGCACCCTGCAGGGCAGCTCTCCCCCTCCGCCCCGGCCTCTGGCATCCCTTCCTCCTCTCCCTGCTCGGGATTAGAACCCGCGCCCGGAGCCCGCGCGGCCCCGCACTCACCGCGCGCTGCCGGCTGCTCCGCGGTCTGCACGAAACTGAAAGTTGCCGCGCTGCGCTGTGGGCTCCGGGCTGGAACCCGGGCCGCTGCCGCTGCCGAGAAATCACGTGGATTCAAAGTGCTAGCGAGGAGGCGGTGCGCGGGAGCTGACACACCCGCCGCAGCTGCCAGCCTGTGCCCGGGACCCACGCCCGGCAGGCTCGGAAGGCGCGGGCGCTGGCTGTCCTGCGAGGGAAACCGAGGCAGAGGGGCGAGGGGCGGCGCACCTGCCCGGCTCAGGTGAGGGGAGGGTCAGGGCGCCGCCGCCGACCTTGGGGGAGTCCCCTGTCTATGCCTTGGGGACCAACCAGGACGGGCTGCTGTGCAGGAGCGCCACTCAGGACGCAGGGGTCCTGACTATGATGGCTCCAGGGTGGGAGGAAGGGAGAAGAGAATTATAACAAACAAATAGTGCTAATTGAGCCCTCAGCTGGCAAACCCGGATCAACACAGTCTACAGAGTTACCCAGTCCTCAAAGAAGCCCTAAAATACACATGTATGATAACTGTTTTTTGGATAGGGGGATGGGGTTGAATCCAGTACCAAAGGCATTCCTTGAAGCTATATCCCAGCCCTTGTTATTATTATTTTTTTTTAATAATTTTGAAACAGAGTCTCACTAAGCTGTTGAGGATCTCGCTAAATTACCAACGCTGGCCTCCAACCTGTCATCCTCCTATCTCAGCCTCTCAAGTACTGGAATTACCAGTGGGCACCACCACACCCTCTAGTAACTCTGTTTTTGTTTGTTTGCTTGTTTGTTTGTTTTGGTGGTACTGGGGTTCCTGGAAACCCTTCTACCTCCAGGCTATACTTCCAGACCTATTTTCATATATTTTTTTAAATTTGGAAACAGGGTCTCTTAAGCCAGCACAGCTGGCTTCGAACCTGTGCTACTTCCAGACCTATTTTCATATTTTTTTTATTTGGAAACAGGGTCTCTTAAACCAGCGCGGCTGGCTTCGAACCTGCGCGATCCTCCTGTCTCCGCCTCCCAAGCACAGGGATTACAAGCGTGCGCCACCACGCCCGGCCCAGTAACTCTGTTTTGCAGATGAACATCTGAGTCTTAGGGAGAAGGCAGGTGAAGGACTTGAACCAAGTCACAAAGGGATTGCTGGAGAGAGGAGGGAGAGACCAAAAGAGAGGAGCAGGGAAACAGGGAGGGGCAGAAAGAAGTTGAGCAGGGTCAGGGACTGTCCTGAAAGGCCAGCGTCGAAGTTTCCCTACAGTCACTCAGGGCTTTGCCCCTGTCCTGGGACAGGGTGCTCCTCTCCTTTGTAGAGGACATGTCTCTACAAGAATGAATGGCCTGCCAGCTGGGAAGGACCCATCACCTCCCAGTGGCATCCCTGTGGTGATGGCAAGGCGGCTTTCCCTCCTAGACCACTTTCCCTCTGCCTTCTGCGTGTGGGGGTCACTGCAAGCAGGGGTCAGGAGCCTGGCCATTAGCACCAGACATCCTGGGTTCGTGTCCTCCTTTCTTACCAGCTGTATCACCTTGGTCCAGTGCCCTGACTCCCTCAGACTCAGTTGTGTCACTGGAAAGTGGAGATGATAATGCTAACACCTCCCTGTTGTGTGGTTGTGAGAACCGGATGACCTAAAAGTTGTTGCTGGTACAGTCAGGGGCTGGAGCCCACAAGCCACCCTTAGGTGTTTGCCCCTTCTGCGGTCCTGCATCCCTACGACACTCAAACCTCCTTTAGAGTACCAACCCAGATCGTTAGACCTTGTGTGGCAGAAAGGGATGGGAAGGGCGGAGGTTTTGCAGCTTGTGTGCAGCTCTCAGCTCCGTCACTCCTTGCTGTGTAACCTTAGGCAAATGCCTTGATGTCCCCCAGCCTCAGTTGCCTTACCTGACAGCTGGAGCATTCCCAGCCTCCCTGGCCACTGTGGCATGGGCTGTTATGGGGGTGATTGTTTATGCTCTAAGATCAGAGGTCAGCTCATCTTCACTGAGCACTCACGGTCTGATTGATCCTACACAAAGTCCCAGCAAAGACTCTGGCCTGCTCCCTGTGCAGTCAGGATGGGCAGACAGACACATAGACAAAAACAATCCAGAGAAGCTGGGCATGGTGGCACGTGCTTATAATTCCATTACTTGGGAGGCTGAGACAGGAGGATCCGGGTTCATGGCCAGCCTCAGCTGGCCCTTCACAACTTAGTGAGACCCCGTTTTAAAATAAAGAATAAAATAGGGCTGGGGGTATAGGTTGAAGGTAGAATGCCCATGGGTTCAATCCCCAGTACCAAAAAAAAAAAAAAATATTCTAGAGAGACAAATCCAAGCTATTTTTGGATGCATTTAATCTCTTTTTTGTTGTTGTTTTATTTGTGTTTTTTTTTTGGTGGTGGTACCGGGGTTCCTTCTGGAAACCCTTCTACCTCCAGGCTACACTCCCAGAATTATTTTATATATTTTTTTTTCTTTTTTTTAATTTTTATTGGTGCACTGTATTCATACATCATAGTAGGATACATACTTTTGTAGACATACATGCACACTTTTCCCAGTCAGCCCCCACCCAATCCCCACCCCATTCTCTCCCTATCCCTCCCTCCCATGCTTGGCTTAGTAGTTGACATCTAGTATTATGGCAATTTATCTAAAATTAAAAATGATAATCTCACATAACAGTTTCATTTGTCTGATACCAAGCTTTTGATGACTTAAAGATAACATTTCAATATTTCTTTTTGCTTTCTTTCTTACCAGAGAATATTTTTTTCTATTTTTTAGGTGAAACTATCATATATTTATGTATTTATTTTTCAGAAAAAAATCTATCCTAATATGGAATATGGAGTCTAGGTACCCAAAACGATCTTGAAAAAGAACAAAGCTAGAAGATATATATTTTCTGATTTCAAACCATATAAAGCTACAATAATTGAAACAGTGTAGTACTATTCTAAAGGCAGATATATAAACCATTGGAGTTAAATAAAAGCCTAGAGCTAAATTCTTCCCTATATTGTCAAGTTATTTTTGACAAGGTTTCCACGAACATTTGGTGGTGGAAATGATAATCTTTTAACTAAATATTGTTAAAAATAATAATTACATGGAAAAGAATAAAATTGTACCCTTACCTAATCCCATATACAAATATTAACTCAAAATAGATAATAGACCTAAAAATAAATCTTAAGACTATAAACTTTTAGGAGAAAATCTGGGTCATAAAACCTCACAACATTGAAATTGGCAGTGATTTCTTGGATATGATTTCAATGGCACAGGCAACAGAGGAGTATACAGACTCCCTAAAAAATAAAAATAAAAAATTGTATATCCAAAGACAATGTAAACAGAGTTAACAGTTACTAATAGAATGGGATAAAATATTTCCAATTGCTATATCTGAAGGTATATTAATATTCCAACTAGAAATCCTAAAAATTAACAACAATAAAGGCAAACAATACCCTTTAGAGATAGGTAAAAGACTAACATAAATAATGAATCTCCACAGATAACCAATCTTAATTGTCTGTTGGATGGAAACTCTTGTTTCTCTGGTTCTGGTGTGTGTTACCTATTTCTTCTTTGTAGTTAATCTCTTTGAGTATTTTCTCTAGTGCTGGTTTTGAAGACATAAATTCCTTCAGTTTCTGTTTGTCATGGAAGCTTCTTATTTTTCCATCTAATTTGATAGAAAGTTTTGCTGGGTAGGAAATTTTTGGCTGGAAGTTGTTTTCTTTCAGAGTTTGGAATATGTTACTCCAAGCCCTTCTGGCTCTCATGACTTGGTTTGGGAAGTCTGGAGTGATTCTAATTGGTTTGCCTCTGAATGTCACTTGGCCCTTTGTTTTTGTTGCCTTTAAGATTCTCTGCTTGGCTTCCACATTGGTCATTTTGACAATTATGTGGCGTGGGGATCCTCTTCTCCGATCCTGTCTAAAGGGAGTTCTATAAGTTTCCTGGACCTTTGTATCAACCTCTTGCTCTATGTTTGGAAAATTTTCTGCTATTACTTCTTTGAAGAGATTGTTGATCCCTTTGGTTTCACTTTCTTTTCCCTCCTCTATTCCAATTATCTTAGGTTAGCTCTCTTAAAATGGGCCCATATTTCTTCAATATCAGATTCCTGCTGTCGGATATTTTTTTCTAGATTAGAAACTATGAGTTCATTTTTGGATTGCTCATCTTCTAAGAGCGAGATTCTGTTCTCCATGTGTTCCAATCGGTTGTTTGTGCTTTGAATTGAGGCCTTTACTTCATTAATTGCATCCTTTATCTCTTTTTGGCTCTCTCTGAGTTCTTTTCGAAGCACCTCTATTATTTCTACAGTTATTTTCCTGATTTGATCTTCTAAAAATCTCTGATTTTCTGTTTTATCGGGTTCTGATGTTGTGGGGTTGTGGGCATTAATTGCTCCAGTATTATTCTTCTTTCCCATGATTTCGGAAGTTTGTGCCTTCTCTGGGTTCTTCCCTTGGGTCACTATGACTTCACTTAAGGTGTTCTGGATCTCGAGTCTGTAGTATCTCGGACCCCACTACTCCTTTACTGGGTTTTATCACAGAGTCTCCGACCCAGAGAGTCGATAGAGGCTGCTTTAGACTGTGGGGGGTGCCAGGTTGCACGTTCTCCTATGGTGTGATATCTCTGCCACCTCCCCTCCCCCACTGGGTCAAGTCCCAGGGAGTACAGTACTGGGATTTCTCCTCTGTGGCCCGCAATTTGACTCACTGTTGTTGAGTACGCAGATGTAGCTGTACTGGCCTCGCTGAATTTGCTGCTGCTGCCGCCGGTGGCAATATGGCGCCGCTGCTACGCCCTTGGCTATGGGGCTGGCGTTTTTCTTCTTGATTTTGATTTCTACTCTGAATCCCTGCAGCGTGTGCTGAGCTCGGCCACTGGGAGCTTTAGATGCTCTCTGCGCGGAGAAATCCCGCCTAGCTGTTCCGCAGTGGCTCACCTCGGTGTCCCGTGAATTCGCCGGTGCCGCCAGCAGTATGGCGCTGCTGCCGCGTCTGCCGCGTCCTCGGGCGCGAGGCCGGTGTATCTCCTCTGTGGCTCTGTTCTCCGTCCGCTTTCTCTCTGGAGCCTAGTGATTTTTTGTTTCACTGGCGATGGTGTTTTCTGGCTATGAAAGGCGCTGATTTTGTGGTAATGGAGATTTGTTGTTAGCGGGGCTCTTAAGCCCCGCTTTTCTCGGTCGCCATCTTCCCGGAAGTCTTTTATATATTTTTTAAATTTGGAAACAGGGTCTCTTAAGCCAGCGAGGCTGGCTTCGAACCTGCGCGATCCTCCTGTCTCCGCCTCCCAAGCGCAGGGATTACAAGCGTGCACCACCACGCCCTGCTTTGGCTGCATTTAATCTTGAATAGCCACATAAGGAGAGCAGGACAAATATTTCTTTTCTTTTTTTCTCTTTTGGTGGTACTAGGGATTGAACCTAGGGGCATTCTACCTCTGAGCCACACACTCAGCCCTTTTCATTTTTTATTTTGAAAAAGGATCTCACTAGGTTGCTAAGGGTCTTGCTAAGTTGCTGAGGCTGGTTTGAGCCTGTGATCCTCCTGGCTCAACCTCCCAAGTACTGGGAGTACAGATGGGCACACTCATACCTGGCTCAGGACAAAGATTTCTATCCCATTAAGCAGAGGAATAAATAAGACAAGATAGGTCAGGTGAATTGCTGATGGTCCCACAGCAACCAGAAGCAGAGCTGGCTCCTGAACTCAGTGCTCTTTCTACTCTAGTGGCACGAGGACTGTCGGGAAGGGTTCTGAGAGAGCTGATTTCCCACACTCTCCCACGCTCAGCCTCGCCTGTGGCCCGAGAGTCCACCATTAATACAGTTCCTTTTGCTGAAGGTCTGTATGCTCCTTTGCTGTCAATTAAATAGCCAGCTGTTCCCAGAAAGTCCAGTCTTGGTGCATGAGACGCAGCTCAAGTTGCCAGGGGACTGAAGAAAGGGGAAGGCAGATCCAGGATTGTACACAGTTTTATTTATTATGGACCTGTGGGCAAAAGCATTCCTTGGGCAATAGCAAGACAGGTGGATCCCTTGCACCCAGAAGGCAGAAGGACTGTAAGCGCCAAGCTAGACAACAGTGGGTAGTGCCAACCGGAACAAACCTGGCACTTCTCAAAAACTAACGTGTTGCCGGGCGTGGTGGCTCAGGTTTGTAATCCCCGCGCTTGGGAGGCAGAGACAGGAGAATCGTGCAGGTTTGAAGCCAGCCTCGCTGGCTTAAGAGACCCTGTTTCCAAATAAAAATATAAAAAATAGGTGTCTGGGAGTGTCGCTCTGAGGTAGAAGGGTTTCCAGGAACCCCAGTACCACCAGAAAACAAACAAACAAACAAACAAAAAACTAACATGTTTAAATGTGGTTGGAGCTGGGCATGGTGGTGCACACTTATAATCCCAGCATTTGGGAGGCTGAGACAGGAGGATCGAAGGTTCGCTGACAGCCTCAGCTACTTAGTGAGGCCCTTTGCAACTCAGTGAGACCCTGTTTCCAAATAAAGAATTAAAAAAAATAGGGCTGAGGGTGTAGCTCGGATGTAGAATGCCCCTGGATTCCATCCCCAGTACCATAATAAATAAATAAAAAAAAATAAATAAATAATAAATAAATAATGTGGTCTGCATCAATGGTCAGCACCAAACGCTTAACTGACTACCTTAATGACTTTGTCCTCTAGGGGGTGGGATGTGTACCAGGGTCACCTGGTAGGCAAAATTGCCCCCTCCCACTTTTCATTTGCCTGAGGCCTGGTCCTATTTATTTATTTATTTATTTATTTATTTATTTATTTATTTATTTTGTGGTGTTGGGGATTGAATACATAGGCATTCTACCTCAGTGCTATACCCCCAGCCCTACTTTTTATTCGTTCTTTCTTTCTTCCTTCCTTTTTGGTGGTACTGGGGATGGAACCCAGGGGCGTTCTACCTCCAGGATACACTCCCAGACCTATTTTATATTTTATTTGGAAACAGTCTCGCTAAATTCCTGAGAGCTTCACGAAGTAGCTGAGGCTGGCTTTGAACCTGTGTGATCCTCCTGTCTCAGCCTCCCAAGTGTGGGGATTACAAGTGTGTGCCACCATGCCTGGTTTATTCTTTATTTCAAAACAAGGTCTCGCCAGGCGTGGTGACCTATGCTTGTAATCCCCGCACTTGGGAGGTGGAGACAGAAGGATCACGCAGGTTCAAAGCCAGCTGCGCTGGCTTAAGAGACCCTGTAGCCCCGAGGTAGAAGGGTTTCCAGAAACCCCAGTACCACCAAAATAAACAAATAAAAATAAATAAATAAATAAATAAATAAAAAAGAAATAAATACAAGGTCTCACTAAGTTGCAGAGGGCCTCACTAAGTAGCTGAGGATAGCCACGAACCCAGATCCTCCTGTGTCAGTCTCCCAAGTACTGCGATTATAAGCGTGCACCCCCACGCCCGGCTCTCCTGGGATTCTTAACTGGGTTGGGGCCATCACCCCGGCCAGGCCAGGAGGACTTCCTGGTCTTTTGAGGTAGGCCTAGGTCAGAGCTTCTGGGCTTGGAGAAGGAGCAGGACTTGGGATGGTTCAGAGGGTTGGTCCTGTTCGGGCACGGTCCTCTTGGACTCCAGAGCTGCTCCTGCTCCTCGTGCTCCTTGGACTTGGTGAGACGCTGAGATGCACCCACCGTCCTTTCTGGAACAGGGATGAGCCCGAGGGTCTCCTGGGGTCCCAGCCAGGCTGGAGTTTGCAGGGTGACACTCCAAATGACTTTTCTAAAAGTTCTGTCCCAAGCCGGGCGTGGTGGCGCACGCTTGTAATCCCCGCGCTTGGGAGGCAGAGACAGGAGGATCGCGCAGGTTCGAAGCCAGCCACACGTGCTGGCTTAGGAGACCCTGTTTCCAAATAAAAATGTAAAAATAGGTCTGGGAGTGTAGCCCGGAGGTAGAAGGGCTTCCAGGAACCCCAGTACCACCAAAATAAATAAATAAATAAATAAATAAATAAATAAATAAATAAATAAATAAATAAATAAATGTTCTATCCCAGGAAGGAGCTGCCCAAGGCATCAAGGGAGTGCTGTGGTCTTCCCTCTTGAGTCAAGCATGGCTGCCAGATAGTGTACCACAATGAGGCTAATCTTGCAAGGCCAGGAGGCCCCACCTTGGACTTAGGGGCTGCTTAGCTCCCGCAGGGGGCCTATATGAGCTGCCCTGTTCCCCGTGTGCTCCTGGCGGGCTTCTTGACCTGACCCTGGCTCTGGGTTCTGAGGGAAGAAGAGAAACAGACCTGAGAGCCCTTGAGGGGAAGGAGAGCCCTTAGAAGCAGAGTGTGTTAGACCCTTCTTTGGGCTCCTCAGGAAGCTGGTTCCAAGGGGATGGGGCTTTAGATGGCGGGTGGGCTAAAGGCTAGAAGGACCCCTTGTACTGTGGGTAAAGGAGAATTGAGGTCTGAGAAATGCTTCCTGCTGACCATATATGATATACCTCTGGCATCTAGGGTCAGCATGCAGGACTTTCAAGAGCTCACGGGGACAGTCAAAATAACCTGGACATCTTATGTGTTAGTGAAACGCATGAATGAGCTGATCCAGTGAGTGGACAAGTTTCTGGACCTACTCAGAAGACCCCTCTGGCTCTAACACTCTTTCTCACGCATCTGCTTGGCAAGTCCCTGCTCAGCCTTCAAGACACAGCTTAGATGTTCCCTCCTCCACTGGCCACTGAAACATGTCTATGCCCAGCTTGACCGTGAGCTTCCCTGGTATAGAAACCTGTTCATCTAGGTGTCCTGGCCAAGGGGCCAGCCCTCAGCCAGCGCCAGGCAATCAGGACTTCAGATTCTGGGCGAGTGCAGTGCCAGGGAGGAGGAAGCCTGCTGGATGGGAGTGTTCCCTGGGTGGCACCTGATGACAGCTTTGGGATGGCCTGCTGCCTGTGGCCCTGGACCCCCTGGATCATGCCTTGGATCAAACCTGGCACTGCGGCCTCCTTCCTGCCCAGCCTTAAAGAGCCACCCAGGACCTCTGAGCATGGTCTCTGTTGGGTTTGGATCTGGACCATCCTCCCTAACGTTCAGAAGTGGGGCTTTTAGGCAGTGATTGGATTGTGAAGGTCTGACTACCATCATCAGGTGGACAGTTTGGTAGTCAAATGGATCAATAGCTGAATGGACTTCTGGGAAGTGGGACCTCGCTGGAGGAAGTAGGTCACTGGGCCATGGGCTGAGACCTCTGAAACCATGACCCAAAGTAAACTTTCCCTCCTTTAAGTTGTTGTGCTGGGCATTCTGGACCTGGTGAAGCATAGCTAATACATCCCCATTGTGGGTTTGCACCAGGGTTGGATTCTGTTGTTTGCTCCTGAGGACCCTGGTGGATACATCGTGCGTGTCTTGGCCACTTGGTGGCCCCAGAGCTCCAGGCCTAGTAGATTGAGGACAATGAGTGGCCACTGTGTGAACTGGGAAAGGGGTCATTAGAGAGTGAGCTGGTGGCCTCCATCTCACCCTGGAAGGGTGGGCTTGGACCTCTGGCTGTTGCCAGAGAAAGAGCTGGTCAGGACTGTTCAGCAAAGGGGGTGGCACTGTTGTGACAGGGACAGAAGGGTGGTGGCTTACAGGAGTTGAGTTTGGAAGATATACAGGGAACCAGTCATGAAGAACTTTGAATCCCAAAGTGGGAGGTATGAACTTTTTTTTGTTTATTTGGTACTGGGGATTGAACCCAGGGGCATTCTACCTCTGAGCTACATCCCCATCCCTTGTATGTATGTATGTATGTATGTATGTATGTATGTATGTATGTATGTCTTTATTTTTTTATTTTTGAGACAGCATCTTGCTAGGTTTCTGAGAGTCTTGCTAAGTTCCTGAAGCTGATCTTGAACCTGGGACCCTGCAATCTCAGACTCCCAAGTACTGGGATTATAAGGCATGTGTCACCAATGTCCAGCTGGAGGTTTGAATTTCTTCCTCCAGGCCCTGGGGAGCACGCAGGGTTTAGGAGCATCTGCAGTGGAAGGACTCAAAGATAGTGGACAGTCGGGGCTGGGCTTGCTAGATTTGTCTAGCAAAGAAGCAGGATGGGTATGACATGTCTCTTCTCTGCCCTTCCCCCTGAGCCTCCAATGCATAGAAGAAACACCCTTCCAGCTGCAGAATAGAGCATTTTAATGCCTTTAGGATAGGAAAGATTTGGTAGACAGACTCCATCTCCCTCCCCCCACTCCAAACCCCACCACAATGGACAGAGATGCCAAGGTCCTGGCTGTGAGCCTGGCTGTTCTGGTTGGAGCTCTGTGGAACCTTTTAGGTCAAGCTTTGGAGAAAGTCTACCAGCAGGTGCTCCGGGAAGCCAAAGTCCATCTGCAGCAGCAGGAAGCCCTGGAGGGAAGAGCAGGAGGAGAGAAGGGAGGGCTGGGCTGGCTCCCAGGCCACCAGGGTGAGCTGGAGAGACCCCTCTGCCTGTCTTCCCAATAGCCTCCAGGTCCCCAAGAAACATGTCTGGGGCTCTCTCCCCAGGAAATGGGAGCTGGGAATTGGGGGAGACCTGTTACTCACATCCCGAGTGATGATCTCAGGGTTGATGATATCGAAGAGGTCCAAGCCTTTGCTGTTCATGAGCTCCGTAAATGTAGCCTCGAGCCCTATGGCAGGGGAGGGAGCGTGTCAGCCCTTCTCACCCCTCCTCAGTGGGGAGCAGGGCCAGCCTGGGCAGCAGGTTACACTGGGACCAGCAGTCTACAATAAGCTGAGTCTGCCCTGCTTGGGAAGTCCCCCGGGGAGCAGCTGCCACTCTCGGGGCACACCCTGGCTCACTCCTCGCCCCAGGGAGCTTCTCAAAGTGTTTGCAACCACACAGAGCAGTCCGCTAGCAGCCCAGTTTAATCCACTTCTGGAGTTTCAGTTCCATGCTACAGATGGGAAAGTTGAGGCTGGGAGAGACCAAGACACTCACTCAGTCTTGATAATTCCTGCATTTACTCCTTCCATCTCTGCCAATGCCTTGTAGACATATTCAAAATGAGCCAGCCAGCTCAATGTGCCCTGTGCGGGAGGGAGCCCAGGGCTCTCCACGGGGCCCTGTCCAAAATGCCCTGGCACACCTTGGGCTGTCTGGATTCCACATTAGATTCACTACAAATGCAGAAATAGCTACAATGTCAGGATCAGGAAGGAATTTGGGATCATCAAGTCTGATCCTCTCATTGTATTTTTTAAATTTTATTTCATTTCATTTGAGGTACTGGGGGTTGGATTCGGGGACATTCTACCTCTGAGCTGTATCCTCAGCCCTTTTTTATTTTCAAACAGGGTCTCACTAAGTTGCTGAAGCTGGCCTCGAACCTGTGATCCTCCTGTCTCAGCCTCCCAAGTACTGGAATTAGAGGTATGCACCACCATGTCCAGCTACCAACTCTCTCATTTTATACAAATGGAAACTGGGGTTGGGCTCTAGTGAGGTCTCCCTTCCAGCCGCCAGTGCTCTTTCTGCCACATCCGGTTGTCATTAGGAGAACTTTGTCTTTAAATTGGGCAGAGCCACCCTGGGGTGGCGGAGGGGACTTCCCAAGGCAAACTGAATTCTGGCATCCATGCATCAGGCCAAGTCAGTGCGTGCACTGACACCAGCAGGGAGAGGTGCCTTGCGGGAAGAGGCCCGGGAGCCCTAAGTATCAATGGCTGGAGGATCAGAGGCACTTGGAGCCCTGCCTGGGCTGCACTTGGGCCTCTGCACTGAGCAGACTGAGAGGTGTGGGGCGGGGACAAGGTAAAACAAGAGCCCCCACCCTGGCCCGCACTCACGAGACAAGACCTCAGGGATGCCCACGGTGGTGACCATTGACCGCAGGAAGCTCTGGATGGACTCGGAGTTGCCCTGCCAATTAGAGGCCCACAGTGAGTGTTCCCCGAGAGCACAGGAGTGACCCAGAGGGCAGATGGCCACTCAGCCTACGTGAGCATCCAACCACTGGGCCCTGAAAAATACATTCCTAGCTGCCCTCTCCCCCATCCCCCCAAATCGGGCCTCTCCCCAGCTGTCTCTCCTGCCCCCTGGGGAGGGCTAGTTGATATCTCACTTTACAGAGGGGAACTGAGACACAGGGAAAAGCCACAGGGCCAGCACTCCCTGTCCCCCAGTCCACGGCACCACAATCCCACTCTGCCACACAAGGGCTCTCTTGAAGGACCCAGCGGGGAGGAGGGCCACAAGAGACATGGGAGGGATCGTCTGGCCACATTGCCTTTGGCCCCGCTGTCCTGGAGGGCCTTATCTATCTACCTTCTTTAAAGCATGAAGTCCCAGAGGGCTTATTTCTCCCAAGGCCACTTACCCCAGCCACGTTGGAAGTTGGCCTTGGTTCAGTCCTGAAGTGAAAAAGAGATGAGAATTTAGCCTCTATTGGTCTCCTTCTTATAACATCCCCCCGAATTGAAGCTGTAGGAATCTAAGTGCTTCTGTCTAATATGTAAGGCCCTCTGTTCCAGAACCCTTTGGAGTGCTCTTTGGGATTAGCCATTCCAGTCACCAGGACTTTGCTGAAGCCAATCCTTTGCCCTGCGAGGCCTCTCTCCATCCCTGTGCTGCCTCTTCCTCCTGATACAGGCTTAGGGAGGCACGCTTTTCCTGCCGTCAGCACCCACATCCTCAAAGGAAGGAGCCACATTTCCCCATCAGGACCCGGCGTTGTGTGTGACCCCAGAGGGCCCAGGGACAGGTTTGCTGAGTGGACCCCACCTCACTCTACAGTACTTACTGGAACTCCAGGAGGCTTAAGAACAGCTTTTTCTTGGAATAGGAGGCCTGGACAGTAGTGATGATATCCTGGGAAGAAAAAACAGGGGTCCAGGGGCTTCTTGGAGGCAGAGAGCCACCCGCCCTGCCCAGGGCTCTAGGTTGCACTGGGAGCGGTGGATCCTGGGAATCTTGAGATCTAGCTGAGCTATTGGTCTTCTGAAATCTGTGAGAAGCCTGGGGGTGTAGCTCAGTGAGGGGATGCTGCCTACATGCGCCTAGGCCCTGGATTCCATTCTAGCACCACACTATATATATATATATATATATATATATATATATATATATATATATATATATATAATTAGAATTGGAGGTTAAACCCAGTGGCATTCTACCTCTGAGCTACACCCCCCCAGCCACATTTATTTATTTATTTATTTATTTATTTATTTATTTATTTATTTTTGTGGTACTGGGGGTGGAACCCAGAGGCTTTCTACCTCCGGGCTATACTCCCAGACCCTTTTTAAATATTTTATTTGGAAACAGGGTCTCACTAAGTTGCTGAAAGCCTCACTAAGTAACTGAGGCTGACTTCGAACCCGTGTGATCCTCCTGTTTCAGCCTCCCAAGCGCGGGGATTACAAGCGTGCGCTACCACGCCCGGCGAGCCACTTTTATTTTTTATTGTGAAACAGGGTCTCTCTAAGGTGCAGGGCTGGCCTCAAACCTATGATCCTCTTGTCTCAGCCTCCCAAGTATTAGGATTAGAGATGTGTGCCACCATTTCTGCCCACAAAATATAAAATTTTAAAAAACGAAGGAAGCTCCCCAGAAACTTCGGCTTTGGGCATGGGACCTGAAAAGTGGAGGAATGAGAGGCACTCTTCTCCTGGTTTCTGGCTTTACCCACATTCCCAATCTCTTTTTCCTGGTTGGTCAGAAACAATGATGGACCAGGACTTCCCTGCAGAGCTCACTACCTTCATCTCCAAATGCAGCCTCCTCCCAGCAAGGTGAGCCTTGGATTTATCTACATTTTCACACTCTAGAGATCGAATACTCCTGACTGCTGCACCTGCAAGTGTGGTCCCTTGACCCGCAATGTCAGCACCAGGAGGGAGGTATGTGTGAGAAAAGCATTCTCAGGCTCTGTCCCAGACCTACAAACCAGAAACTCTGAAGGGGACCCGGACTCCGTACTTGGACAGCTTCCCTGGGTAATGCTGACACATGCCAAAGCGTGAGACCCATGGCACCAGCTAATTCTCAAATAACCTTTCAGCTGGCCATGGTGGCACACACTTGTAATCCTAACATTTGGGAGGCTGAGACAGGAGGATCGCAGGTTTGAGAACAGCCTTAAGTAACTTAGTGAGGCCCTCTGCAACTTAGTGAGAACCTGTTTCAAAATAAATAATAAAAACCGGGCGTGGTGGCACACGCTTGTAATCCCAGCATTCGGGAGGCTGAGACTGGAGGATCGCGGTTCGCGGACAGCCTCAGCTACTTAGTGAGGCCCTCCGCAACTCAGTGAGACCCTGTTTCAAAATAAAGAATAAAAAATTGGGCAGGGGGTGTAGCTTGGAGGTCAAGTGCCTCTGAGTTCCATCCCCAGACCCGCAAAATAATAATAATATATAGGGATGGGGATGCAGCTTGGAGATAGAATGCCCCTGGGTTCCATACCCAATATCACTAAATAAATGAATGAATGAATGAATAAATAAATAAATAAATAACCTTTTGATTTTGAATCTAAGTTGCCTGAGCATCTTATCTAACCACACACATTTTTTTTTTTTTTTTTTTTTTGCGGATCTGGGGATGGAACCCAGGGGCATTTGACCTCCAAGCTACACCCCCTGCTCTATTTTTTATTTCTTATTTTGAAACAAGGTCTCACTAAGTAGCTGAGGCCGTCTGTGAACCGCGATCCTCCAGTCTCGGCCTCCTGAATGCTGGGATTACAAGTGTGTGCCACCACACCCGGCTAACCACACATTTTCATTTCATGGATTACTGGGCAAAATTTGAGGTTATATAGTCTTTTGTTTGGCTAGGTAGTTATTATCTATTTCTGCTCATTAGATTATAAGTTTCATAAGGTCAAGAACCAGATGACAATAATAATAATAAAAATTGTTAAAAATAAATTAATGAGCCTGGCATGATGGTGCAGGTTTGTAATCCCAGTGTTTGGGAGACAGACAGGAGGATCGCAGGCTTGAAGCCAAGTTAGCAAATTTGTGAGACTTTGTTTCAAAATAAAAATAAATAAATAAGAAGTAGTGCTTAGGGTATAGCTCAGAGGTAGAATGTCCCGGGGTTCAATCCCCAGTACCACAAAACACATACATACTTATATACGTACATAAATACACAAATAAATAAGCTGGGTGTGGTGCCAAATATCTGCAATTTCAGTATTTGGGAGCCTGAGATAGGATGATCATAGGCTCAAGGTCAGCTACCACAACAGACTCTCAGCAACCTAGCAAGACTCTATTTCAAAATAAAAAGGTGGGGCGTAGCTCAGAGGTGGAATGCCCCTGAGTCCAATCTCTAGTATCTCCCTCAAAATAAATAAACAAATGAGTGAATGTGCTGGGTGTGCAGAAACTCCTGACTGGAGAAACTCATGTGCTCTGTGACCTTGAACAAATGTCCTACTGGTTCTGGGCCTCTGTGGATCCCTCTGTGGACAGAGTGAAAGGGCTGCTCCCACCAGGGCTCAGTTTCACGTCTCCACACTGCAGCCACCCCACATCAGCACGCCCACCTCCCCCGGCAGTCATTCCTTCTGGCCGTTTAGCTCACAATGTGCCTCAACACACCTTTCTTTTTTCTTTTTTTTTGGTAGTATTGGGGTTCCTGGAAGCCCTTCTACCTCTGGGCTACACTCCCAGACCTATTTTTTATATTTTTATTTGGAAACAGGCTGGCTTCAAAACTGCGCGATTCTCCTGTCTCTGCCACCCAAGTGCGGGGATTACAAGTGTACACCACCACGCCCGGCGTCAACGCACCTTTCTTTTCTTTCTTTCCTTGTTTTCTTTCTTTCCTTGCTTTCTTTCCTTCCTTCTTTCTTTCTTCTTTCTTTCTTTCTTTCTTTCTTTCTTTCTTTCTTTCTTTCTTTCTTTCTTTCTTTCTTTCTTTCTTTCTTTTTGGTGGTACTAGGGTTCCTGGAAACCCTTCTACCTCTGGGCTACAGTCCCAGACCTATTTTATACTTTTTTTTTTTTTTTTTGGAAACGGTCTGTTAGGCCAGCGAGGCTGGCTTCGAACCTGCGTGATCCTCCTGTCTCCGCTGCCCAAGCATGGGGATTACAAGCGTGTGCCACCACGCCTGGCCAACACACCTTTCTGATGCACAACTCCTTCCTCCTCAAACAGCCACCCTGGGATCCCCCTCCCCAGACCCTCTTTAAGTCTCCCCTGAACCAGGACACCTGCCTATGGCTCTCTCCTGCAGACTAGCTAACCCACCCTTCTCGAAACACTCCCTTCAGCTCCACTGGACAAAAGGCCTGACCACCAGTATGCACAGTCAGATTTGAAATAAAAAAGGGAAGTCTTCCTGGCCAGAGACAAGAGAAGATTACTGGAAATGTGGGGCAGGGCAGCGGGACAGGAGGGGGGCTTGACAGGGAACCTCCAGGTGGGCTCCAGAACCTCCTTCTTGGACCATCTTCATGTCCTTTCCTGTAAAATCTAGTTTCAGCAAGAACCCTGCCAAGTCAGTTTAGCAAGAATCCCTCCCCTCATATCTGATCACCTGCATGTTTGATCTCATCCTCCAGGTCCCTGATCGCTCTTGGCCAACCCTCAGCAAGAATCCTGCTAGGTTAGGTCCTATCTCTAGGATCCGCCCCCTCCCCGGCTCTGCTCCTGGGCTGTCAATTCCCAAGGCTGTGTTCAGAGCCCAGGGCCAGGCCCCGGCTTCTGTCTGCTGACCACGCCCTTACCACCAAGGCGCTCCATGAAGCCAGCCTTACTGAGCTTTGACAAGTTTTACGGAAAACTTTCTCCTTTAACAAGTACTCTGAAAACTTTTCAGATTCTTCAACAAAAACGAGCAAAGTAAATAATGATGGGACAAAATTTTAAGAGTTTTAAAAATGACTAAGTACCATGTCCTGGTTTGGATTGTGGAAAAAACTAAGCATCAGGTAAAGTCTGGAGTTTGGTTCTTAGGAGTGTGCCCATGTTAGTCTCTTAGTTAAAAGGCAGAAAAGGTTCTAGAGATGGTGACCTGTGAGATCAGATGAGGAGCAGATGGGACCCTCTGCATTATCTGTGCAATTTGTGTGTGTGTGGGGGGTCCGGGAATGGAACCCAGGGGCATTTGATCTCTGAGCTACACCCACTGCCCTATTTTTTTTAATTATTCATTATTTTGTTTCGTTTTGTTTTTTTGGTGGTACTGGGGTTCCTGGAAGTCCTTCTACCTCCTGGCTACGCTCCCAGACCTATTTTTACATTTTTATTTGGAAACAGGGTCTCCTAAGCCAGCGCGCATGGCTGGCTTCGAACCTGCACGACCCTCCTGTCTCTGCCTCTCAAGCGCGGGGATTACAAGCGTGCGCCACCACCCCCAGCTTATTCATTATTTTGAAACAAGGTCTCACTGAGTTGCAGAGGGCCTCACTAAGTAGCTGAGGCTGTTTGCAAACCACAATCCTCCGGTCTCAGCCTCCCGAATGTTGGGATTAAAGCGTGCGCCACCACGCCCGGCTGTACTTTATTTTTTAATGTATTAAGAAATAGTGAAACTATAGAAAACAATGTTAGGGATCATAATGAGCTTCAGTTCCTTATTTACAGTGACAAAATCAAACAACCTGAAATTGCAAGTTTTGTTTTTAAGTTCATCAGCAAAACCTGGTCATGGGGACGGAAGGCTTTATATAGTCCATTTATCTTGCTTTGTGTGAATACTCACAGTGGAGAAATGCCCATGTGTTTGATTATGGAGTGCTACCCTATCTGGAGCATTCTTCAATGTACTCAATGTGTATACATACCATACACTGCTTTTCTAAAATCCACAACATTCTGGATTTGGAAATATCTATGGCCCTAATGAATACAGACAGTTGTGGACTTATCTATGAAACAGACATTGGTGTCCTGTTACTCAATTATTAATTAAGTTATTAATTTATTTATTTTGCAGTACTGGGGATTGAACTCAGGGGCAAGCTACACCCCCAGCCCTATTTTTTATTCTTTATTTTGAAACAGGGTCTAGGTTATAGAGGGCCTCACTAAGTGGCTGGGACTGGCCAAAAATCTGCAATCATCCTGTCTCAGCCTCCCAAATACTGGGATTACAAGTGTGCACCACCATGCCCAGCTCTGTTACTCAATTTAAGACAAAAAATATTGCCCAAACTGTTGACACCCTGTGTATACCCTTCAGCTTTCATTGTACAATTTTGACAATTGTATAATTTTGATAATTGTACAATGAAAGAAGCCATTATAAGAAATAGGCAATCACAGCAGAGGTGGTGAGGATTTGGAGGTGTCAGACACCCTGGGGCCTTACCCTGGGTAGTCCTGTTCCCCACCCTCTCCTGCCACCCCCTCACCTCTTCAAAAGTGTGAACCACGGAAGGCTGTTCGTCTGGATGGAGGAGAAGGAATTTCACCATCACGGAAGAACTGACCACGACACCCTTGTTTTGACAGGAGATCTTGGGCCTCTTCAGGCAGTGGACGGTCACCTGGGCCTGGTTGTCAGGGAAGCTGCTGAACAGCTGTGAGAGGCAGGGTCACAAGGTCAGGACAGGAGTTCATTAGAATGGCTGTAACCACTGCCCTCAAAGTTGGGGGGCGTAGGCGGGCCTGGGGTTCCCAGGGCTGAGAGAACAGGAAGCAGCCAGGTGGTGGGTGGGCCCCAGGCTGTACCACTTCACCAGTTTGCCAGGGATTTGGCAAATTAGGATTCTGGCCCTCTCTGGCTTCAGTTTTCTTGTCTCTGTGTTGGTGAATCTATTCCTTGCTCAGTACACTTCTTGAGTGAGGGAAGGGTGGCCTTGCTCTGCCTTCTCAGCCTCACTTTCTTCATCTGTACAATGGAGAAAACAATAGTCCTTGCCTCCTAGGTTGCTATGTGGATTAACTGGGATCATCCACATAAAGAACCATGCATATTAACCTTACAAAGGATGCTGCTGTTTCTTCCAAAGATATTCATGGTTCCCTGATAGACTTCAGCCCTGGACTAGGAGGTGGGATGCAGCTGAGAGCCAAACAGAGAAGGACTCTACCTGCAAAGTTCAACAGCTACCAGATAATACTAGAACTCAGTGGAAAATTGCAACTGAGGGCTATTTTAAAGGGGAGCTAGGCCAGGTTGTGGTATGAAAGATGTGGTATTCCACAGAAGATTGAGAGAGAAGGTCCAACATGTGTCTAATGGAAACTTGAGAAGGTAAGAATATAGAAAATAGAGGACAGGCAGTAACTGAAAATAGGGAGACTAAGATATTTCCAGAGCTGAATAATTATTCTGAATCCAAAACAACTAGATTGATAGGTATACAGGGTCCTGAGTTCATGCCAGAGAATTTTGCTTGTATCCTAAGACTTTGATTCTTTGAGGAATTTTAAGATGGCCAGTAAGTGATCCATTTTACTTCTTGAAAATATTGTTCTGCCTATAGAGGGTGTTAGGATGCAGGGAGACCCACCAGGAAGCTGCAGATAGGTCCCTCCAATAAATAATGGTAGTTAGGCCTGGGGTGGAGTGGTGATCAAGAAAAACGGACAGATTGTAGAAACACTGAGGACCTAAGATGAACAGGCTCACGAAGGCTGAGGTAGCAGAGCAGGTCAAGAGTGTGTCTACGGTCATGAGTGGCATGCCTGGATGGAGAGAGGCATTTGCAGGCTGGGAGGGCTGGGAAGGGTTGACCAGAAGTTTGGAAGGGAAGAAGGACCAATCTGCTAGAATGAGGAAGGAGTGCTGTGGGTGAGTGGAGAGAGCTGGGAACAGGAGGCTGAAGGAGAAGTTCTGCCCAGCTCTTGGGAAAGAAGTTTAGTCATAGTTACTAGGTAGTTACTGGGTGTTATAGTAGATATAGAATGTCCCCTAAAGAGTTATTTATTGATATTTAGGGTTGATAGAGTTAAGGCATGAAAGCTGTAATCTCATCAGTAGATTTATCCAGGTGGGAACCTCGGGTGGTGGGGCATAGCTGGGCATGGCTCCCTGGGGGTGTGGTCTTAGGGATTGTGCTTCTGTCTTTGATTTCCCTTGTTTGCTTGCTCTCTCTGCTTCCTGAAGCCCTGAGCTTCAAACTCAGCCTCACTCACATGGTCTGAACCCCAAGATCTCCAAAAAATTGTGAGAAAAAAAATCTTCCTTTAAGTTGTGTGGTCAGGTTCTTTGAATTATATCAGTCAGAATGTTGTCCAAGACACTGAGTTTGTGGAGAGGGATGGGCAGGAAGATGAGAGGGGCGGCTGCAGATGTGAGGATGCCAGGAAGGACTGAAGAAGTCATCACAGTGGTGGGGAGTGAGCTGAGCAGAGATCAGGGAAACTTTGCCCAGAAAAGGTGACCACAGATTCATAGTGGAGCCCTGCATTGAAGAGCTGGACTATGGGCATCATTGCTACTCAGCAAAGTAGGAAGAGACTGTGACCCCAAAGACCTGCCTGGGGTTGGCTTTGGCATCAGAAGTAATCAGTAGCCACATGTATCACCAGGGTCCCCTAGAATTGGGGTTGATCCTAGGGCACCTTCCCTCTCCCCTCATGAGGCGCTATGGCCTGGGACATGCAGTGGTCTTTGGAGCCATGATGGCTGACTCAAACCCAGCCCTGCCATCTACTTCGTTTCCCTGCGTATAAGCCGGGGATGGTAACTGCATCTTGCTCTGAGGGTTATTGTGAGCATAGAATGAAGCAAATACACAGAAGGATGTGTGGTGCTGGACACCTGGACTGCTATTGTTTCTGCCTCCACAGTTGGCTATGTGGGGGCTCCTGAAGCAAGAGCAGGATTGGGGTGCATGAGACAAACCCTAAAGAGTAGGGCAGTTACCTCCAGAAAGCTTTCCTGGTTAGTGTTGAAACCGTGCGTCTCCAGCACCGTCTAAAAGAGACAGAGAAGGGGCAGGGTAGGTGAGAAGGTCAGTCCCCAGAAGGTCACTTCAGGGATGGGTGGAGTGTCAGGGGCTGGACTTCTCCCCAAACCCAACTCCCAACCCCCCAGGTGAGATCTGAGGTGATATGGGCAGGGTGGAGGCCTGGCTTCTGCTCCCTGCATGGTCACAGCCAGGCTGTGAGACCTTGGGGAAGTCTTCTTCCCTCCAGAGGCCTCAGTTTCCCCAATGATTTAGTGACAGGCACGGACTGGAAACCACTGAAGCATTTTTTTTTTTTTTGCGTGTTTAAGAATGGACCCCAAGGGCACTTGACCTCCGAGCTACACCCACTGCCCTATTTTTTATTTTTTATTTTGAAACAGGGTCTCACTAAGTTACAGAGGGCCTCACTAAGTAGCTGAGGCTGTCCGTGAACCGCGATCCTCCGGTCTCAGCCTCCTGAATGCTGGGATTACAAGCGTGCGCCACCACGCCTGGCCCATGATGCATTTCTGACATCTCATAAGGTGAAGACTAGGGGCTTTGGAGCCACTTCTTTCAAGCTGTGTGATCTTAGTCACGTTGCCCACCCTCACGGAGAATTTTGGTTTTGTTTTTGCAAAATGGAAGTAGCAATAGTACTACAAGATGAGCACAGAAAAGTAAATCCAGCAGCTCACACTGTGTAATGACTACACGCTCTCTCTAGGTCTACACCCAGCACATCATCGAACCCACTAAACGCTGGGCTTTAGTATTTTGGCCACAGCTGAGATGGTTCCTGGCTTCCTCGTGTGCTGCTCAGAATTTCCTCCGCCCTCCCTGCATGTGTGTACATGTGTGCACATACCATGTGCACATCCCAGCAGCCTGGTCGCGCTCCCTCACCTTGAACTCGTCCCCCGTCAGGCTGAGCACGAGGCGATTGTCCTGGAAGGCGGCCTGGGCGAGGGAGTCGAGGACTTTGTCCGAGAACCAAAAGTAGAGCATGCGGGAGTCCCCCAGCAGTCCAGGCGAGAAGGCGGGCAGGGGGTGGTCCTCCGAGATGTTCTTGTAGACGCAGTGACCCTGGAGGAAGTGGGACGCTGCTGCCCTCCCCGTGTCCCTGCTGGGCTCAGAGGCCAGCTGCAGGAACACTGGGAGGAGGCTTGGGGAACAGATGTGGAAACTGAGGAAGAACTGCACTGGGTTTCCTCCCAGCTCGGCCTTTATTCATTCAATAGGTACCTCCTGAGTGTCTGCCATGTCCCCATCCTGGGGTGAGGGCCCAAGCTCACAGGTTGACAATCCAGTAAAGACGCTGTCAGAGCAGAGGTGACTCGGGCCTCTGCGCCCACCTGTCCTCCTGAGAGCCCTGCACCTTCAGGGATCAGCGACGGGGCACCAGCCTAGGCAGTGGAGCACCAGGAAGCCAAGCCGCTGCCAGGCCTGCTGTCCCCCAGTGTTAGCCAGGGGCTTCATGGGCATCCGTGAGCATATATATAGGGATATATATATATATATATATATATATATATATATATATATATATTCCAGCTCAGCGATTGCTGGCTTTTCCCTAAAAATCCATTTTCAACTTTGCCCTCAGGTTCTATAAAATCTAATTTTTAGCTGGAATAAAAATTATTTTATTCTCATGGCTGCCTGGAATAAATTTCTCCATATCCCTTGTAACAAGTGTGACCCTGTGACAGAGGTCAGGCCTCAGGGAGGTGAGGACAGTGGGTGTGATGGTCGGGCCAGAGGCACAATGGAGGGGTCATACACACCAGCATGGAGCCCCCAAACCTACCCTGAACTGCCCATGTGAGGGCATTCCACGAGGGAAATAAATGTCTATTGAATTTAAGCCACTATTACATTGGGTCTCTTTGTTATAGCAGCAGAACCTATGTCTGAAGTGATAGGGGGTCTGGAGCTCTCTACAGATTCCCCCAGGGAGACCTTGATTTTCCCAAATGACTGCTGTGGAGGATGATAGAAGCCAAATACACCATAGAGAAAGGCGCTGGTGCTTCCCTGAACCCCTTGGAATGGGTTCCCCGGGCCTACACAGAGGGCTCAGACATGACCTGGAGCTGTAGCCCTGCATACAGAGGTATGGCAAGGGGTGCCTGGCTTCCATGGGGTAGAAGCTGGGGGCCCCTGCCCTCACCCTCCCACCCACCCACCTTGTGATGGGACTCCAGGTAGGTGGCCGTGATGACTGGTGATCTGGTCAGGGAAATATCCACTCCAATGTCTCCATCCGAGACGATGCTGGCTGTGGGGAGGGCCAGAGCAGGGTGGAGCCTCAGGACGGGGGAACTGCTCCGCTGCACCTGTTCCCTGCACCGTAGGGGCCCAGCCTCCAGTCCCAACGCTCCCATCTGTAAAATGGGTCCCAGGGCATAGTGGGCAGTACACTTTTGTGTGTTCCCTCAATTCCTGTCTGTCTGTGTGGCTCCACCATGCAGGAGTCCTTCTGGGAGACTGTTTCAGAGTTAGAGACCCAGGCTGGGACCCAGTGTGGCCCCAACTGCTGGGTGTCGAGAGCAGCGACTTGACCTCGCTGATCCCTGTCCTCACCTCTCGACAGCGTCTTCCTCAGGGCCACGGACTCATTGGGATCATTTGTGAGCAATTCTAATGATATTTCTCCCTAGAGAGCTCTCCCGGACTGTCCTGAGGTCTACGGTCCAGGACAGGAGTCAGAAAACTGTAAAGGACAGATCGGGCCCCTGGGGTCCCCACAGGGGACCAGTTAGTTCTGCGGCTGCAGCGCAAAAGCTGCCACAGACAGAGCGCACATGTGGGCGTGGCTGTGTGCCAATAAAACTTTATTTACAAAAGCGGACATAGTATAGTTCTCTGACATGGAGCAGACATGGTGAGGGATGGAGAACAGCGTGGGAATGTAGGGCTGGGCTCCCACCTGCTCCCACAAGCCTGCATCCAGAGCTGTGTCTTTTGGGAGACTGCCTAGCCTACCCACCCTTCCTTCCTTCCTTCCTTCCTTCCTTCCTTCCTTCCTTCCTTCCTTCCTTCCTTCCTGTACTAGGAATTGAGTGGTGGGGGGCCTCTACCTCTGAGCTACTCCCCCAGCCCTATTTTACTTTGAAATAATCTCTCCTAAGTTACTGTGCATTTGCCTCAAACCTGCGATCCTCCTGTCTCAGCCTCCCCGGTCCTGGGATTACAGGTGCGCATCACCATGGCCAGCTCCACCCAGCCCTTTCTGAGCTCTTGGCTGCTCAGATGGGGCCAAAGGCCTACCCCGCCCTCCCCTTAGCCCCACCCAGACCTGCTGATCCAGGGCCTGCCATTCAGGGAGCAGAGCTGGGCTGGTCCCCTCCAGCCAGGACCTAGCTAGTGACCTAGCACTGCCTGGGGCCTCCCCTCCCAACGCCCCACAGCAGCATAGGGGGTCTCCTGACATGGGGCTACACCACTCCTATTGCCCCTGTTCACTGAGCACCGACTGTATACCAAGTGACCTTACAGTGTAGTACAGTGGCCAGGGCAGCGGCTTGAGAACTCGTGTGAGAGCCCAGGGCCACATTCATCTTCTCTTCTTCTAGCCAGGAGTCCTCCCAGCTCCATATATATATATATTTTCTGGTCAGTCAAATGGGGGTTAGTGGCGCCCTTCTCCTGGGCCATTGGGGAGATTCTTCAGCTAACATAAGACTAGTGTTCAGCCAATGGCTCTGTCTGCTAGTGCCCGTGGCAGGCAGCGCTGCCCGCTGCTCACGACGTCTGCGCCTCTTGACTTGGGTTCCTCCCAATGACCCAGGGATGGCCCCACTGGGCCGATGACAAGAGTTCTGAGTCTTTGCTTCTACACTGCACAGCCTTATGGGAGCTCTCCCTCTACCCGGCCCTGATGGGAAGGGATGGAAGAGACTCCAGGAGGGGCCGGGGAATCCTCTATCTCCATCCTGCCTTCTTCCTTATTGTTGCCAATGTTTACTGCTGCCTGAAATGTACATAATTCTAGGCTTGGCCCCTCCTCCTCCTCCTTCTCCTCCTCCTCCTCCTCCTCCTCCTCCTCCTTCTCCTCCTCCTCCTCCTCATCCTCCTCCTCTTCCTCTTAGTACTGGGGATGGAACCCAGGGGCATTCTACCTCTGAACTACGTCCCCAGCCCTATTTTATTTTATTTCAAAACAGGGTCTCACTAAGTTGCTGAGGGCCTTGCTAAGTTGCTGAAGCTGGGCTCCAATCCACGATCCTCCTGTCTCAGCTTCCCACATACTGAAAGTGTGTGCCACTGCCACCACCTTTGGCAACCCCTAGCCCTTCTTATTTTTCATTTTGAAACAAGATCCCTCTAAGTTGTTAAATTGCGGAGGCTGACCTCAAACCTGTGATCCTCTTGTCTCAGCCTTGCAAGTACTGGAATTACAGGTGTGCACCACTGTGCCCAGTTTCTTACATACATTTTTGCCCACCCAATTCTCACAGTCACCCTGTAGGATAGGTGCTATTTTCACCCCCATTTTACTGATGAGGAAACTGAGGTCCAGAGGGGTTAAGTGACTTGTCCAAGGTCATACAGCCCATGAGGCTGCAACTCTTAGTGAAAGCAACTTACTGTAACCTGACCGTAACTAATCACCACCTGCCAGACAGAAGCCATGAGAACAGACAGGGGACATGACGGTCCCAAGCTCACACAGTGACCAGTGACGGTGGGAGCTTCAGCTCCCAGCACTGTCGTCTGAGGCGCGCAGACAGAACTCACCTGCCCTTGTCTGGACAAAGTCAGCCATGATGTTGGAGAGGGTGTTGATCTCTTTGCAGACCTGGAGTGGACAAGGCAGGCAGCTCACTGGACAGGGTCCCTCCCTCCAGCTGCACAGGGGCGGCAGTGCTGGGACGGGCACAGGGGGCTGACTACATTGGGAAGGGGCGAGGGAGCTTTCTCAGGAAAGGGCAGAAGGGGAGATGAGTCCGGCTACTGGGCATGGCTGGACTGCAGGCCTCGCTCACCTGCCCTTTCAGGACCAGCTTCAGGGTAAAGGAGATGAAGTTTGTGAACAGCTGCTTGATCCACCCGGGCCTGAAGGGAGAAGCACTCCAGTGAGCCCCCCACCAGTCCTGTGCATCCCCTGAGTACCACTCAGGGCTCTGCTGGCCTCGGAATCCTCATATGATCCAGGAGGTAGGAATCATCACCCCATTTCACAGCTGGGAACACCGTGTCTCAGACACAAGTGTTAACCAGCTCAGAAGTCCTTGGAAGGCCCCGTTCCTCCCGTGCTTGTGCCTGCCACGCACACAGACATGCCTAGCGTCCAGATTCACACATGGGTCATCTGCTCCAGGGGCAGAGAGAGGCCTTCTCCCCACCCAGCCTCCTACCGTCCGAGCTTGCTGTTGGCGTGTGACCGGGGCCTCCCTGAGCCTCAGTATCTAAGGAATGAGGCTATTCCCAGCTCCTTGGCAGAGGGAACCTGGGGCTCAGATCCTGGTGTCAGGGGGGGTGGGGGTCAAATCTTCCTCTCTCCCCCCACACACACACCACTGGAGAGCGTGTCTGCAATAAGTTCCCTAGCTTGGTGGAGGTTTGACTATAATTTAGTGTGATGCCTGAGATACAGGACACATTGAACGGATATGGAGTTTCTTTTCCTTCCTAACCTCTCTATACCTCAGTCTACCCATATGTGAAAACCAGAGAAAATAACAGAGAATGCACTTCCTAGTAGCTAGAATGAAATCAAGAAACAAAAGAGCCTTAGTCAAATGAGGAGAGAAACCAGTCGAATAGTGAGGGGGCTTAGGGGAGGGGGAAAATGAGGTTCGAGAAAGGGTAAAATAATGTTAGTCTATACAAGAAAGTATCACTACCGACCTCTCTATCCTGTAATGGGAGGGAGGAGGGAGGAGCGGGGTGGATGCTGAGAGAAACACACCAAGTGCTGCGTGCAGGTATTAATGTATCACTTTGAATCTCACTATGATATATAATTACAATGTACCAATAAAAGCATAAAAATCATTTTTAAAAACTACCTCCTAGCATGGGATTGTGTGAGAATTCATTCAGTTAATTTATGCAAACAGCTTAAGATATTGCTTAGCTGACAGCATGTTCTCCATAACTGTTATCTTTTTCCAGCCTTGGAGGGTGTATTGGCAGGGAGGAGCTGGAAACAACCCCATGGAAGGCCCTGATCCCCCAGGTCTGGCAGCCCATAGGTGTGCCCCGAGCAAGGTGGCCCTGGAGGGGCTGTGGACACACTGACCATGAATGGGGCTGCAGAGGTGGCGGACTTACTCACGGTCCCCCTGGAGATGCAGAAGCAGCTTATGGAAAGACAGGGAGCAGTCCAGGGCATTGGTTGCCACTTTGCCAGAGTTGCAGGCTGCAGAGAGATGCCAATACCATATCGGGCAATCTGGTCACCAACAGCACCCACGGACTGCCCAGGCAGCCAGGAGCTTGGCCGGCTCTGGCCTTCGCGTCCTGCAGATGCTCCAGGCCCAGCCTCCTTTGGTGGCCTCAGACCCCTCTCCCCACACCTGCACCGCCTTCCCTCTCTGCCCAGAAGCAGCCCTGGAGCGCGGCCTCCCCAGAGGGAGCTGCACACGTACTCAGCTGTGTGTTGATCTGGAGGTCAATGGCCGAGTCGATCTCGAAGTCCACAGACTGTTCAACACCCAACCTGAACCAAAAACCCAGGAATCTTATTTCACCCTGCAGCCCATAGAGGGCAAGGCGCACGCTTGCTGACGGGACACTCACCCCCAGGCGCTCTTGTAGCCGTAGTTCAAGGTCCCCTTGAAGATCCCAGACACGTTTTGAATGGAGACATCGATGGACTTACCTCCGACCAACTCCACCTGGCTGCTGGCAATGGACAGGTGGCTGATCTGGATGCTGGGGGACACAGAGAAGCCAACGAGGGCACCGTGGGTCAGGGAAAGGCCAGAGGGTGAGGCCCTGTCTTGCCTTACTGGAGCTGAGTCCTTGCCGATGTGGGTCACCCAGGGAGCCCCAAGGAGCAAGCTGCCAACTTGTCTGGTATTAGGACATAACTCTCTGACGATAACTTCCTGCCTAATTTAGCTCTTCCAGGCAGTTGCCCTTGGAGGTTTTCCTGTCCTATTGCAAATGCTGTGCTACGCTAAGGGTCTCTCCCTCCTGCTTGGACCCTGAGAAGCCAGCTCCCCCTCACCTCCCGTTTTTGTGACAGTAGAGAATACATCCATTACTCCCTTCTAGTTAGATTCTGAGAAGCCAGTAACACCCTTTGGTTTCAGGCTGTGCTAAGAAAAATTCACAAGTTTGCAGCTCTTCGTGTGGCTTGCAAACCCGCCCCCTATAAGTAAATACTTTTGCCCTGTCTATTGGAGTTGACACCACGCTTGGTATCAGCTCGTCTGCTTGCAGATGTTGGAGTAAAACCTTGCCCCCCTGCATCAAGCCATGTTTGGTCTGGTTTCTCTCAGCCTTCAACTTAACATCTAGGGGACCAGTGAGGGTGTGGTAGACAGAATAATGAACCCTCCAGACATCTACATCCCTGTCCACAGAAGCTGTAGGTGCATCTGATGTGGCAAGGGAGAGTTTGCAGATGTGATTGTTAAAGACCTGAGGTAGGCAGAGAGGTGATTCAAGGTCACCTGGGTGGACACAGGCTCAGCACAGTGAGGCAGTCAGTGACCCCCATAGAAGCAGCACCCTTGAGATTAAGGCAGTAAAAGCTCAGGGGCGGGGGATGAGACGGTCAGGGACACCAACGAAGGGCAGATGCACTCCTGAGCCTGAACCCATAGCTTCTTGGCTGTTCAGAGCATCTGTGCCTTCCCAACCCCCTCACTCACCAACTCTCAAACAGTCTCATTGGCTAAAAACAAAAGAACAAGTGTATCTTTAAGGCCAGGACCCCCTCACCATGACTCTGTAAGGACAAACTACGAGCAGGATGAAACCCAACCAGCAAGTTCCCAGGACCCTTAGCTCATCACTTGCCATGATTTGCATTTTCTTCCACCTATGTGTTCTCTTAACAGCTATAGCAGCTCACTGTTATCACAAAGCAGAGATGTCTATTCAGCACACAGGGCCCCATGCGAGGGATGAAAGATTTGGTGCTAGAACGAGCAGCTCATTGCCTCTTCCTCAGGGTTAAAGTGCTTGCCAGGGAGGAGGAACGCACACCCTTGATGTGTATGCAAGGCCACAATCAGCATTCCCAAACTCTGGCCCCGCTCTGCCACCCTTTCCCATGAATAAAACTGGCTCTTGCCTTGGTCCCAAGCACCAGCCCGATACTCTCTTGGTCAGCGTTGTGTCCCCCTTGTGCTGGAGCAAGAAGACCCAGGGAGTCTTGTTTCCTGGCAATAGTGAGCTATTGAATTCTTCCCGTGGGGAGCACCAGAACCCACCTGTCCAGCATCAATGGTGTAGCCCTGACCACACACGTCATTTCAGTCCAAGGAGACCCTTGTTGGATTTTAACCTCTGTGTGTGTGTGTGTGTGTGTGTGTGTGTGTGTGTGTGTTGCTGAGGTGTGAAACCAGGGGTGTTCTACCTCCCAGCTACACCCCCAGCCCCTTTTATTTTTTGTTTTGAAAAGGGGTCTCTCTCGCTGGGCATGGTGGCGCATGCTTATAATCCCAGCTTTCGGGAGGCAGAGACTGGAGGATCGTGGTTCGTGGACAGCCTCAGCTACTTAGTGAGGACAGCCTCAGCTACTTAGTGAGGCTCTTCGCAACTCAGTGAGACCCTGTTTCAAAAAATTAAAAATAAAGAAAATGGGCTGGGGGTGTAGCTCAGAGGTAGAATGCCCCTGGGTTCCATCCCCAGTACCACACACACATAAAGGGTCTCTTGTTGCGGAGAGTCTCACTATTGCTGAAGCTGGTCTCCGATCTGTGACCCTCCCGTCTCGGCCTTCTGGGTTCTGGGATTACAGGAGTGCGCCACCTCTGACCTCTTCTGATATAGATCCAGGATGGCGTTACCCTCTTTTCACAGATGAGGACACTGACACCCATGGTCACACGAAGTTCTGGGACCACCTTCATGCTCTTCCTGCTCCCCACCCCAGCTGCAGGAGACTTTCTTGCAAAAAGCAAGTGGGGCTGGGGGTGTAGCTAAGTGGTAGAGTGTTGCTTATTGCTTAACATGCTGGAGACCCTGAGTTCAATCCCCAGTAAGAGAGAGAGAGAGAGAGAGAGAGAGAGAGAGCGAGAGAGCGAGAGAGCGAGAGAGCGAGAGAGCGAGAGAGAGAGAGAGAGAGAGAGAGAGAGAGAGAGAGAGAGAGAGGATTCATTTCAGCATCTCTATCGCCCCCTTGTGTCTCTAAAATGTATAGAGCCGGTACCCATGCTGTAAAGCAGGTCCACCTCTGTTGAGCCTGTTTTGGGAGGTTGGGGAGAAGGAGGCTGGTTTTAAGATAAAGGTCCCTGAACAGTATCTGTCCCACCCTTGGGGTCTCAGATACACATAAAGACAGGGACCCAGGCTGGACATAATGGTGCATGCCGGTAATCCCCATACTTGGGAAGCTGAGACAGGAGGATTGCAGGTTTGAGAACAGCCTCAGCAAAGCTGCAAGACTGTCAGCAACCTAGAGACCCTATTTCAAAGAAAGAAATAAAAGGGGATGGGGTGTATCACAGAGGTAGAATTCCCCTGGGGCCGATTCTCAGTACAAAGGCGCAGGCAGGCGAGACCCAGGCTCCAGGGCAGCCTGAAATGCCAAGAAGGCGGCTGCACTATGGAAACCCAGCTTTATGCTGAGCTCTGCCTGCCTTGCTGTGTGACCTCCCAGCTGCCTGCCCTCTCTGAGCTCCTGTTTCCTTGCTTGTTAAATTGGGCTACTAGAGGGATGTGCTACAATAAGGTGATGTTCAGAAAGGCACCCAGCCTGTAGCCCTCCATCTATAATATTCTATTGCAATGTTCATAGCCTGGATGTTACCATCTTCCCAAGCAAAGTCAGGAAACCCATTCTGCCAACAGACCTCTGTGCCCTCCCTCCAGTAAAATAGCCCAAGGAAGATCCCCATCTTCCCAGGGAGGCAGGAAGGCCTGAGTAAGAAAGGGTCCTTGCAAGGCCTTACAGGCCTGATGGAGGCGTCAGTACACTCTGATGAGCCCCCAAGGGCTCAGGTTGGAAAAGTATGGTGGGTGGTTGTGGGCAGGTCAGATGGCCCCAAGCATGTCCTGGGGCCTTCCTCCCAGGCTGGGCAGGTCCGGGTTCCTCCTCCCCACCCTGCCCCGGCCATCCTCACCCGGACCACTCACTTGTGCAGACCATACTTGACTTGGCCCAGGAGCATCATGGCCTTCTCGCCCTTGATGTCCGGGTACTTGGCCCGCTGGAAGGCTGTCTGGATCACCTTGGCGGTCTCCCGGTTCACTGGAGGGGAGGGCATGGTTCAAGGCTGCGGGCCCCACCCCAGCCTGGCCAGGGCTCAATTGGCCTCTGAGCTGAGGGGAGGACTGGGGCTCACTCTGGGTGTGAGTGAGCAGGGGACACAGGGAGCCCTGGCCCAGCCAGAGGTCCTGCTGGCACCGTAGCTTCGGATCCTAACAGACAGGACCCACCCCTGAACCTAGTCAAAATGGGAGCCCCGGTCCTAGCTACACGCAGCCCAGGCTGGGATTCCATCCCCCTCCATGCAGTGGAGTCTAAAATCCCGGGTCTCACTGCGGAGACTCCACGTTAGATTTCATATTATCATTTAGCCTCTCAATGACCTTATTCTATTGCACAGCAGACTAAAGGCAGTGGAGCTGGCCAAGGTCACCGGCAAACAGTGACAGAGGCTCCCGACACAGAATAACCTCCAACACCAAGTACACTCACCTGACCTTTATCCCCTAATGTGACCCCCCAGCGAGGCTCTCCTCTGAACTCCAGATGGCCTGCAGGTCCCAGGTAAACACAAACACCACACTTGGCTGACTGGGCCCAGTGAAGACCTCCCCAAATAGCTTGACTTTAAAGGTGAGGTTGGAGGGAGGGTGCCGGCTCCATCCATCCTATCGCCATCCTATCCATCCTATCTGGGCTAAGGTGTGGTGTCCTTGGAAGGAGCCCTGGCAGGGTAACAGGTGCCCACACAGTGAGGTGGGTGCAGTACTTACACACCAGGAGGGCAGGCTTGGTGATGCGGCACACGATGCCTGCCTCGTACGAGGTGCCTGTGGAGCAGGCCTGGGCGCTGGCCAGCAGGCCCAGGGCCAGGAGAACAGCGGTGAGCATGGCTCCGGACAGCAGCGGGTGAGTGGCCCTGGCTAGTGGCCGCAGCTCCTATATGGTGTCCGCCCAGCCCCCACGGGACATGAAGCACTTCCCGGCAGCGGGGTCTTTCTGGTGCTCGAGGGACTCGCCTCCTTCCTGCCCAGCCCCCTGGCCTCCTCCCCCTGGGCTCGGAGCTGGACGGTCCACCCGAGCAGCCCTCCCTCTGCCCGTCTCCTCTCACCCTGTGCACCACAGATGGCATCCTTCATATCATCTGGATAATATTATTACATCATCTGGATTATCTTTACTAGGCTTCCTGGAAATCATTACTTATTTATTTAATTTTTTTTTTACCAAATAAGTGTGTCTAAGGACAAACTCTCTCTCATTTGCCGTAAATAGAAAGAGACCATACAATGGCCATAAAATAAAAACATTAAGTTCCTGCTAGATACTTTTTGTTCTGCAATGACCTCAGTTGGAAGAGTGAGGTTGCTTGGCCTTTAAAACTGAATTGAAAAGGGCGAGCTTGGTGCGAGGTGGAGCTCTCAGTCCCAGTCTTTCCCTTGCTGTAATTTAGAAAATGGGAAGGCCTGAAAGTTCTCCACCCTGGCTTCCCATAGCGTTTAAATTGCACCTGTGTAGCACAGAATACCACCTTCCATCGTGCATCCCCCCAGTGGCCTATGCATCACTCTTTGGGATATTCTGGTTTAGAGATCACTGCATTCAGCCTTCCTATGCCCTGACGAGAGGGCAGGGGAGCTGGCCAAGGTCACACAGAAGTCAGCGGCAGAACCTCTCCAGCCCCGGCTCTCCCTTCAACCCCCACACGGGCATCTGGATCCTGGGACACTGAATTCCACTCTCTGCAGATCTTCTGCCCTCCTGGGGAAGTTCCACAAGCCCCTCCATCACGATCTCTGAGGCAGGATGTGCTGAGGAGCTGGGTTTCCTGGAATGGATCCCAGGCCCCCAAACTGTCGCTTCCAGTTGTCTTTGCTATAGCAGTTAGCTTCCAGAGGAAGGAGTGCAACCCTGAGCCTGCAAGCCCAGGCTCCCGGCGCCCGCTGCCCAGCACTGCAGCCCCAGAAGGCCCCTGCAAGGAGGGCGCAGAAGGCCCGGGGACAGGTGAACACACGGTGGAGGTGATAGGCCTGCCTGGCACCACACAGGTGCAGCCTGGGAGGTCTGGGGCGCCTGCCTCCAGGGGACAGAGAGCTTGGGAGAGCGGGAGGCCGAGCTGCCCTCTTCAGCTCAAGCACACGCATGGGTGCTGGGGTAGTAACAGGAGCCGCTGGCGATGACCACGGCTTTAGTGCCCCATAGGCAGCTCGGTGGACGGCCCGTCCTGGCCAGCCTCTCGCATTCTGGGTTCTCATTCGTACCGGTCACTTGATGCACAGCCTCCTTCCCCTCGGGTGAACTCTCCTGCGGTTACAGTTCTTGGTATTGAGATAAAACGGGTGCCTGCGTAAACAAGAAGATGTAGACAAATGGAAATCATCCTTTTTAGTCCTCTGCTTCTGCAGTGATCTGGTTCTGGGAGAGGAGCGGGCAAGCCTTTGGTTCCTATGCCCAATCACTCAATGGACAGGTTTTCCTTCAGCACTTGTTGCGTGCCAGTTAGGGCCAAAAAGATGAGCAGGAGGGCAGCCTTCTCATCTTAGTGGGAATACTGGCACGGGCGGAGGTGCCATGTGGAGATTTCACCTCCTCCCCCAAACCAGGAGGCCATCTGGGTATTTGCTGAATAATAATCCCAACCCTTGCCTGGTGTGGTGACAGATCCCTACAATCCCAGGACATGGGAGCCTGAGACAGGAGGATCACAGGTTTGAGGCCAGCCTCAGCAACTTAGTGAGGTCTTTATTAACGTGGTGAGATTCTGTTTCAAAATAAAAAGGGCTAGAGATGTAGCTTGGAGGTAGAATGTCCCTGGGCTCAGTCCCTAGTACCACACACACACACACACACACACACACACACACACACACACGCACAAATAATATACTAATTTCCACTGTGCCCTGAGTCAGGGACATCAGGAGCCAAGACTTTGACTGTGCTGTGACCTCACATAATAGGTCCTTGGTACATAGTAGGTGCACAATAAATGCTCATCCAGTGAAGTTTGAACACCAGGCACTGTGCTGAGCACTTAATGTGCCTCATTTTATTCCAGCCTCATGACAACCCTGTAAGTAGCTATTTCCTGATTCCCCATCCTCTAGGTTAGGGATCTGAGCCCAGAGAGTTTCTGTAACTTATTCTAGATGACACAGCTGATGAACAGTAGAGCCAGGGCTTAAGCTGTGTAGCCCATGTCCAGCAATAATCTATAAAATGCTATAAACAGTCACCGCTCCACACCCCCCAAAAGCAGCCCAACAGACCAGACAGTCTCTAACACAGTCGGCCAGGGAGCACTTCGCACAGTCCTCCCACACCCTGGCCTGGGCTCACTGTCATGACAGGCTGCAGCCTAGAGCCACGCACCTCAGCTCAGGCGCCCAGTCCCCGAACCTGGAGAGGGGGTGGGCAGGGGCTCCGACCCACTCACTGTGTGACCCTGGATTCCTCTCTGGCTCTCTCTGAACCTCAATTTCCTCATCTGTAAAGTAAGACATGCTGACCCCTGCCTTTTGTACTCAAGGAGATAGAGGGAGCGGGACTTATGAAGAGTCCCATAGAGAGAAGACTGCTTGACTTCTGCTGAGCACTCTGCTGCCTCCGGGAGGAGCCCAGCTCTGGGGGAAAGGGCCGGGGACCCCATGACTTCAGAATCCTAAGTCATGTGAATGTATTATCTTTCCAAACATTACAACATATGATATTTTACCCACAGCCGGGCCAAGAACTCCCCTGTGGTTACTGGGGCCAGATGGCTGTGGCTGCCTCCTCAAGCCCCGGGGAAGGAGTCAGGGCTGCAGGGATGGGGCACACTGCTACACCCAGGAAATGGTGGGCAGAGCGGGTTTGCTCAGCTCCCTCTCAGGGGGTCACCCCCAGCCCCATGCTTACTCCCAGCCCCAAAGCATACATGGAGCATAGCTGAGCCCCACTGCTCCTCGAGGTCCAGGGAAGTCAGCCCACTCTGCCTGGGCACCGAGCCCCGGAGGTTCTAGCCACAGTCTCGAGAGCGCTGGTCGGTTGACAGGGTGGTGCCCACTGGTCTCACGGGTGGAGCTGGAGGTCAGCCCTCAGCTTCCATCCAGGACCACAGGACTTCCTGGCAGCTATTGTCCTCCTGGCCCTTGTTTATGTTCCACTGATGAGGCCTGAGGACAGTGACCGAGAGTGCCCCTGGCCAAGGTACCAGGGGTCAGTGGAGAGGGGAGGGAGGCAGGCTCCAGGCTCTATCACAGCCCGGGACCTGGCACACTCAGATAATGGATTAAAAGCAAAATAAAGTCACCCCTAACCCAGAAAATCCTCTGAACTAAGGACCCTGAATTTAGACTCTTAATAACAATCATAATAATATTGGCTATATTTTTAAGCAATATATTTTTGGTATGGTCTTGCTTAATCTTTATCAATTTTTTAATCAGTTTTTTTAGTGTGGTGGAATTAAATTTACTACTTAACTAAATGTGCTGTTTAATCATTTTAGAGTGTACAAGTCAGAGGTGTTGACTCTTCACATGAGGTTGTGCAACCATCATCTGATTTCAGAACATTTTTACTACCCTAAAAGGAAACCGTATTCCCAACAAGCAGCCACTCCCCACCCTGCTCTCCCTCACAGATCCACTTTCTTTCTCTGCCTGTTCTAGACAACTCACATAAATGGAATCATATAGCATGGTGTTTTTCAACTGGCATCTTCACTAGTATGTTTTCCAGCATCATCCATGTTGTAACACGCATCAGCACTCCGTTCCTGTTTGTGGCTGAATAATATTCCCCTTTGTTGACTGCTTTGTCCCTGGATGGATATTTGGGTTGTTTCCTATCTCACTGAGTATTCACAACCAGCCCCTGAGGTGCCTCGATTTTCCTGGCTTTGTAGATTAAACAGTGCGGCAGAGAGGAGATCAGCAGCAGGTTGCAGTCACAGAAGTCTATACCGCCAGGATCTGAACTCGGGAGCTAGGCCTCAGAGCTGGCAGTTGCAGCCACTAAGATGGGCTGATGCCAGAATCTAATTATGGAGTCAGAGGACCAGGACCTTGGGAACATGGCTGTTCCTTACTGCACACGCAGGAGACATGACTCCTGGGGAAGGGGCTCCCTGGGTGGGGTGATAGTTGGCTTTTTTTTATCGCTGTGACACATGTCTGAGAAAAACATTTCAAAGGAAGAAAGGCTTATTCTGGCTCATGACTTCAGAGGCTGCGGGCTGGGGGAAGGCAGAGCATCATGGCAGGGAGGGTCTGGCAGAGCAAAGCTGTTCAGCTCCTGGCAGCAGGAAGGAGAGAGAGCGGCAGGGTGAGGGGGGAGCCAAGGAAAGAGCCAGTCTCCAAGGGCATGGCCAGGGAGCCACTGCTTCCAGCACAGCCCCACCTCCTACAGATTCTGCCCCCTCCCACCAGTCATTCAGCTCTGAAGCCACGAATGGGTTAATTCGTTGATGAGGTCAGGCTTGGGTTATGGTTTGGGTTCAGAGTGTGCCCCAGAAAAGGCTCACCGTGTTGAAAGTATGTCCCCCATGCAACAATAGCCAGAGGTGAAGCGATTGCATCAGGTTCATTAGTGGGTAAATCCACTGAGCAATCAGTCATTTGAATGGATTTACTGGATGGTAATTTAGGCAGCTGGGGTGTGGCTGGAGGAGTTAGGTCCCTGGGCGTGTGGCAGGACTATATCTGTCCTTGGTCCTCCCTGGCTCTCTGCTTTCTGGTTGCCATGAATTAAGCTACTGTCCTCTGACCTATGCTGTGCTGCCATGATGTCTGGCTTGGAGTTGGCTGACAATGGACTGTATCTCTGATAACTTGAGCCAAATAAGTCTCTCTGTTATTCATGTCTGGTATATTGGTCATAGCAACAGAAAAGCAGACTAAAACATGATCCAGTCACACACAAAAGCCCCAGCCCTGAACACTGCTGCATCAGGGAGCAAGCCATTGATAAGTTGGGTCCCTCTCCTCCCCCACATGATCTCACAGCGGGAACAGGAGGTGGAACCCCAGAAGCCGGAAGCGGAGATACCGTGAGACTACAGGTGCCACAAGACATACTTGAGATCGTGAGACTGCAGATGTCGCAAGAGAATCGGCATGCCTATAAAACATTGGTGCCTCTGATCCACTACGTGACTCAGCCTGCCGATCAGGACTATGTGCAACTCTCTAGATACGTTGCCCATCGGTCCTTTCCCCCACAGCCGGCTGACTCCCCGGAGGGTGCTGGGTTGGGTCCAAGTAAAGCAGTGGTCTCTGATAACCCGCTTGGTGTTTTTACCTCCCTCCTAAACTCCCTAACTCTATTTTCAGCCTTTCACCATCCACACATGAGCCCTTGGGGACATTCTAGATCTAAATGGCAATAGGTGTGGAGGGGTGTCAGGGAGGGCTGGGCCACAGGATCAATCTGCTATGTCCCCACCCTACACTTCTACCCCATCCCATTGGGTCCTGGAGGACAATGTGCATCCCTGTGAATTTGAAACCCAGGGAAACCTGAACAGACCCTCTGGACCTAACCTGCTTCAACCCACCTTAGCTTCTCACTTTTAGCTAACTTTAAATCACTGATCTTAAAGGTACAGATAACATCCCTGATGTGAGGGTCATCGTGGTAACTGAAAGGGAAGCTTGATAGGTATGCACAGACCACAAATCACCTACCTACCACACAAAATGCCATAACCCTGAGCCGGAGGGGGCAGATTTAAGTCTTGCTCTTTTCTCTCCACATGTGGCTGACTTCTGTAAAAAAGTTCTCTCTTTGTAAACCAGCTATCTTAGCAATTGGCACACTGCACAGCGGGCGAATGGGCCTGGTAAAGTAATAATTTTTTTTGATGACTTTAGTTTTTAGAACAGTTTTAAATTTACAAAAATACTGAGCAAATAGTAGAGAAAGTTCCCTTTTTCCCCTCTTATTATCAGCTTGTACTGCTATGGTGAATTTGTTTCAACTACTGAACTAATACTGATACATTATTAGTAACTAACCCATAGTTTTTCAGATGTACCTAGTTTTGTTTTGTTTTGTTTTGGTGGTACTGGGGGTGAAACCCAGAGGCTTTCTACCTCTGGGCTATACTCCCAGACCTAATTTTTATATTTTATTTGGAAACAGGGTCTCACTAAGTTGCTGAGAGCCTCACTAAGTAGCTGAGGCTGGCTTCGAACCTGTGTGATCCTCCTGTCTCAGCCTCCCAAGCGCTGGGATTACAAGCATGCACCACCACGCCCGGCTCAGATGTCCCTAGTTTTTACCTAATGTTCTTTTCCTGTTCCAAGGTACTGCATGACATATAGTCCTTTTGTTTCCTCAATTTCTTATTGGCTGTGACAGTTTCTCAGACTTCCTTGCTTTTGATATTCTTAAGAGGAGTTTTGGGGTGCTTTTTTGGGGGAAGTACTGTAAAATTTTAGTGAGAGGATGTGAAGCCAAAGATCAGAAACAAAAACAGCCTACACTGTTTCAGCTGTGTTACTTTAAACCTCTGGCTGCACTTCGCCCATTTCAGGCCCTTGAGTGGACTCTGGACCCAACATGAATCGGATACAATGTCCCCCTTGACATCTTACTGTCTCCTTTCCCCTCAAGCCCTCGGCTGAGGCAGCGCCTGGAGTGAGCTTCCGAGCCAGGCCCTGCATGCTCAGGGCCCCTTCATCCTCTCTCTCCTGCCTGGGTGTCATATCCTGACTTTCAGGTGGTGGCCCCTCACCAGACAGCTGGGCAACCAAGGTCCCCAGCAGCTGACATTCTTGTTCTTCTCTTCTTCCTCCAGAGTTAGGTGTTGATCCTGCTTGTTCACTGGTATTTCACACTGCAGACAACAAACTGGCCAGAAGGGTGAAGGCCTGGCCTCCACTAGCACATCCCCTGGGTCTGCAGGTGGCCAGCAAGGTGCAGGTGCCATAACCCTGCGGTGCGCCAGGAACACTGCGCATGCGCGCTGAAGCAGGTCCAGCTGTCTGGGTTTGGCTGCCGCTTTTCTCACCTTGAGAACTGGGGTCTTGGGTTGTTGGGAGGAAGCCCACGGAGGTGCAGTGCCATTCATCACATCGTGTCTACATGACTTGTGACTGCTGATGGTGACCGATCACCTGGCTGAGGGGCATCGGTTTGATTTCTATGCTGTCACCTCGCCCGCTGACCCCATCCCGCACTCTTAGGAAAAAAGTGACTGATGCAGCCCAGGGTTATGCTCGCCCTCCTGTAGGTGGAACACCTACAAGTTTATTTGTAGTTCTTTATTTATTTGTAGTTCTTCTGTTAATTAATCTAGCCAATCCTTTGTGTCAGTATTGGCATGTGTGTTCTTATTTTAATTTAATATCCATAATAAACAAAGTATGAAAACTTTAAGACTGGATCATTAGGACTAATTTTTCCTTTCACCTTAGGCTCCAATAAGTTCATGGTGCCACCGCTGAGCTTATCCCATGGCAGCGCAGGGTGGCAGTCCACTCACCCGAAGGTCGGGGGGTCAGGTCATTTGCTCGTGGCCTACCAGGTGATGCCAACATCACACCATTAAAGGATAAACTCAGAAAAAGGAATTGTCGCCCAGCTGAACCCAGAACCCAGTTGGAAGGGGGGAGGGGGATATTAACCAAAGACTTGGCCATATATTATCCAAGAACACAATGGTAAGAACGACTGAGTGAATTTTCTTGCTGAGAGTAAGCGTTGGCTATAGAGAAGAGGATGTGGCACTGGGTGAAGGGGAAGGGTATCATCAAAGAGGAACATAAACTCACAGTGGAGAGGCCGGGGGACGACTGGCTGCATCATTTACCCCACTTGGGGACTTGGTACCCAGTGTTTGGGGGCGGCAGGCCCTATAGCCCCAGGCCTAGATGGACCTTGGAACCGTGGGTTAAAAGTAGCCATGGCCTGAGGTAGGCCAGAGCCTTGTGGTCTGGCCCAATAATTACCTGGGAGAGCCCCAGCTTAGGAGAGAGGGGCAGTTGTAATGTCCATTCCTAGACATCTGGAATCTGTCTCCAGAGCTACAGCCCCAAGGACGTCTTCCTGTGGATTAAATATGGTTCATTCCCTCTGAAACTCTTGAGAGTTGAACCCCTAGCGTGAGGTATTAAGGGAGGTGAGTAGGATTAAATAAATCACTAGCACAGACCCATGATTGAATCTGGTAAATTTATAAGGAGAGAGACCAGCAGACACCTCTCTCTCTCTCTCTCTCTGTCTCTGTCTCTCTCTTCTCTCTCTCTCTCTCTCTCTCTCTCTCTCTCTCTCTCTCTCTCTCTCTCTCTTTCTCTCTCTCTCTCTCCTATTTGTACCAGTATTGGGAATGGCCTAGGAAGATTTGAGAAAGCTCTGATTATTAATAAATATATTTGAAAAATTGGGTGAAGAGCAGACCTGTGGAAAGACTTAGTTTCAGCCAGGAAGCAAGCAGCTAAGCAGCTATTATAATGTAAAACATCCTAGCTAAAAGTAATTAGCAAGTGGAAAGAGAAGGGGAGCTAGGACTTCCTTGTTCTAAAGACAGGTTTACATAATAATTGGCATCTAGTTAGAATGGGAGGAGGGGATTGACCTTCGTGAAAGGAGAAACCTGGGCATAGACCAGGAGTTCCGTGGGAAAAGTAAGGGGAAGGACTTTACCTATGTCCGAGTTACGTAGAAGAAGATGGAGGGCCTCGTGTCTATAAAAACTATTCCGGGTTTTGTATTTCGGCGAATTCATTCGAACCAACCCCCAACCCCCATGCCACTCTTGAATGGCAGGGGGCTGTAACTATCTGCTGTATTTTATCTTTTTAATAAACTCCTTTAAATCTCTGGCAAGAGTCATGACCAGTGTATATCTGTCCCGAGTTGGAACAAGAACCCGTGGTTTTTTATGGGAATTGTTTCCAGGGGTCTAACAAAGGTCCCCGGCGACAGCTCCCCCAAACGGTAACCCTCACCCCAAACCATAACAGTTCAAACTGTAACACTATTTATCCCCGGTCCCCTGCCACATAATGTCCTGTACTTGTTGGGCCCTGCCACAAAGATGGCCATCACTAGAATGCAGATGCTCCTTAGGCCAGAATGTGAACCAAAATAAACTTATTTTCTATATAACTTGTCCAGTCTGGTATTGTGTTCTTAGCAGCAGAAAATGGATTCCTACAGCCCTGACTCGGGGTCAGCCAGCTGGAGCAGGGAGACTTCCCCCAGGCTGAGCCAGAGACCTTTCCTCTAGCTGGAAGGACGGAAAGATCTCGGCCTCCTGTTTGCCACCAAGGGCTGAGGGAGGAGCCGCATTCCTGCCCTGGGTCAATGACCTGGAGAAATGGGGCTTGAAGACAGAGCTCTGCAGCCGTCACAGTCAGGCCCAGGCCAGATGCAGGCCCGCAGCTCCTCAGCGCCCAGCTGCTTGCAGTCCCGGGAGCTCTGAAGGACCCTGTTCAGCTTGTCAGTGCATTTTCAGGAATTTTGGAAGCCAGTTATTAAATATAGCTCTATTAAAAATTAAAGTGTGCACATTACAGTGCAATGCACTGTTAGAAGCAAAGTAAGTGCTCAGAATGTATCTCTTCCAAATGATTTTACTACCGTTGATTACAGTCAGTGCTCTCGATGTTGCCATCTGTCGTTGTAGAGGGGAGGTAGCTCTCTAATGACGAGGGACTGCATCTCTTACTGGGGTAGGAGAGAAGAAATTAAATATTAGGTAGAAATATAGAGAAATATAGAGAAATATAGAAATATAGAAATATTAGGTAGAAAGGAGAAAAACTAGGAAGGAAAGGAAAACACAGTTGTAAAATCTAAAAGAAACTTCATACTCCTTCACTTTTTAAACTTTGCTTTACAGAGCTTGTTCCTTCTTAGACAAAAGTCGGGCCCACATTTTTAATCACAATGGCTCAGCTTCAGACCTGAAATTCCTGAGATAATTAGATACCAAAAGAAAATGTTTTACCTTTTGTCAGAGCCCTGCACCCCTCGATTTCCGGGGAGGAAGATCTCAGAGGAAGTCACACATTTGCCCTGCACCCCTGTCATGGGCAACACCATAACTTCTGTGGGTTCTTGGCTTCGTGGCGAAAAAAATTTCAACACGCGCCAGTCAGAGATAAAGGTAGAATTTTTAATGTAAGTAAAGATACATGTTCAGGGGAAACACTGGGCATTTTGAAAAGCGTGAGAGCCACAGTGGGGAAAGGGACAAGAGTTGCAAAAGCTGCCCCCAAATGGCTCAGAGTGGCCTAAAAAAAATAGAGCTAAGAGCTCTTCAGAGCTATACTTTTTTATAGGGCTTACTAGAGGGGTGGCCAGGCCACCTGGGATGGCAGCCTCTTCTTTGCAGCTTTTTGGTTCATAAAAGGTGGGACTTTCTTTTGGGGCAGGACTCTTTGGGCCCGAACACAGGAAGCCGAGGCTGCAGGGTGCTGGGCTCTTTAACAAACGGTGTGACTTTGGGGTGGGCGATCTTTCTGAAGGCAGACAGAAGATGAAGCTCTCTCAGGTTTTAATCACCTCAGGAATTCCCTAAGCCAGCCCATTATGATTTTAAAGTATGGGCCTGGCTTTTTAAGAATAACCAAGCTCTGTTAAACTGAAGATTTCAGGTTTTAAAATTGTATTTTCCCTTTCCTTCTCAATGTGTCTCCTTTTTGCCTAAAATTTATTTCTTCTATTCTACCTCAACACCTTGACTGCATGCCTCAGATCCCTGAGATTCTTTTTTTTGTTGTTGTTGTTGTTGTACTTGGGGGTGAAACCCAGAGGCTTTCTACCCAGGGCCTTCATATTTTAAAGACAGGTTTACATAATAAATAACTTCTAGCAGATAGAAAGTTCCCCAAGAATACGGGAGGAGGGTACAGTCTCTGTGTGTGTGTGTGGGGGGGGGAGATACCACGTGACCCTGACTTTGTTAATCATTCAGGTCAACAAAGACCTGGGCCTATACCTGCATTAAGGCAGGAAGAAGGCTTTTGGTGGAGCAAAAAGTCCCATAATCATAATCCCCATAATCATAAAAAAGGGCCTGCACGAAGTCAGGGGGCGGGCTCACGCCTAGGTCAGAAGATTATTGGTTGGGCAAGATGAGGATAATGTACCTTTCTAAAAGCTGTTCTGTATTCAACACTTCAGTGACTTATTTTCAAGTCACCCCACTGTACCTCTACTGCCGTGCTTTGTCATTTCTGTCTCATTTTTTCTGCCTTTGTAATAATAAAAATTGCTTACATTTACAGCAATAGAGTTCTGGCTCTTCTTTTCTACAAATAGCTAAGAACAAGAACCTGCAGCTATATCTCACACCGTTATAGTTTTGGTGCCCAACGGGGACACCGTTACAGTTTTGGTATGGCACCGTAACAATATTCATACAGTTGACCTTGCATTTTAGCCCTGCCACACACACACACACACACACACACACAGAGCTGTAATTTTTTCTTTAATTATACTTTTAAATTTTATTACAAAGCTGGGCATGGGGGCGCATATCTGTGATCCCAGTACTTGGGGAGGCTGAGACAGGAGGACCACAGGTTCGAGGACAGCCTCGGCAAGTAGCGAGACTCTCATCAAGCTGGTGAGACCCTACTTCAAAATAAAAATAAAAGTAAATTGGGCTGGGGGTGTATCTTGGAGGTAGAATGCCCCTGGGTTCAATCATCAGTACTCTCCCCAAATTATTACAAATATAATTCATGTTCTTTTATGGAAAAAGTCAAATAAGCAAAGCAAATAATAATAACCCCAGTGACCCCAGCCCCTGATGACGCTTTTCACACCCAGGTTGTGTCTCTCCAAATGCTTTTCCTTGCACATATGTAGTGAGGATTTTATTATTTATTTATTTATTTATTTATTTATTTATTTATTTATTTATTTTTGCGGGTCTGGGGATGGAACTCAGGGACATTCGACCTCTGAGCTACACCCTCTGCCCTATTTTTTATTCTTTATTTTGAAACCAGGTCTCACTGAGTTGCAGAGGGCATCACTAAGTAGCTGAGGCTGTCCATGAACCGCGATCCTCCAGTCTCAGCCTCCCGAATGCTGGGATTACAAGCGTGTGCCACCACGCCCAGCAAGGATTATTTTTAAATAGGATCATTCTATATTCTTTTACAAGTGTCTTTTTACTTATATCATGATGATCCCTCTATAGAAATAAATACATGTGTACAAGATCTCTGTTTAGTTATTTACATCACATTCTGCTCAGTGGTTGCATTATGACTTATTGAACTAGACCCCAAAGTTGGACATCTGTACCATTTCCAACAGCTTACCAGGCTGAATAGTCCTGGGTTGAGTGTTTCTGTGTGTATGCCTTCCACAAGGCCTATGATTATTTCCTTAGGATAAACTGCCAGAAAGATGACTTGCTGGGAAAATTACATGGATGATTTTTTCCCCAATGTTTTTCTTTAAGTGCGTGGGCACACACACATACGCGTCTTTGACAAAAATGGGCTTGTACTACACATGCTGTTCTGTGCCCCGCTATTGAAAATTATGGTTTTATTATTGTTATTATTTGCTAATATGCCCTTCCCAGTCTTTTGGAGCCGGTCTTAGTTTCCTGTGGCTTTTGTAATGACTCAGTAACTTAAAACAACAAAAAATTATTTGCACCCAGTTCCAGTGATCATAATGTATATTTTTAAAATGTTGTGTAAGTCGAAAGCCAATAGAACTGGAATGAGATTGGGGTGTTCGCAGGACCATGCTCCCTCTGGAGGCCCTGGACGAATCCCGTCCTTGCCTCCTGCAGCTTCTGGTGGCTGCCCGAGGCCCATAGCCTCTGAACTCTGAGTCTGTGGTCACCTTGACTCTGCTTCTGACTGTGCCAAATCTCCCTCTGCTTCCCACTTATAAGGACACTTGTGATTGTGTTTAGGGTCACCCAGCTATTGCAGGATATGCTCCCCATCCAAACATCTTTACCTGTAAAATCTTTTCCCCCATATAAGGTAAATTCACAGGTCCCAGGAATGAGTTGACAGCTCTCTCTCTCTTTTGGTGGAGGGTGGGAAGCCATTATTCAGCCTATCACAGTGTTATCAAAGGAGAACAGCATACACCATGGTCCCTCAGGAGCCACAAGGATGGTTCCAGAACTCCTTTGGATACTAGAATTTGAGGATGCTCAATTCCCTTATATGAAGTGGTGTAGTATTTGTATATAACCCGAACATATCATCCCATATATTATTTTATTTTATTTTGTGGTGCTCAAAATTAAACTCAGGAAAGCCGGGCATGGTGGTACATGCTTGTAATCCCGGCATTGGGGAGGCTAATGAAATGGGGTTTCTTGAGAAGAAACATGGCGTTTCCTTAAGATAAAACAGAGTTTCTTGAGAAGAAACTCGGTGTTTCCTTACCGGATTCTTGTCTGCAGTGAGCGAAGAATGACACCCGCAGACCGCAGGAAGGGAGTAAAAGGTTTATTGGAAGCAACAGGGAATAGGGAAAAGTGGCTGAACACCCCTAAGGGGCTGTCGGAACTCTGAAGTCCAGCAGCTGCTTTCAGGTGACTACCAGAGTGTAGCCTGGGCCAAGTGCCTTCAGTTGCAAACTGTTTTCTCTCAAAGTCCACGCGATCTGCCAGAAAAGAAGTGCAGGTCACCCCTAGGGCCCCTGGTCGGCCTTGATGTAGAGCAGAGGCCTTCAGGTAACTACCTGAGTGTATCCAGGGCCAAGTGCCTTCAATTGCACTCCACCTTCTCTCAAAGCTAACATGACCTGCAAGAGAGAGAGAAGCTCCCCAACGGGGAGGGGTTCCCAGAGTGGGTAACTGTCCTGGTGACTGCTCTAGGGGTTTATATATGTCTGCATGTCCTCTGTTGGTTGGAGTTTGGGAAGCAGTTCTTAAAATTTGCATAGGGTATTTGCATGTCCTTTGAGGGTCTCCTTTCTGTAGGAGTGTCAGACTTTCTCCAGTGATGTCTCCTGGGTTTGTTGATTAGTAAACAGATGGTTTTGTGAAGCTTTGGTCATTCTTTTTTTTTTAATTTTTTTTAATTGGTGCATTATATTCATACAACTTATTGGGGTAAAAAACTTGTGTGTACAAACATGTACTCATCGCTGATTTAACCCCTACCCAAATCCCACCCCATTCCCTCCCCGTCCTTCCCTCCCTTGCTTGGCTTAGTGATTGACTTCGATATGTTTAAGTACATTGTAAGCTTTAGAGATTTTCCTCTTCCCCCCTCATTTCTCCTCCTTTAGGTTGTCTTGTTTGCTCCTCTTTTCTCCCTAACTCTCACATATTAGGGAAAGCATCTGATTTCTTATTTTTTGTGCCTGCCTAATCTCACTTAGCATAATGTCCTCCAGTTCCATCCATTTCCCTGAAAATGATGTAATTGAGTTTTTTTTTTGATGGCTGAGTAAAATTCCATTGTGTACATATCCCACAGTTTTGTAATCCATTCATCTGTTGATGGACATCTTGGCTGGTTCCATAGTTTGGCTATGGTGAATTGTGCAGCTATGAACATAGATACACTTGCATTAGTTTGGTAGGTTGGTTTCTTTTCTTTTAGGTAGATACCCAACAGTGGTATTGCTGGATCAAATGGTAGATTTGTTCCCATTCTTCTGAGGATTCTCCATACTGTTTTCCAAAGTGGTTGCACTAATTTGCAATCCCACCAACAATGTCTTAGAGTTCCCACTTCTCCACATCCTCGCCAGCATCTGTTGTTGTTTGTGTTTTGAATGATGGCCATTCTAGTTGGAGTTAGGTGAAATCTCAGGGTAGTTTTGATTTGCATCTCTCTGATTGCCAGTGATGTTGAGCATTTTTTCATGCATTTATTGGCCATTTGAATTTCTTCTTTTGTGAAGTGTCTATTTAGTTCATTTGCCCATTTTGTTATTGGATGCTTTGTTTTCTTAGTGTTGAGTTTCTTGAGTTCTCTGTATATTCTAGATATTAGTCCTCTATCAGTGGTGTAGGTGGCAAAAATCTTCTCCCATTCTGTTGGATCTCAACTGAGATTCTTGATAGTTTCCTTTGTTGAACAGAAGCTCTTCAGTTTCATGCAATCCCATGTATTGATTCTCCTTTTAATTTGTTGTGCCTTTGGGGTCTTGTTGAGGAAATGTTTGTCTGTGCCTATGTGTTGTAATGTTGGACCTATGCCCTCTTCAAGGAGCTTCAAAGTCTCTGGTTTAATTTCCAAGTCTTTGATCCATCGTGAGTTGACTTTTGTACAGGGTGAAAAAGTGGGATTAACATCCAATTTTCTGCATATGGTTAACCAGTTTTGCCAACACCATTTGTTGAAGAGGCTATCTTTTTTCCAGTGTATGTTTTTGGCCTCTTTGTCAAAAATCAATTGGCTGAAAGTGTGTGGACTTATTTCTGGGTCTTCTATTCTTCTCCATTGGTCTATATATCTGTTCTTTTGCCAGTACCATGCTGTTTTTATTACAATGGCTTTGTAGTATAGTTTAAAGTCAGGTATTGTGATTCCTCCTGCATGGTTTTTGTTGCTGAGAACTACCTTGGCTATTCTGGGCTTTTTGTTATTCCAGATAAATTTAAGGACTGATTTTTCTATGTCTGTGAGGAATGATCTTGGTAGTTTAATGGGCATTGCATTAAATCTGTAGATCACTTTTGGGAGGATGGCCATTTTAATGATATTTATTCTGCCAATCCATGAACATGGAAGATCTTTCCATCTTCTAAGATCTTCTTCGATTTCTTTTTTCAGTGTTTTATAATTTTCTTTGTAGAGATATTTTACCTCCTTGGTCAAGTTTATTCCTAGGTATTTTATTTTTTTGTGGGAGATCCTGAGTGGAAGTGTTTTCTGAATTTCTTTTTCAGTGGATTTAAGGTTGGTGTACAGGAAAGCTTCTGATTTTTTTAAGATTGATTTTATATCCAGACACCTTGCTGAATTTGTTGATCAGTTCTATAAGCCTTTTGGTTGAGTTTGTTGGGTTTTCTAAATATAGTATCATGTCATCTGCAAATAGTGAAAGCTTAAGTTCTTCTTTTCCTATTTGTACTCCTTTGATTTTCTTTTCTTGCCTTATTGCTCTGGCTAGAGTCTCTAGTACTATATTGAAGAGAAGTGGTGATAGTGGACATCCTTGTCTTGTTCCAGTTTTTAGGGGGAATTCTTGAAGTTTTTCCCCATTTAATATGATGTTGGCAGTGGGCTTATTGTAGATTGCCTTAATAATGTTGAGATATGTTCCTTCTATTCCAATTCTCTGCAGTGTTTTTATCATAAATGAATGTTGAATTTTATCAAATGCTTTTTCAGCATCTATTGAGAAGATCATGTGGTTTTTGTCTTTGATTCTGTTTATATGATGAATTACATGGATTGATTTTCGTATATTGAACCAGCCTTGCATCCCTGGGATGAACCGTACCTGGTCATGGTGAATGATTTTCTTGATGTGGTTTTGAATGCGTTTTGCTAGTATTTTGTTTAATAGTTTTGCATCCAAGTTCATCAGAGATATAGGCCTGTAGTTTTCCTTCCTTGAACTATCTTTATTTGGTTTGGGTATTAGTGTGATGTTGGCTTCATAGAATGTATTTGGGAGAGTCCCGGTTTTTTCTATTTCCCGAAATAGTTTGAGTAGTATTGGGATTAGTTCTCCTATAAAGGTTTTATAGAATTCACTTGGGAAACCATCTAGTCCTGGGCTTTTCTTTGATGGTAAGCTCTTTATTGCTATTTCAATCTCTTTGATTGTTATTGGTTGGTTTAAGTGTTCTATATCTTCTTGACTCAGTTTAGGAAGGTTGTATTTATCTAGGAAGTTGTCGATTTCCTCCAGATTTTCCATTTTGTTGGAGTATAGGTTTTCAAAGTAGTTTCTGATAATCCTCTGGATTTCTATGCTGTCAGTAGTAATGTCTCCTTTTTCATCCCTTATCTTCATAATTTGGGTTGATTCTCTCTCTTTTTTAGTTAGGTTGGCTAGTGGTTTATCAATCTTATTAATTTTTTCAAGAAACCAGCTTTTGGTTTTGTTGATTTTCTGTATTGTTTTTTTATTCTCTATTTCATTAATTTCTGCTCTAATTTTAATAATTTCCCGTCTTCTGCTGGCTTTGGGGTTCAACTGTTCCTGCTTTTCAAGGGCTTTGAGGTGTGTCATAAGGCTATTTATTTGAAGATTTTCTGTTTTTCTTATGTGAGCACTCAGTGCTATAAATTTTCCTCTTAATACTGCCTTCAAAGTGTCCCAGAGGTTTTGATATGTTGTTTCTTTATTTTCATTTGTTTCTAGAAATTTCTTGATTTCACCTCTTACATCTTCTATGACCCATTCTTCATTCAGAAGTGTGTTCAGTCTCCACATGTTTATGTTGTTTCTCTGGGTCTTCTTATAGTTGATTTCTAGTTTCATTCCATTATGGTCTGAAATGACACGGGGAAGTATGTAACATTTTTTAAATTTGCTAGTGCTCATTTTGTGTCCCAGGATGTGATCTATTTTGGAGAAGGTTCCATGAGCAGCTGAGAAAAATGTAAACTCTGCTGTAGTTGGGTGAAATATTCTATATGTGTCCAACAGGTCCATTTGGTTAATGGTATTCTTTAGTTCTGAGACATCTTTACTGACCCTTTGTCTGGAAGATCGGTCTAGTATTGTGAGAGGTGTGTTGAAGTCTCCCAGTATTATTGTGTTGGGATTTATGTGTGACTTCATGTCACAAAGAGTTTGATTTATGAAAGTAGCTGCCCCTATGTTTGGGGCATAGATGTTGATTATTGTTATTTCCTCTTGCTGGACTATTCCTTTTACCAGTAAAATGTGACCTTCTTTGTCTCTTCTAATAAGTTTGGGTTTGAAGTCTAACTTGTCTGATATCATAGTTGCTATTCCTGCTTGTCTTCGAGTACCATTAGCATGGATTACCTTGCTCCAGCCCTTTACCTTGAGTTTGTTCCTATCTTTACTTGTAAGGTGTGTTTCTTATAAAGCAGCAGATGGATGGATTCTAGCTTTTAATCCATTTTGCCACTTTATGTCTTTTTATTGGGGAGTTGAGGCCGTTTACATTCAGTGTGATTATAGAGAGATAATTTTTAATTCCCAACATGTTAAGATCTTATTTCTGTTTGAGATACTGTTTATTCTTCTTTGCTTAGTTGTCTGCTGGATGGGAATTCTTGTTTCTTTGGTTCTGGTGTGTATTACCCATTTCCTCTTTGCAGTTAATCTCCTTGAGTATTTTCTCTAGCGCTGGTTTTGAAGACATAAATTCCTTCAGTTGCTGTTTGTCATGGAAGCTTCTTATTTCCCCATCTAATTTGATGAATAGTTTTGCTGGGTAGGAAATTTTTGGCTGGAAGTTATTTTCTTTCAGAGTTTGGAATATGTTACTCCAAGCCCTTCTGGCTTTCATAACTTGGTTTGGGAAGTCTGAAGTGATTCTAATAGGTTTGCCTCTGTATGTCTCGTGGCCTTTTGTTTTTGTTGCCTTTAAGATTCTCTCCTTGGCTTCCACCTTAGTCATTTTGACAATTATGTGGCGTGGGGATCCTCTTCTTCGATCCTGTCTAAAGGGAGTTCTATATGTTTCCTGGACCTGTGTATCGACCTCTTGCTCTATGTTTGGAAAATTTTCTGCTATTACTTCCTTGAAGAGATTGTTGATCCCTTTGGTTTCACCTTCTTTTCCCTCCTCTATTCCAATTATTCTTAGGTTAGCTCTCTTGAAATGGGCCCATATTTCTTCAATGTCAGATTCCTGCTGTCGGGTTTTTTTTTCTAAATTAGAAACTATGCGTTCATTTTTAGAATGATCATCTTCAAGAAGCAAGATTCTATTCTCCATGTGGTCTAATCTGTTGTTTATACTTTGAATTGAGGCCTTTACTTCATTAATTGCATCCTTTATCTCTTTTTTACTCTCTCTAAATTCTTTTCGAAAGTCCTCTATTATTTCTACAGTTATTTTCCTAATTTGATCTTCTAGAGATCTTTGGATTCCTGTGTTATCAGATTCTGATGTTGTGGGGTTGTTGGCATTCACTGCTCCATTGTTATTTCTCTTTCCCATGATTTTGGAAGTTTGTGCCTTCTCTGGGTTCTTCCCTGAGTCACTACGAGTTCACTTAAGATGCTCTGGATCTCGAGTCTGTGGTATCTCGGTCACCACTACTCCTTTACTGGGTTGTATCACAAAGTCTCAGACTCAGGGAGTCAATCAAGGCTGCTTAGACTGTGGGGGGTGCCAAGTTGGGCGTTCTCCAGTGGGGAGTTCTGACTATGGTATGATATCTCTGCCACTGCCACTCCCCCACTGGGCTGCACTGCTAAAATCTCCGACCCAGGGAGACTATCTGCGCAAGTCCCTGGGAGTGCAGTACTGGGATTTCTCCCCTAGGGGCTGTAATTTGACTCACGGTTGTTGAGTGCGCTGATGGAGCTGTAGTGAACTCGGTGGATTCGCTGCTGCCGCCACTGGCAATATGACACCACTGCTACACCCTCGGCCGTGATGCAGCGTATTTCTTCTCTGGTTTTGAACTCCGCTCTGAATCCTTGCCAGTTGTGCTGTGCCCGGCCCTTGGGAGCTTTAGATGTTCCCTGCACCAACAAAACTGCTGGCTGCCGCCCGGCTGTTCAGCACCTGCTCACCTCGGCTCGCTGTCCATCCCTCCTCTCAGGCGCCTGGTGGCTGGTTGAGTGGGTTGGTCTAGGGCTGTCCGGTGAACTCACCGCTGCCGCCAGCAGTAAGACGCTGCTTCTGCATCCTAGGCCGCGAGGCCAGAGTACCTCCTCTCTGGATTTGAGCTCTGTTTTGAGTCTCCCTCCTCTCTGGAGCCTGGTGCTGCTAGGGGAGATGTAGGCCGCGCCGCTCCGGCCGCTCTTCGCTGTGGCTCTGGCTGCTCCGCACCACGGCTCTGGCTGCTCCGGCTGCTCCGGCCGCTCTGCACCACGGCTCTGGCTGCTCCGGCTGCTCCGGCCGCTCTGCACCGCGGCTCTGGCTGCTCTGCACCGCGGGTCTGGCCACTCCGGCCGTTCCAGCCGTTCTGCGACGCGGCTCTGGCTGCTCCGGCTGCTCAGGCTGCTCCGCTCCGCGGCTCCCCCCAATCCGCGCTGCGGCTCTGGTCGCTCCAACTGTTCTGGCCGCTCCTCTCCGGCTGCTCTGGCCACTCTGCTCGGCTGCTCTGGCCGCTCCGCTCAGCTGTTCTGGCCGCAACGCGCCACCGCTCCAGCCAATCCGCGCTGCGGCTCTGTCTGCTCCGGCTGTTCTGGCTGCTCCGCTCGGCCACTCTGGCCGCTCTGCTCAGCTGCTCTGAACCGCAGCTCCGGCTGCTCTGCACCGCGGGTCTGGCCGCTCCGGCCGTTCTGCGCCGCACGGGCGCGGAACTTCGGGCTGTTTTTTTTCCGGTGTCTTGTTTTTCCAGCCCTTTTTCTCTGTCCCTTGTATTTACCGTTTTTATTTCTTTGCTGGTGGTGTTTTCTGGCTCTGAAAGGCGCTGGTTTTGTGGTAGTAGAGTTGGATTGTTAGCGGGACTTGTAAGTGCCACTTTCCTCCGTCGCCATCTTCCCGGAAGTCCCGGTCATTCTTATCTCTGAACCTTGGAAGAGCTGGTCTCTTCTGGAGCCTTGGAAGTTAATTAGTATTCGTTGCCCCTCAGGAAATTAAGTCTTTCTACCGAGGCCTCTTCCCTAGCTGCCTACCTCCTTTTTACCTCCTCACTGAGACCGGAGGATCGTGGTTCACGGACAGCCTCAGCTATTTAGTGAGACCCTCTGCAACTCAGTGAGATTCTGTTTCAAAATAAAGAATAAAAAATAGGGAAGTGGCTGTAGCTCGGAGGTTGAATGCCCCTGGATTCCACCCCCAGAGCCCCCCCCCAAAAAAAAAAAATTAAACCCAGGAACATTCTACCTCCAACCTACACTCCCACACTTCTTTGGGTTTTTTTTTTTTTTGTTTTTTTTGTTTTTGGTGGTTCTGGGGGCGGAACCCAGAGGCTTTCTACCTCCAGGCTATACTCCCAGACCTCTTTTTATATTTTATTTGGAAACAGGGTCTCACTAAGTTGCTGAGAGCCTCACTAAGTAGCTGAGGCTGGCTTCGAACCCGTGCGATCCTCCTGTCTCAGCCTCCCAAGCGCAGGGATTACAAGCGTGCGCCACCACGCCCGGCTAACTTCTTTGTTTTTTGATGTGAAACAGGGTCTTGCTAGGTTGCTGAGAGTTTCACTACTTGCTGAGGCTGGTCTCCCACCTGTGATCTTCCTGTCTCAGCCTCCCAAGCACTGGGATGACAGGTATGTGCCACCGCCTGGCTCCCTATGCTTTAAGTCATCTCTAGATTACTTAATATCTAGGATAATACTAGGTAAATAGTATGTAAATAATTGTTATGCAATTGTGAGAATACAGTTATATCTTTTCTGTCAAAGGAGTAGTTTAAACTTAAATTGCCATTTCGTAATCCTGTAGAGACTTACATTCCTTTCAAAATTAGCATCTCTTAAGAGATTTCAGGTGTTGACCCTCCCCCCTGCTCCCCTGTAGCTGACCAGGAAAAATGTGAAGCTGTAATTCCCACCAACAGGAGTTGAGTGCAGGAGGAGCTTTGTGTCAGCGATCTAAGACCCACCTGGTTCTTTGCCAGGTGTGCTCTCTTGCATACCTGGGAGCACCCTTTTTTGCAAAAAAGTTAAATTGCCTTGCCAAGCAATTTTCAAATATGTGCCTTTTCTTAACACCATGAAAAGTTATTTCTAACAAATTTGATGCCCATGTGGGGCTCAGTGCTCCTCCAGGGCGATGAGGATCCCTTCTTCTTAAAGGAGAAGTGTCCTGCCTCGCTATTGCGGTAGCCTTGAGGGGAAGGGGACCCACAATCTCTGGCGCAGACAACAAACCTTCAGGGGAAAATTGTGAGGTAACATGGGGAAGGCCTTAGCAGATACCTTGGCGACTTGAAATCCATGCGTGGGCCCAGGTACAAACACTTCAGGGAGAAGCAAGTACCACCTGAGTGGTTGGGGGATCCAGGTGTGCGTGCATGTGTGTGTGTGTGTGTGTGTGTGTGTGTGTGTGTGTGTGTGCTTGAATGAGTGTGGAGCCTTAATCTACCATCTCGTATATCATTGGCCCTTTAGATGGCATGAGGTCTCTTCTCTGGGAGGGACCAAGTAGGGGCTTTATTTAACTGGCCGGACAAGAAGCGCCTACTGTGGATATATTTCCCATGAGGGAGAAGGACAGAGAACAATGAAGCGCCTGGGGAGGAATCCTAGGAACTCCAGCAGGGGGAGACGAGGCTTCAGTTAACTCATTGACGCTTCTAGTGCAGTTACACAACCGGGGAGGCTAGGGTGGGAATTAAGACTCTGTGCACTTGAATGAGACTTAGCAGGTGAGGAGTATTCTGGTACATCCTTGGTGCTTCATACGGCATAAGGCCTCTTCTTGGGGTTGAGGGGAGCCGGCTAGGAGCTTTAACTGGCCCGCAGAGCAGGGCCTACTGTGGGTATATAAGCCCAGGAGGGAAAAAGAGAAAGACACAGCCCCATCTGGGGAGGAATACTAGAAACCTCCAGCAGGGGGAGACTAGGTCTCAGCCAAGTATCTAGCTGTGATTCCATAACTAGGCAAGTCACCCAAGGGAAATAAAACCTCTTCATCCAGAGAAAAGGCTCTCAGGGAGGGAGAAGAATTAGACAATTTTTTTTTCTGGTAGACTCTTAGGCCTAATGTTACAATAGTGGAGAGATAAATGTGCAAAATTACAATGTTTTAGTAGATTGACTATAACTATCTTGTCCTCTATCCATGGGGATGCAATGTCTGGCAAATTAAAGCTATAAACCGGAGTAGTGGCACACATTTGTAACCCAGCATTTGGGAGGCAGAGACAGGAAGATCCAGGTTCAAGGCTAGCCTCAGCTACTTAGTGAGGCCCTTTGCAACTCAGTGAGACCCTGTTTTGAAATAAAAAGAATAAAAAAATAAGGCCAGGTGTGTAGCTCAGAGGTAGAATGCCCCAGGGTTCCATTTCCAGTACTGTACAAAAGAAAAAAAAAAGCTATAATATAGCCGGGCGTGGTGGCGCACGCTTGTAATCCCCGCGCTTGGGAGGCCGAGACAGGAGGATCGCACTGGTTCGGAGCCAGCCTCGCTGGCTTAAGAGACCCTGTTTCCACATAAAAAAGTTAAAAAATAGGTCTGGGAGTGTAGCCCATGGGAGTGTATCCCGGAGGTAGAAGGGCTTCCAGGAACCCCAGTACCACCCAAAAAAAAAAAAAAAAAAGCTATAATATATATTGCTGTCTATTTGTATATGTGTCTATACCAATAAATTTATTGTCTATCTATTGTCCATATAGTACCAACATTGGCTTATATAAGAGAATAATCATAAGGGTTTTTTTTATAATAAGAATTATGGCAGTTAAAGATTTGCATGGAAATAAAGAGAGGCCCAAATCAAAGTGTGGACAGTTGGTAATCATGGTAGCAAGGGCAGTCATTTTAAAGTAAGGCACCCAGATTTCTTTCTTACTGACTTTCCAGCAAAGCTTAACTATTTATTTATTTATTTTTGCAGTACTGGGGATGGAACCCAGGAGCATTCTACCTCCGAGCTACACCCCCAGCCCTATTTTTTTTTTTATTATTCTTTATTTTGAAGCAGGGTCTCACTGAGTTGCAAAGGCCCTCACTAAGTAATAGCTGAGGCTATCCATGAACCGCGATCCTCCTGTCTCAGCCTCCCAAATGCTGGGATTACAAGCGTGCGCCACCACGCACAGCTTAGTTTTTTAAATGTAGTTCGCCATCTTGGTCTCTGTTACGGAACTGTTACGGTGGTGGAACCGCTCTGGGGGCCCTTTTGGGCTCCTGTAGGTGTTACAGTGAGAGATGTAGCCACAGTTCTTGTTCTAAGCTAGGTATAGAAGACACTAGCCCAACTCTTTTGCTGTAAGCTTAAGCACTTTTTATTATTACAAAGACGGAAAGATAGGATAGATTTAATAAAGTCCTATGCCAGAGACTTGAAAAGAAGTCGCCGGAGTTCTAGATACAGAACAGTTTTATAGATACCAAGTCCTTTATCTTGCTCTACCAAGTCATCTTTTGACCTAGGTGTAAGTCTGCCCATTAACTCCATGCAGCCCCTTTTGTTATGATACGGGGATAATATCCTTTGTTTACTGTTTTTGATTAGCTAGTAATCTGTATCTTAGAGTCAGGTTTTATAACTTTGGGTTTCTATATTTGACACCCTATGTATATCTGAGAGCTAAATGTGCTATATATATAGGTTCATCTAAATGTTTTATGAAAAGCTTATAAAGTTAAAGGGTGTATGAGTTCTATATACATGCAAGGAAACCAATGAGTGATCTCTTTATGCAATATGCATTGTGTTTGTAACTTAAGTTACTAAATTTTTTGTCATCTAGGTTTAGTACCAGTCAAAAATCCATTATTAAGACTTGTTTCCCATCTGCTTGGTTTGACTAAGTAAATTTCTTATTGCATAAGACAGATACAACCATCTACCAGGTAATAGATTTATTTCTTAATAATTAATTAGAAAATTATTATTAATACTATAGTTATAGTTATTTTACTGAACCACAAATTCTGAATTTCACTCCAATGGTTAAGTTAGTATACGTTAACTTCTCTGTAATTATAGTGTTAATTAATACTGGCTCCTTTGTAAGTTACATTTATTTGTGTTTCCTAAGTATCTTCTAAAATGCGAAGCTTAAGAAAACACTTTACCAATCTGCTGTCCTCTAATAAAAAACTGTTAATAGCTGGTCGTGGTGGCGCACGCTTGTAATCCCCGCGCTTGGGAGGTTGAGACAGGAGGATCGCGCAGGTTCGAAGCCAGCCTCAGCTACTTAGTGAGGCTCTCAGCAACTTAGTGAGACCCTGTTTCCAAATAAAAATATAACATAGGTCTGGGAGTGTAGCCTGGAGGTAGAAAGCCTCTGGGTTCCACCCCCAGTACCGCAAAAAAAAAAAAAAAACCCAAAAAACTGTTAATAGTAATATTTTTAAGGTTTATATTTTTATATTTGTATATTCCTAAATTGTGTACCAGTATTGGGAATGGCCTAGGAAGATTTGAGAAAGCTATGATGATTAATATATTCCAAATATTGGGTGAGAGCCAAATCTGTGAAAGGACTTGGTTTCTGCCTAGAAGCAGGCAATTATTCCAATGTAAATTAACCTAGCTAAAGGTAATTAGCAGGTCTATAGGAGAGGGGAACTAGGACTTCCTCATCTTCATTCTAAAGACAGATTTACATAAAACTTGGGTAAACTAGCTAGGATGGGAGGAGGGGTCGAATGAAAGGGGATACCTCGCCATACCTTGCTGGGGGGAGGGGGAGGAACCTTACAGGGACGTTTACTACATCAGAATTACGTAAACAAGATGGAGGTCATGGATATAAAAAGTCCGATCCATGTGCTGTATCTGGGGCGGGGCATTCATTTGAACCACCCCCTCTATGCCATTCTGGCACGGGGCTGTAACTATCCTCTGTATTTCTATCTTTTTAATAAACTTCTTTAAATCTTCAGCAAGAGTCCAGGCTAATGTGTATTTACCCTAAACTCAGGACAAGAACCCATGCTTTTTCTCTTTTTTCTGTTTTTTTCTTTTTTCTGTTTTTTCTGTTTTGTTTCTTTGGGGAGTTTTCGGGAAATTATTCCCAGGGGGTCTAACAAAGATCCCTGGGGACAGTTTCCCTCAAATGGTAACCCTCACCCCCCAAACCATAACAAATTGTATTATAACTATCTTCAAGCAAAGGTAATTAAAGATTTATACTAGATGATAAAAGTTAAGACCAGGATATGAAAAAACAAATGCCCAGTCAGAATAGATTAAAAATTCTGCCAGCACCTTAAAAATGGCTGTTTTTATTTGTGCGGCAGGCAGATGGTCCCATTTCCACTCAAAAATGGACCGCAGGCTCAATGGGCATGAGATGTATGATAGCCCTTTTCTGGGACAATCTAGCACGGAGCAATGAGTCTTGTTATGATTCTATCTCTCCTGTTCCCAATGGCTCAGGGTCCAAAGCAAGAGCCCCCCAAAACTAACCTCCCAAAACTGGAGGTTAAGCCTCCAGCCCCAAACACTAAACTATGCTTCATGCCTCTCAAGGTGGGAGGGACAGTCAATGTTTTAGGGTGATGTTTCTGGCTGCAGTGAAGGCTGGTCCTTTGAGAAACTAGATAATCAGTCTGCATTAGCAGTTACCCGAGCAAATATCTTGTGGCATTGTGAAGACTTTACCAGTCAATTGGAATGGAATTTGCACTTCAGTACTGAATGGTTCGAGCCCCTGCCCGCAGGGGGCGGGGCCGGAAGCTAGGAGGCGGAGCCCGGTGATTCTGAGAGGGGACCACACCTCTAGATCAGAGAGAAGCCAGATAGACAGACAGAGAGATGGGCTCTCCCCCACCAGCCCGCGCTGGCCCGCGGGGGCTGGCGGCCGACTCCCCACGAATAAAGGCATCCATACCACCTATAATGGATTTCCGCGTGTATCTGTGCGTAAATGGGATCCGCAATATCTTTCAAGTACACCTGGCAATCCCTTTTACCCTGGCATTTCAAACCCCAAGTAAGTCATTAGGCCCCCACATATAAATTGATTCAATTGGCTTTCAAAGGGTAGTCCCAATGAATTTAAGGCTAAAAATCAGGTACTTACATGGTTTATGCCAATATTACTTTGGTCCACTACTGAGGCGGTGTGTCCCTTTTAGATAGAAGGCTCAGGCAAGTGCATCCCACAACTAAACCTGCATATATAAAGGGATTTTAACTGCTACTATCTGCTTCTGTAATCTGCTTCACTGCTACACAGTATGAGGATGTGTCTTGGCCACAAGACAGCCTCTGAGTAAGATATGATGTTTGTCCTGAATGAACACCTGGCGTCTGTCAAGGATGTAATGATTTTATAACCATGAAAACCTGACTTTTCCGTACCTCCAACTCTGTAACCAAGGGGTATAAAAAGTTGTTAAGACTGATGTTTGGGGCGGCAGCATTTTCAAAATTGCTGCTTGCCCCGGCCTGCTGGTATAAAAGGTGGCAGTATAGTGGGTACTGCTTCCTCCAGTTGGCAGGTAAATAAAGTGACCTCTTTGGCACTTCGGAGTCTGGCGTGTCAACACACTATGAATAAAAAGGTAGATCAGATGAATTATATATATTACAGTCAACAGAGGGTTGTCAACCACACCCTAGATGTCATACAGGCAATAGTTAAACAGTTAGATGCTAACAAAATAATCTGGGGAAAATAGACTAGCCTTAGATTTGATTTTAGAAAAAAAAAAAAAGTTATGCGATGTAAAGATACAGCACTAGGTGGCGCTATAACTGAAGTCCTGCGAAGTCTGTTTTAGCAGCTGAGCTAGCAAAAAGTTCAAGGATGGATAATCCTTTTTCCCTAGCCTAATAGCACGATGGTTTGGAAAAGGAGAAATAATGACTCCAGTTATAATATCTTTTTATAGTATTTGGAATAATGATCCTACTAGGATGCAGTATAATCCTCTGTATTAGGGCCATACTCCCTAGACAGGCAGAGACCGTTCTAACCAGAGTCGTCTATGTTAACAGAATTTGAAGAAAAGTGTAATAATGTCTAATAAAAGAGGTGGAAATTGTGAGAATATAGTTGTTATCTTTTCTGCTAAAAGATTAGTTTAAACTTAAACTGCCATTTTGTAATCTGGTAGATACTTACATTCCTTTGCAAAATTAGCATCTCTGAAGAGATTGCAGAGCCAGGCACAGTGGCACAGCCTGTAATCCCAGCATTTGGGAGGTTGAGACAGGAGGATGGCGGTTCACAGACAGTCTGGGCTACTTAGGCCCTTCGCAACTCAGTGAGACCCTGTTTCAAAATAAAGAATAATAAAAATAGAGCTGGGGGCGTAGCTCAGAGGTAGAATGCCCCTGGGTTCCAGCCCTAGTACCGCGCGCGCGCGCGCGCGCGCGAGAGAGAGAGAGAGAGAGAGAGAGAGAGAGAGAGAGAGAGAGAGAGAGATTGCAGGCGCTGACCCTCTCCCATCCTCCCCTGTAGCTGACAGGGAAGAATGTGAAGCTGTAACTCCCACCAAAAGGAATTCAGTGCAGGAGGAGCTTTGTGTCAGGGACATAAGACCCACCTGGTTCTCTGTCAGGTGTGCTCTCTTGCATACTGGGAGCACCTCTTTTTTTCTCCTTGCATACTGGGAGCACCTCTTTTTTCTCCTTGCATACTGGGAGCACCTCTTTTTTCTCCTTGCATACTGGGAGCACCTCTTTTTTCTCCTTGCATACTGGGAGCACCTCTTTTTTCTCCTTGCATACTGGGAGCACCTCTTTTTACTCCTTGCATACTGGGAGCACCTCTTTTTTCTTCTTGCATACTGGGAGCACCTCTTTTTTGTGCAAAAAATGTAAAATTGCTTTGCCAAGCAATTTTCAACATGTGCCTTTTCTTAATGCCACAAAGTTATTTCTAATACCATGTTGTTTAGGGAATAATAACAAGGAAAAAAAGGTCAATCTATATTCAGTACAAGTTCAACAATTGTAGTTCTAACTAATACAAAACATCAGCAAGAAGGCAACATTTCAAAAAACATATTGTTTCCCACCTGAAGTTGGTTGAATCCATGGATGCAGGATGCAGGACAAGGAAGAAGATGCTAACATGACCCATTTCTGTAAAGCAGACAATGATGACGAAGCCCCACACACTAGATGTGCGTCTGTAGTTCGGCAGAGGATTAGTTGGAAGGACAGACACTTGCTAACTTGGTCGCCTGGGCAGGGATGGGGACACCCAAGGGGGGGTACCTAGCTTCTCCACGTTTGGGCCCAGGCAACTATAGGCCACCATGCCTAGGGGGGTCCAAGGAAGCAGAGGAACTACTGATGGTGGGTGGCATGCCACATGGGGGACCATATGGGCCACTCATGCCTGCATGACCCAGCAGAGTCCCCGAGGCCCTCAGAGCCCCAGCATCCTCAGCTGTGAGATGGGGCATGCCATCTCCACCTCTCAGAGTGGTCATGAGAACGAGATGAGCTATCCCCAGGAAAGAGCTCAGTGCCATGCTTGGCCCACAGCCCTCGGCTCTGTCTGTGGTTATCACCGCCCTCTCTGCTGTGCCCCAGTGAGGCCTCCAAGGCTGGCAGCAGAGGGGCTGCCTGTCCCTTGAAGGTGAGCCGGATGGGCCTGCACTGGGCAGGGCTTCAGAAACATTTACTGTAATGTAAGAACAGTGAGTCCTGTGGGCACTGACACGACCGCCAGGCCATTGATCTTGCTGGCAGGAGGCAGGTGGTGGTTCTATGGTCCAGTTGCCCCTCTGTGCCCACCCCGGAGTGGTCTGCTTCCCACAAGCCAGGGAAGGACCCGGGGACTGGAAGTGTTCTAAACCAGTCTAGGGCTGAGAGCAGAGATAATGAGTAGCCACAGAGAGCCCAGAAAAGGAACCAAACAGGGCCCAGACTGCGAAGGAGCCAGAGGTGGCTAGGCCAGCCCTCCTCCCAGAGCTCCGGTACCAGCAGCTCAGGAACTCAGGCTGGTTGGGTAAGGAGCACCCCTTCCTCCAACGTCCCATAAGACCACCTAGGAGTGCCCCAGTCCTAACATACCCTGTGACAGCAGGTCTGCCTCTGAGCCCAAGGCCTTCCAGAAAGCCTCAGCCAGGGGCTACTTGCGGGCTAGTGCAGAGGCCCGGGGGGAGGGTCAGAGAAGATGGAGACAGGGCTGAGAGAGGCTCAGAAGGCCTCTGGTGCCAGGCTTAGAGCAGACCCTGCCTGACGCAACACAGGGGCTGTGGAAAGGAGCCTGTGGCCGTCAGAAGCAACCCACCAGCCATCTTCTGCCCCCTGGTGGCTGGTGGCCAGCCAACCCCAGGTTTACTGCATGGTGTACGCAGTCTGGGTAGTTCTGCGAGTCAGGAGAAAGCATCTACACACACACACACACACACACACACACACACACACACACACACACAGCCTTATGTGCACATATGCATGGATACGTACACACCGCCAGCTACATCTTACACACCCATACACCTATGCATGCACACGCGTGGCAGATACCCTCAAATGCACAAGATCAGGGTGCCATCACCCTCATTTTCAGAAACCTTTTCATGGACTCTATATTCACGAGCTCTTAACCGTCTCCTGTATATCCATCACTCAGGAGCTACGGTCAGGATTTCTGACTTTTCCACATATGCAACGGACTCTTATTTACTTAACTTTTTAAAATTATACATTCAGTCTGGCACAAACCAGTAATACCAGTACTCTGGAGGCTCATAGCAAGATCCTGTTTCAAAAGAAAAATATAAATAGATAAAAAGAGCTGAGGGTGTAGGGAGAATGCTCCTGGCTTCGATCCCTGGTACCAAAAATAAATAAATAAATAAATAAATAAATAAATAAATAAATAAACTCATTCTCTTTACTTAAATGTACATTAAGATGGAACTTGATACCCTTACTTTAAGTGGAAAAAAATACTTATCTAACACACTTAGAAATAACCCTTCTGTTAAAGCGCCCTTCACCTGAGCCACCCTTGTCTTCTTTGGAGAGGGGCCATCCTCTCCCTGGATCCTGTGAGCCCTGTGCAGCAGCAGAGCACGTTTTACATGCCTTAAGCTCTCTAGGCTGTGGATGAGGAAGCCGAGCTCTGATCGCTGATGCGGCCTTCCCCAGGCCTCTGAGATGCAGCTAGCCCAGCCCCGCTCCTGGTAGGCGGTTAATCTAGAGATGAGCAGGGCAGGGAAGGACTGGGACAGACCCCTCAGGAGAACAGATACATAGATTCCTCACCCAGCTGCGGTGAGAGAGCACAGCAATGTCAGGAAGCTAAAATACCAGTGTGGCCGGACTTAGTGCATCTCAAGCTTGCCTGAGAGTAAACTCTGGCAATTACCACACTCCTAACGATACCATTTACATCACCATAAGATAAAGCCCCCTCCTCCTGCTTCACCTAGACACTGATAGGAAAGTCTCCAACATGGCAAATTTAGCACAGGAGCACCAGTGGTGCCAATAGCAGTAGCTGCCCCAAATGCCTAATACCTGAGGCTGGAGGGTTCCAGACCCAATGGGAAAACTTGCCACATGGAAGACCCTACACTCACTGTTTACATTTTTTTTTTTTTTTTTTTTTAGTACTGGGGATTGAACCCAGGAATATTCTATATCTAAGCTACCCTCTAAGCCCCCTTTGTATTTTTTTAAACGGAGTCTTGCTAGGTTGCTGAGGCTGTCTTTGAGCTTGTGAGCCTCCTGTCTCAGCCTCCCAAGTATTAAAATTGCAGGCCTTCTCCATTATGCCTGGCTCCACTTCCATTCTTGACCACTGCACCATTCTCCAGAGCATGTCCCCTCCCTTCTAACATGGCTTCCTCTCTCTTTTTCTCCCTATGTGGTGCTGGGATTGAACCCAGGGGCGTTCCACCTTCAAGTTATACTCCCAGTCCTATTTTATTTTATTTTATTATTTTATTTTTGCAGTACTGGGGATGGAACCCAGAGGCATTCTACCTTTTAAGGACACCCCCAACCCTATTTTTATATTATTTTTTTATTTTTTGGTGGTACTGGGGTTCCTGGAAACCCTTCTACCTCTGGGCTACACTCCCAGACCTATTTTTATATTTTTATTTGGAAACCAGGTCCCTCCCCCCCCCTCTCTTTTGGTAGTACTGGGGTTCCTGGAAGCCCTTCTACCTCTGGGATACACTCCCAGACCTATTTTATATTTTTTTATTTATTTAGAAACAGGGTCTCTTAAGCCAGCGAGGCTGACTACCAACCTGGGAGATCCTCCTGTCTCTGCCTCCCAAGCGCGGGGATTACAAGCGTGCGCCACCACGCCTGGCCGCTATTTTTTATTCTTTATTTTAAAACAGGGTCTCAGCTGGGCGTGGTGGCGCACGCTTGTAATCCCTGCGCTTGGGAGGCAGAGACAGGAGGATCGCGCAGTTTCCAAAGCCAGCTTAAGAGGCCCTGTTTCCAAATTTAAAAAAATATAAAAAATAGGTGTCTGGGAGTGTAGCCCGGAGGTAGAAGGGTTTCCAGGAACCCCAGTACCACCATAAAAAAAAAAAAAATTTAAACAGGGTCTCAGCTGGGCGTGGTGGCGCTCACTTGTAATCCCCACATTTTGGAGGCTGAGACAGGAGGATCTTACAGGTTTGAAGCCAGCCTCAGCTACTTAGTGAGGCTCTCAGCAACTTAGTGAGACTCTGTTTCCAAATAAAAATATAAAATAGGTCTGGGAGTATAGCCTGAGGTAGAAAAGTCCCTGGGTTCCACCCCCAGTACCACCAAAATAAATAAATAAATAAATAAATAAATAAATAAATATAAAACAGGGTCTCACTGAGTTGCAAAGGGCCTAAGTAGCTGAGGCTGGCTTCAAACCTGTAAGATCCTCCTGTCTCAGCCTCCCAAATGCTGGGATTACAAGTGTGCGCCACCATACCCGGCTCTATTTTATTTTATTGTATTTTTTGAAACAGGGTCTCACTAAGTGACTGAGGCTGGCCCTAAATGTGAGATCCTCCTATTTCAGTCTCCTAAGTATTGGGATTACAGATGTGTGCCAATACACCCAGCGTGGCCTTCTTTCTTAAAACTGTGTCTCACTTTGCTAAATAAATCTTTTACACTTATCCAGTGTTTCTCTAATAAACCTTCTTTTGAGGTCATCCCTGGGGACAACCGCTCTGACCTCAGCCCTACAAACTGCCTCTGCTGTTAAGTCAATCCCAGCCAAAGGGTGTCACCAGACCAGACCACCAGCCTTCCCAGGGAATCCCCTCCCTGCTATCCCCCAGCACCACCACGAGGGGGCGCCTCGCACTCTCTCTCCTTTCTGCTTGCCCCAGGAGCAGCATTTGCGCCCCCTGTGGGCTCTCAGTGGGGCTGATCGTCCTCCGGCGCCTCTGTCTGGTCATGTGCTGCTTAATGTGGGGAAATGCTCTGAGAAATGAGTCATGAGGAGGCTCCATTGTTATGGAACATCATAGAGCGTCCTCACCAACTCAGCCAGCTACGGCATAGGCACTGTCATCTGTGGGACCACTGAAGTGCACACATCCTGTCATTGGGAATGTCCCTGTGTGGTGTGTAACTGCACTGGGGTTATCTCTTCCCCTTTCTTCATAAAATTCCAGCTCCTTGAAGGGCAAGCCATTGCACGTACGGCTCCCTCTTCTGACTCCAACAGCTCCTATCTCACTTGTAGACTCACACTTCCTACTGTGGCCGACAGCACCCTGTGGTCTGGCTCTGCCTACTTCTGAGCTTCATCTCCCACCCCCTTTTTCTTGATTCAGTTTAGCCATGTGCTACCATGTAGACACATGCTATGCCACTGTTCCTACCCCAGGGCCTTGGCGCTTTCAGCTCTTCCCACTTGGAAGGCTCCTCCTCGAGATCTTTGATTGTTTGCTCCAGTTTGTCACCGCGGTGTAACCTCAGAGCCCTGCTCTGGCCACTGCCTGTGTACTGGCGCTCCCCTCAAACCACCATCTATGTGCCGCCCCATCATTCCTCTTCCTCCCATGCTTTTAGCCCCTAGCACTTGTCATTTTATGTCCGCTTGCTCCCTGCTGTAGTCTATGGCTCATTAGGATGTGACCTCCACGAAGGCAGGGACACACCAGCAGGGCCCACAGTACTAGGCGTCGTGTGTTGATTATATTGAACACGTGCTCTGTGGACACAGATTCGGATGCCTGTGTTTATAAGCACCTGTGCGCTCCAACACACACATTCACATGTGCCAGGCAGTGGTACCACATTGGAGACAGCTGCCCCCCCCAACACCTCAGGCCCTTCTAATACTCACATCCCAGCACTTCCAGTAAGGCCTGCCTCTTCCTCCAGTCTGCAGGGCCGCTCCCTGGAATAGGAAGCCTCTCAGGCCCTTGATGGAGCCGGCCCCACCTGCCTCTGGTCTGAGGCACAGCTTGGAGAAGAGGCAGCTGACTTTGAACATGTGACACAGGTTGCCTGGAGCAATCCCCATTGGCAGATATGCCCTGGAGGACAAGAAGCCAGACCCGTAACCTCTTGGGGGGGGGGGGTGGGCTGCATCAGGCAGGTTTAACCAGGAACACAACAGGAAGGTCACATGCATGTCTGTCATAACTGGACCGTGGAGCTGGCTAGGAAATGACAGGGTGAGGTGGCCGGAGGGAGCCTCTCTTTGTAATTAGGTCTTTAAGCTAATTGGGTGAGGCCGGCCCAGGTTACCGAGGATCGACCCCTGCAAAACACCTCCACTGCTACGCAGAGCTGAGAGCTTCCAGGCTGGGCCAGCCACGCTGACACGTGAGACTGACCGCACAGCTCACTTCTTTGCCAGTCTGACACCCACACACATCTTCTCAAACCACACGCCATCTCCAGATAAAGGTGAGGACAAAGTCATGTTTCCACCTAACATGACCACCTGCCTGGCATACAGCCATCTCCCCAGAAGACAGTTCAAAGTCCTGGGGTGATGGCCCCCTCTTCTCCTTGGTGCCCTGTAGCTTAGATACTGGGAGGTAAAGCCAACTATTATTAATATATCTTAGATAAGTGAATAACAGGGAGGAAGCAAAAAATACACACGTGTGTGTGTGTGTGTGTGTGTGTGTGTGTGTGTGTATCACACAAGTTTATACAAGATACTAACAAAATAAAGAAAAATACTGCTGGGCATGGTGGTGAATGCTTGTAATCCCAGTATTTGGGAGGCTGAGACAGGAGGATCCAGGTTCACAGCCAGCCTCAGCTACTTAGTGAGACCCTGTTTCAAAATAAAGAATGAAAAATAGGGTAGAGGGTATAGCTCAGAGGTAGAATGCCCCTGGGTTCAATCCCCACTACCACACACACAAAAAAGAAGAAATACTCATGACAATTATATTCCTCATCTCTGAAGTGGGTGGCATGGTTGTAGTTGGTCTTTATAACCCCTTCTTCCACTTCCTTTTCTGTATCCCTCATGCCCTCATCAGCAACCCAACCAGTGGTGGTTCTCTACCTTCTTTAGACTCCTAAAGAGTCTGGGCTATTCACAGACCTGTCCAAATTGGCTCTTAGTTTTCTGTGGACTATAAATATCAAAATGTGGCAGCCGGGCGTGGTGGTGCACGCTTGTAATCCCCGCACTTGGGAGGCTGAGACAGGAGGATCGCACAGGTTCAAAGCCAGCCTCAGCTACTTAGTGAGACCCTGTTTCCAATAAAATATAAAATAGGTCTGGGAGTATAGCCTGGAGGTAGAAAGCCCCTGGGTTCCATCCCCAGTACCACAGGGAAAAAAAAATGTGGCACTAGTAAGACACACGAGGCACCCCCTTTTTCTTATCTCCTATGTGTAGTGGCAACCCACTCTTCTCCCAGTCATCGAGGTTGATACTGTAACTCCCTTCTCAGCCTGTCAATTCAGAGGCCCGAGGAGTCCAAGATGGCCAGCAGCACTCTCAGCTCCCAGGTCCCCACAGTCATTTCTGTCTTCTGATGGAAGCATTCCTCCCGGGCATTGGTTGAATTGTAGCATTCATCCTAGTCTGTTCTCTGTTGCTATGCTAGAATATAACAGGACCCTGGGTACTTTATAAAGAATAGAGGTTCATTTCACTCACAGCTCAGGAGGCTGGGGAGCTCAATGTCAAGAAGCCAGCACTTGGTCCAGAGGGCTTTCTCGCTGTCATTACACAGAGGGGGCATCATGGGCAAGAGCAAGGGCACTGTAAACTCAGGCCTGTCTTTCTGTTCTTTGAAAGCCACTGGTCCCATCCTGAGGGCACCACCCTTATGAACTCCTTAACCCCAATGACCTCTCTAAGGCCCCACCTCTAAACACCAATGTATGATTTGAGAATTAAGTTTCTTACATAGAAGTTGGGGCTATAGCTTTGTGATAGTGCACTTACCTAGCATGTGTGAAGCCAAAATGTGTCTAATGTAGAACCTTTTGGGGCCACGTTCAGACCACAGCAACCACTCCCTACAGTTCACATCCATCTGGAATCCCAGATTGTGTCCTTACCTGGAAATTAGGTCTTTGCAGTTTTATTTATTTATTTATTTATTTATTTATTTATTTATTTATTTATTTTTTGGTGGTATTGGGGTTCCTGGAAGCCCTTCTACCTCCGGGTTACACTCCCAGACCTATTTTTACATTTTTATTTGGAAACAGGGTCTCCTAAGCCAGCGCGCGTGGCTGGCTTCGAACCTGCGCGATCCTCCTGTCTCTGCCTCCCAAGCGCGGGGATTACAAGCGTGCGCCACCACGCCCGGCGTCTTTGCAGTTTTAAATGCAATGACTAGTGTCCTTATAAGGTTATGTAAAGACACAGAGATATAGAAAGAGGGACCAAGGCCAGGAGTTGATGGAGGCAGAAATTGGGGTAATATAATTGCAAGCTAGAAAGCATCAAGGATGCTGGCAGCCACCGGAAGCCAGTAGAGGACTCCGGACGGACTCTCCCCGGGACCCCTAAGGAGGAAGCAACCCTGTCGACACTGCGATGTCAGACTTCAAGCCTCCAGAACTGTAAGAGAAGTGTTTTAAGTTTGTGGGAGTTTATGTCAACTCTAAAAATCCAATATACTCCATATGACTAAAAACTCTAGGCCAACAGAACAGAAGGGTACGGAGAACAGAAGCAAAACTTTGCTGGAGGGTCTCCAGGATTGGCTCCGCTTTAGAGCATACAGAGCCTATTGAGACTGTCCTCAGCCCTGAAAGCTGTGCCACTGGGCTGGCACTGCAGCTGAGCCTTCGCCGGGCCATCCGCTGCGCTATCAAGCCAGCTGCTTCAGGATAACAGGTCTATGGGTTTCTTTGGTTTTCCATGACAAAGATCACAAACTGGTTAAGTTGGTACAATACACATCTTTCTCACAGCTCTAGGGTCTGGAAGCTGAAATTGAGGCATCAGCAGGGCTATTCTCCCGAGTCTCTTGGGAGGAATCTTGCCTCTTCTGCCCTCTGATGGCTGGTGGTAATTTTTCGGCATTGCGTGGCTTGTGGCAGCAACAGCTCAGCCTGTCTCTGTCTTCTCAGGGTTATCTTCCTCTGTGTCTATGTCCAGATTTCCCTCTTCTTCTAAGGCCATCCAGTATAACCTCATTTTAACTTGATAATCTTTGTAAACACTTTATTTTCAAGTAAGGTCACATTCATAGGTTCCAGGAGGACATGTATTATGGTGGACACTTCGGTACACTGGGAACATGATAAATCAGCAAATTCCGTGAGCAGGGATTCATTGCCATCATTTAATGTGAAGTTCTTTGATATGAAACAATGGTGTACGGAATACCAGAATGATGGATAAGACATGTGGTTAGGTCCACAGATGAGTTTCAGAAGATACTATTCTAGGTTTCAGCAGAAACACTGCATGCAGGGAAAAATCCATGTCCAGAGAAATTTTACACTGGCAAGAACAAAGGGCTGCCCCTTCCACTAGGGAAGCATCTGATGTAATAAACCTGCCACCTAGTAGCTAGCTGACCACCCTGGGGGATGGGGCTAGATCAGGGACTTAGCATCCATCTCACCTACTGAAGCCAAGTTGGCCTCGCTGAGTAGAAATCCATGTTGCCGAGCCCAAGAGTAACCTCCATCCCTGCCACCAGGACCGACAAGCATTTTGAATTGGTCGGGCTTTTAAAATTGGTTGCTAAATCTGATTAGAAGTAATGGCACTGATGATTCTACTCCTAGGAGTAAAGAGGACACTGGTAGTTTATGGCATTAGACCTAGGCAAAATATCCCCATGTGATGTACATAATTAAGTCAAGTTTCAGGAGGATCATATATTTGATGTCTTAGGACATTTTAGTCAAACTAAAGTATATGAAATTAACTGGCACTATTGATTTTGAGGCCCAGCAGTGCAATTTAACTGGCAATCTGACAACACAAGGGTGTAGCCCTGCTACTATAGAAACAGGATGGGTACCATCAGTTGCCTGGGTCCTTGGGCCCCTTGCCAAATGAGATGGCCTTACCTCTTAGTGATTACTTTCTTCAATCACCAAGACCTAACTCCCAAGCATGCTCCAAATTTAGCTGTTTGGTAAGATGGGCAAGTCCAATGCTGTGCTCTGCTTCCCTGTTGATTCTTCTTAATCTAAATTCTCTTCTCTTACTCTAAATTCTTACCCACTTCTTCACCTATAGAATTCTTTGAATAACTCCAGTTTTAAGCCTTTTCTTCTTTCAAGCAAAGTATCATCTTTTAGTTTGTCAATATCAGTGTCTTCTGATAGCTCTTCTGTTCCTGAACTTTCTTATCAAGTATCTCTTCACATAATTATCTTGGTTTACATTTGAAAGCACAACCATACATACATCTTTGAATCTACTCATCTTAATTTAATCTTTACTGGGAATATCTTAAACATCAAACACAGGTTTGGATCATGCTTGAGAGTTAAGTCTTGGTGGTTGAAGAAAGTTTAAGTGATGGCAACCATATCAAAGGCTACTTTGCCAAAAGAATGTGACCAGAACTGGGTGTGGTGGCACATGCCTGCAATCCCAGTATTTGGGAGGCTAAGACAGGATGATTGCTGGTTCAAGGCCAGTGCATGGTAACTTGGCAAGACTATTTCAAAAATAAAATAGGGCTAGAGATAGAGCTCAGAGGTAGAACATTCCTGGGTTTAATCCCTAGTAACACACACACACACACACACACACACACACACACACACACACACACACAAGAATGTGACCAGCCCTTTAGCATTCTATCTATAAAATTACTTGTGAAGATACCTAGAACTTTGCTTTTAAGATTAGTCACAGAATTAATATTTAAAGTTGATTATAACCACAAAGTAAGGTCAGCTTATAAAAGCATGCCATCTGAGTGGGTGAAACTGCTGCAGAGTTGCCAAGCAGAAGACACTTAATGCCACTGACTTCAAGTTTGGGGAATTTAGCCTTGGTGGACTCCTATTTAATAATCCAGTAATGTGGAAGTCAGGAAATGGAGGCAAACACAGGTATAGTTTCAACAACTTAACCTTTCATTGCCTTATCTTATCATCCTTCATGGTACAGATTACTTAAAAATCAGCAACTCAATGGACACAAAGTATACTGCTAGGAAAACAGTCTCTGCCACAGCCATTCATAATAAAACTTTATTGAACAGAAAACCTGGCAAAGGTTTCCACCTCTGTAAAGTTCCCCTTGGTTTAAAGTAAAGCACTGTATTTTAAAAAGCAATTATACATACATCTTTCCTAGAAAAGTCCTGCTAACATGTCTAGCAATTTCATTGATTATATAAAGTAATACACTTAGTGTAATTTAAACATTCCAACAGGAATCAAATCGTACCAGCAGAACCACTTCTGCATCTATGACTTCTATGTACAAACACACATGCAGACACACACATCTGGGAAAGTTCCTCAGGCATAAACATGCAACACCTAATGCCGTCTATTTACAATGCCTATTAAACTACATACGGTATATATTAAAGCTCTTCAGAATAAAGACATGAGAAGCCCTGTGCATTTTTTGTTCATCAATTTGTATCATGGCTTCATGTCTTACTTTCTACTTTTGCTTGACTGCAAAAGCCTATCATCACTCTTGTGAGTTTTTAATGACTGCATCATATACGTCCAGGTAAAAAAATCTAACTGGAGTCAGATGATCCAGTCCACACCTGTCAATGCCTCTAGCTCATCGACTGAAAGTGCCATCAGTTTGCTATGGCTGGAGGACCTTCAGGAAGAAGAGAGGCAAAGAAAGTCTTGAAGACCAGCCACGCTGTGCTCATAAATGAAGGGCTGGTCTGCTCAGCATCCAGCATGTCCCTGTCTGGAGGAAGGTGGCTGGGGTCTTCAGTGTCAGGATCGGCACCATCCTACAGGTAATGAAACACAGGGAGAAAACGGTTAGGGCTGTGATGCGTACCACATACCATTAGGAGAGGGCAGGTAAATCCCTCCCCCTTGCCCTACAGGCCAAGCAGGCAGGCAGGCCAGCCAGAGCAACATCCTAACCACATGAAGCTCTTCCTGGGCTTCCGCAGCTCAACAGAGCCAAGGACCTTCATGGATGGAACATTCCTGGTAGCAGGTATCAGAGCAAAAGTAGTAACCCGATCTTCAACTATAATTAAACTAGTAATTAACCAGTTCATTAAATATAGCTATACTTCTAATTTTGGCAGTGCTCTGAGTTTAAAAAAATCAGCAATGGAAACCAAGTTGTGAAAACATACTACAATTTGTTATAAAGTATATCTTTTAGGATCATGCATTAATCTGTCTTACAAAACTTCTACTTCTGTGTGATATATTCCAGAAAATCTATTCTGTAAGACATGCTTATATAAATAATTCATTAGTGGTTTCCATGATATAACAAACTGTAACAGACCACTGAATCTCAAAATGTGGATTGGGAAAAAACATTATTTACATATGCTAAAATGCCAATTGTTACATGACAAAAATACCTGATGGAGTTTATGGCATACTCAAAGTTTTAAAAACTGATGCTGCTCTAAGAAAATAAATTTGAAAAAAAAAAATTCATGAACTATTTAGTCTGATAAAATGGTGGGAGGGCCTGGCATAGTGTGTGCAGCTCGCCTGGCTCCAGCAGAGGCTTCTTCATACCTGTAAGTTATTGTTGGGGTCCTGATTCACAGCTTCCTGAAGACCATCATTCGGGAAGTTCTGAACAGGCCTCTGTCTAAATGGAAACCACCCAACGTGATGCCTTAAAAAAAAAGCACACAACAGTCCATCTTAGCTAATGTCACAGTGGATCTACCCAAGAATCTAAGGTTCTGCTCCTCTGACCATGGTGGCGCTATGACCAGAAGCTCATGGCAGGATGGTCTTGCAGGGCCACCCTCTCATACTGTCTCATAGATGTCACACTGGCCTGTCAGGTCCAGGCTGTGTTTTGTCAGCAACAAAGCTTAATAGATGCTTATTTATCTAAACTACACCTTTCACTCGAAGACCTGAACAGAGAGGGAAAATATATTTCTATAAAGCTGCAATTATAATAATGAGCTAAACTGGTCACTTAAATGGATGTTTCTAGGGATAACAGAAAGAATAGGCTAAAAGTTTATGCAAAAAGTCCAATTAAATCCAAGTTGTGAAATGAATAGGACAAAATATTATCAATTATTGTGAATATATGAGTGTTAACATTACTCTAAATATTCCCCACCTCCTTTTTTTGTGGTATTGGGGATGGAACCCAGGGATGTTATACCTCTAAGCTACAAATTTTATTTTGAAACAGGGTCTCACTAAGTTGTGGAGAGTCTAAGTTGCTGAGGCTGGCTGTGAACTTGCGATCCTACTGTCTCAGCCTCCCAAGTACTGAGATTACATGCATGCATACAATACCTGGCTGTATTTCTCCATTTAAAAAAAGAAGCTAAACCATTTTTATTATAAAAGAAAAATTTCGACTTTAAGTTTCAACCACAAAGACCTATCACTTTGCCACTAGTGACCCATTGGCCTTACACACTGTGAGAGCTAAATTGTGCATTATAAAAGACGTAGCAGCATCCCTTGCTCCATATCTACTAGAAGCTAGCAGGACTGCCTGCTCTAGTCTGAAAACCAAAAATGTCTCCAGACATTGCTTAGTGATCTCTGAGGGTGAAGAGAGGCTACCCACTTCTGGAAACTATTTCCTAGACCACAGCTAAAGTCAAATATCAGGTCTGTAAACATTCCTTGACCCATCAGAGCTATGTTAAGTCTGTGTCTGACTTTTGATCTGAAAGGCAGCTATAGCCTGATATATATTTTCCTATTCAAAACAAATACAATTTTTCTTTTCCATGCTTCGGGTATGAGTAAGTTATTGTGGTTTATGGGCCTGGAAGGTAACATATCAGTACATGATTAATGTGTTCAATGCAATATACAACCAAGCCCTGAATTCCTTACATTGCAAGTGCTAAATATATCTCCTTCAATAATAAATTAAATATATTTCTTCAATAATAATTAAATATATCTCCTTCAGTAATAACTGAGACTACTTGAAGGAAGAAATATGTACTTGAGTCACAGGAGAGTACAATTTGCAGTAAAGAAAAAAAGGAGACAGAAAGCATTTGCTTACAGGTACATGACAATGGTAGCTCCCATGACCATGAGGAATCTGCTCAGGGAGGAATAGAAGTAGAGGATACTGAGAAAAACGGAAAATGTAGCTGCTGAATAGGTCCAATCCAACCAATCTCGATTTATCTCATCATCTTCTTCCACAATAGGGCCACCTTGTGCATTCATCCGCAAATTCTGATTGGCTCCAGGATTAACAACCACTTGAGGAGCTGCATTCTGATTGGCTGGCTGGTTTTCAGCTGGAAATTGATTGTGAATAGGGGCTGGAGCAGGTGCAGAAACCACAGGTATCTCTTGTGCACTTGGTGATGGGACAAAAGCTCCTGATGCAGCAGTGGCAGCTAAACTAAAAAATAATACAGGCAGACACTGTTGAGAGCAAAGTACTTTGAAAACTATGGCTCTCATAACCTTATTTACATAGAAGTTTTTCTTAAGAATTAACAGTAGGTACATATACACTTGAATTTTCTTCAACTTAGTGAAGAACTTCTTTACTAACAGTTATATTTGTTAATGCCTTTCCTAAGAAAAGCCACATGGTAAATTCCATCTCGAATTCAGTATCAAGACCATATAAGATTATGGTATACTGGCAAATTAAAATTTTCATGAAAATTTAAAATTAGAAAAAAAGGTAATATAACCTAATAAAGGCATTAAAATATGTATCAGACACAAGCACTTCCACATCAATATGAAGGCAGGTTCTATCCACAGAACCACAAAAAGCAGGGCTCTGTAGAGGTGGATGAAAATATACTCATCCCTCCATTATGATTTCTTTCAAAGATGGAAAGGACTTACTACTGCATGTAGTACTGTCGAGCATAGATTTGCTGGAACCAGGAGAGCTGCAGCCACCCGTAGGTTGTGTAACCAGAGAAACCAGGCCCCAGGCCTTGGAATGCCTGCTGGACAGCTTCAGACCTATATGTAGATGGAAACAGAACACTCAGTTTGAGTTGAGTATCAATAAATAAAAATTAAATTATGATAAGGAATTCAGAATAAAAAAGAATGGGCCTCACATAGAATCTCACAGTGGATTGTATGATGTAGCTATGTAATGCAAACAGAAAGCGCTAAAAGACCACCCTGCCAAGACACATATCCCATAGAAAAACAAAAGCCCTTGTCCTGGAGGGCTTCACCAGGGCAACTGCTGTGTGTCTTGTGCACAGATGTAAAAATAAGCTAAACCTTTTCAGGTTGTATAGATTCCACTCCATTTTGACTTGCTGAGTCTCACTGCAGCCTAAATCCATCGATGATCCTGGATCTGAACAACAAAGCTACATTTCCTCCAAAGTCTTTCCTAAAAAAAAAAATCTCCCTTCCTCGCAATACTCACTTCTCTCCCACTCCTAAATTAGAGTCTGTATTGGGGCTCAGTTACATGTGTGTGGCATCACCACTGTATGTCTACTGACCATACAGGGTACCCTGCAGGTTGATGCATGTCCAACATCCTTGTGGGGAGGGATTCCATCCCATTTTACAGAGGGGAGCCGAGGACAGCTGCAGAGAGACCAGGACTTTGCACAAGATCACGGAGCTAGTAAGGAGCAAGCTGGACTTGAGACCTGGGCTGACTAATGCCGATGTCATGCTTTTCCAGTCAGGCAGTGGCCTTCTCCTGCTTCTAGCAGGCGTGTGGGAGTCATCTTGGGCTCTGTGCGTCATAAGAAGTGAACTCTTTTGGCAGCAGGTCACAAGACTGCAGATTATATGCTCATCCTTGCAGGGTACCTCATATCCTTAACCAAGAGTTATGGCATTAGCTGTTCAATAAGAATTTACTGACTGAAATCAAGTTTAAGTATGGTGAAATTCAAGAAGTCTGGAAGAGGCTTAACTTCTCAAGTTGGCAGCCAAAATAAAGGAAGCAGCTTTGTTTCTTTGTCCAATAACGTATCCAGTTGTCTAGTGCACACATTGATAGCTGATAGTCTTTTAACCAAATTCCGTAACCCAGGTATTTCTAAAGTAGTATTCCAATACAAATCTTGGTATGATACTGTTTTTGATCCTTTTTTAAAAAAGTTACAGTGCATGGAAATAAGATGATAAAGTCTTTTAAAATTTTTGTCAGATTTGATGATGATGGCATTATTATGCAAGGTACCTAAAAGGTTTTTAAAATTATACTGAAGTATGAAGGCATAAAATGGCAAGATATCTGAGAATTATATTTATTTATTTATTTATTTATTTATTTATTTATTTATTTATTTATTTGTGGTACTGGGGTTGGAACCCAGAGGTATTCTACCTCCAAGATACACCCCAGCCCTATTTTTTATTCTTTATTTTGAAACAAGGTCTCACTAAGTTGAGGAGGGCCTCACTAAGTAGCTGAGGCTGGACACGAACCTGTGGTCCTCCTGTCTCAGCCTCCCAAATGCTGGAATTACAAGTGTGTGCCACCACACCCTGCTGGAATTAGTTTTAAGTACTTTAAAATAAATGGGGATTGGGAAAACAATAGATGAAATAAGTGTTGTGAAACTTTGATCTTTACTGAGTTTGAATGATGAAGTAAGGATTCATCAAACATTTTCTTCTGTTTTTGCATATATTTGCAAATTCTATAAAAGGAAAAAAAGGGTATTCCTTCCTTAAACATGGCTTTACTAAAAATCAAATATAAAATCTACTGAGAAAAGAGGACAGGAGAATTCAAGAATTACAGAATTTCCACCTGTAATTAGAATACATCTGTAGTTAGTTGTTTTTCTGCAAAGTGCTTTTATAAAACAAGATGTTCCAAGAGCTATAAAATGCAAACCGGAAGGCATGTAATCACTTCTGGCTCTGCTCTAAAGAAAAGCTCCAACTGAGCCAAAGAAAAGGGCATTTTCTCTAGCCCTACAATATACTCCTTAGCAAAACAAGTCTTAGTCTCTTTACCTTGTCTCTCTCCATTACAATAAAGCACAAAGCCACTCAGCAAAGCAGCTACACAATGCTTACAACAGCTATATTTTTCTGCAGCAGCACTAATTTCCTATTATAAGGGCAACCAAGCTGTCAGCGTGAAGGTAACCACATACACGAAGGCTCAAATGTCTCAATTTCCAATACATGTATCTCCTACTTTTTTAAACATTCCTACAAGGCTGTCTATTAAGAATAATTAAATATACAAGAGATCTTTAAAGTGAAACTTTTTTTTATGGTACTGGGGATCAAACCCAGGGGCATTCTAATGCTGAGTTAAACCCTCAGTCCTATTTTTTTATTTTGAAACAGGGTCTCAGTAGGTGGCTGAGGGACTCGCTAAGTTGCTGAGGTTATCCTTGAACCTGCATTCCTCCTGTCCCAACCTCCTACCTACTGAGATTACAGGTGTGTGCCACCACGTTCAGTTAAGTGAAACCCTTTACAAAGCAAAATTTTGTACATCTTAAAGTTCGTTGATTATACACATATAATCATACCTTATTCTTAAATTGACACAAATAGGTATTCATGTTGTTTAAACCTGGTTCTTTTTTAATACTCACCTTGAGATGTTCTCCCATCCAGGCGGAGAAAGGTTCCGCAGAACTTCTCTTTGCCTTACACCATCACTTGAGGAATCCCCAGGATACTGTCCCTGATTAGGACCACTGGGCTGCTGTGTGGATTCAGCAACCTAAGTGTAATATGAACATCAGAACAAAGGACCTGATGCAATTGTCTGTAATCAAGTTAAATCATTGCTGTGAACAGTGTATGTCTCTATCCCCACCTGTGAACTTGTCAATAGATGTGATGTTATATGAAAAATATTCTAAAATCTGTCCAACACCATTTTCAACATAAGGTACTAGGGTTCGGGTGTGGCTCAGTGGTCAAGCACTTGCCTAGCATGGACAAGGCCCTATTACTTATACATAGACAAACACTGGGGAAAAATCCTGAATTTTCCCTAGGGTAACTATGCTGCAATTTCACTAAACTCTTTCAGTAAAGCCATCACTGTAAAGAAAGCTTCCCGATGATGCTCTACATATCTAATGCTAAATTTACTAATTCTAGAAATTAATTTAACCAACAAGACTTACAAATACTATTCTGCCAGCAATCCAAAGGAAAGGGAATTTCCTGTTATATTCAGATGTTTTAGAAAATATAATTATATGTTTAAAGTGCACCACGTTAGAAGATTAATACTATATATTCAAAATAAATGTTATGAAAAGTAAATGCTCTTGTCTGTCAAGCATAAGTCTTTAGAGATCACTCAATAAAAACAGCAGTCTTTTCCTATACAAATAAATAATCACTAAGAATTTCCAGGAGGTCGGCGTGGTGGTGCATGCCTATAATCCCAATACTTGGGAGGCTGAGATAGAACTGCGAGTCAAAATCAGCCTCAGCAACATAGTGAAACTCTCAGCAACCTAGCAAGACCCTGTTTCAAAATAAAAAGTAAAAAATCAGGCTGGAGGTGTAGGTCCCAGAAGCAGAGTGCCCCTGGGTTCCATCCCCAGTATACCCCCCACACACAGAGAAAATATATTCATTTTTTACTCTTTATAAAAAATCGTTCCTTAGAAGAAACTTGCTATGTCCTAAATTTGAAAGAATCCATTTTCAAATGCCATGCTACTTCAGTCTTTTAGGTATGTAGTAACTGTAGGCCAGATCATAACCCAGCAGTGTAATGTGTAACTTTCCTACTGCACTAAAGGAACAGTCTATTCTTACTATTTTCACTTGTATTAATAGCATAGTTCCTAATTCCTGAAACACCCTGGGTAAGAAACAAAATATGACTTAGTAAAAAGGTTACAAGGTCTCTCTTAAGAAGTTTCAGGAAAATTCCTTTATTCTACCCTTGGGACTCTGAAGGACACAGATTATTATGGTCACGATAAAGCATACCTTTGTGCTTGTTTCTGGCATTTTTGAGGAACTCTTCACATTGCACACCAGATGCAAAACATGCCGTTTCTCCTGCTAAAAGTAATCAAGAGGTGCCTCAGAACCGGAATTCAACCTTGTAGGTGCTTTAAAAGGTCGTAAAGTTAATGTGTAAGTGACACAAAGTACCTTTGGAAGGAAGTCCCTGAGACACTGATGATCCAACAACAGCTTTCCAGAATAAATCAACCTCTGGTCCTCTGGACGCTGATTGCGGAAAAAAGAGTAACACAGGTTAGCATTTAGTCTTACCAGTTCCTAATCACAGAAGAAAAAACTGTTTTGCACAAATAATTTGAATATGTATGCTTTCCTCCAGCATCACAGGAAAACACTTTCTGAAAGGTCTCATACACATAAGTTTTATTTTGAAAAAGTGGTTAACTTTAAACAGATCTCTAGCATGCAATAAACTTAGGATGGCAAATTATGTCCAGTCCACAAAAATTATGGGAACACATTTAACACCTTAATTCTAAGGGAAACTGCGTTCTGTCACTAAATTCACAAACTGTATTTGGGGTTCCTACAGCAATCACTTCAAAACCTGGCTTGGGCTCAGAGAAAACTCAAGAGAACTTCCTTCACCCAACCACCTAAGCACTGTCTTGAAATATGTTTGAAGCACTTCAAAACATAAACCCACAGAGGATTTCTTGACATACAAATGAGTTACAGAGATGATCTGTGGGTAACCTTCCACTCAGTGACGCTGTGAGGGCCTGGTAGAGTGCTTGCCTAGCATGCGTGAGGCCCTGGTTTGACTCCAAGCACTGAAGAGAAAATAACAACCACCCTGAAAGAGGTGGTATCAACATATGAGAAAAGTCTGAGAAACTGACTCATCCAAGGCCACCTACTGCTGAAGAGTCAAGATTCTAACACCTCTTCTCCATACCAGTGACTTTCAAGTCATAGGGACTCCACGAACTTCTATACAAATCTTAAAAATAACCAATAAAGCTATCTCTACCAAGTAGTTTGAGTTTATGAACTGTTTGAAGCAAAAGAAAAGAGCCCAAACTGCATTTACATAACATATTAGGACTTTTTGACACCATACCTAAAATAAAAACACGCTGTGTTCATCGTTTTCACTGACTGAATTTGCAAAATACTTTAAGTGTAGAGTCAACCACCAGAAAAGGTCTGAAAGCCACTGCTACGTGTAGATTTGAATTGTTTCCCTTCTTTTAAAGGCCTAAACTGACACTCTGTCCTCACCTAGAAGTCTGATTTGGAAAAAAAAATTGTTAAGCAAACAACTATAAGAGGGCTTCTCGCATTATACCATTTTACACTACAGAAAACAAATGAATATGCTTCCACCATAATTTTTAAGCATAGTTTTGTAAACCTGAGACCTCTTTTATTTATAATCTTATCTTCAGACTCAACAAATAGTAGGGATGTTCTTACTCAAAGCAAAACTCTCAAAACAGAGCCTTGAATAAATGATGCAACCAGAGACCACACCTGCTGTGCCTATTTGTGTACCTACTGGCCTTTCTCCCAGCAACAAGGCCACCTGGTCTCCTGGAAGTACCCACGGTGAAACTGCTTACTGAATAAAAAGGAAAATTCACAACAGCACAAAAGGAGAACGTCTGTGTTTTCCTTCTGTGGGCACATGCATGTGATCCTAGTACTTAGGAGGTTGAGACAGGAGGATCACAGGTTTGAGGAAAGCCTCAGCAAATAAATGAGACTCTCATCAGCCTAGTGAGACCTTGTTTCAAAAATAAAATAAAATAAAATAGGGCTGGGAGTATAGCTCAGAGGTAGAATGTCCCCTGCACACCAAACCAAAACAACAACAAAAAACCTTCCTGTCTACATTTTTGACAACACAGACCCAATCGCTAATACCTGTTGAACTGTCCAGAAAAGGCATAATCTGCCTATTTTTTTTTTGTAACTGGAATGCCCTCTCCTGTTTGATTGAGAATTACACTCGTAGGCAGTAAAGAATACTGCTGACACTTACATAATATCAGAGTACAAAGTAAATACTGGAAGGTCCAGCTCACAGCCTCCATCACGTGGTGGGGGAGGGAAGGAGGGCGGGGCTAAGGGTGTTGTTGACAGAGGCGGCCACCAAAACAAAGCAAGGAAGTCTCCCTAACTTTGGGACCAAAGTCTTAAAACCAGACTCAAGTCGACTCCCACTTCCCTTCTAACTCACTCAGCTACAAAGTGCCTGGAGCTTCTCTCAGGGTCTAGGCAACAATTCAAGAGTCCAGAGCGACAGGGAGGGGCAGCTAGCGGAAGGTGGACACCGAGGCAGAGCCACGTCTTGCTTCTGGGCGTGGGGCCTTAAGTACACCGAGCCTGGGTGCTCTCTCTCCTAGATTCTCCGGCCACTGGCCTGGGGCTGGCACCTGCACTCCACTCTCCCCACTTCCCACGGGGAAGGTACTCAGAAAAGTCACTCCGCAGCCATTTACTCTTTCTTATTTCTATCCGCTGGGTACGAGTCTAGTTAGGAACACCTAGTCCCCGGCTGTTCAGGGGAAACAGACTTCAGGGTGAGAGGGTTCACCCAAGGTCGCACTGCTGTTTCCTTGGTCTGGCTAAAGCTGGGAGCCCCATCTGGAGAACGAGGGAGAGTTGTCTGGTAAGGTGGGGCAGGCGCGTGAGAGCCTCGGAGGGCTGGGGACACCGAGCAGTGGCAGGGGCCGGCAGCCCGTCGGGAGGGCGGCCAGGACCGGGGAGATGAGAGTCCCTGGGCAGAGGAGGGCGCCGACGGCGGCGGGGCAGGAAGAGGGTGGGACGCGGCCAGCCCCGCCGCGGGTGGCCAGGAGAGCGCCGGCCGGGAAGGGGCAGGCTACCGGAGAGGGCGGCCGCGGCAGCCCAGGGGCCCCTCTCACCGGGCGCTCGGGGTAGACGCGGCTCAGGTGGGCCTTCAGGCGGCCCACCGTCCAGCTGCGGTCGCCGCTCAGCTCCAAGTCGCGGTGGCGCTGGTTGGGGCTCTTCACCAGGAGCGTGACCTGCTCCGGCTCGGGCTCCATGTCGGCGGCGCTGCAGGCTCGGCTGTGCTTCCAGATGCCAGGCAGGCGGGGTCGCGGCCAGCCAGTGCTGCGCGGCCACCCAGCACTCCGCAACGACGGCTCTAGTCTCCGGGGCTCGCGCCCCCGCCTGGGGCACCTTTTATAGGCGCCCCGCGCCCGAGCTCTGCGGAGAGACCTCTCTGTGGCTGCCGCCCATTGGCTGAGGCAGAGGTCACTGCCCAACGTGGCCCAATCAGCGCCCGGATGCTGGCGGCCGAGGGGCGGGCTGAGCACGTAGACGCGGGGTGATGCAACCCGCCGCCGTTGCGTCATCCCGAGTCGCGGCTGCGGCCTGGGACCCGGGATTCGGCAGCCATGTTTGGGTGCGCTGCGGCGCGGGTCGGGGTCTCGACCCAGAGCCGAGGGGGCGCCTTAGCTCGGGTTGCCAAAGGCGTCTGAGGGGGTCCCGGTTGACTCTTGGCTTAGTAGTCTCTGCAAATTGTTTCCTCACAAAGCAGCACCCCCGCCCTCCTGGACCCCAGGCGCCTTCAGTGTCCCCCCACCTGCACCCGCGGAGCCGGAGCTACCCGGGGAGCCATCCCACCCGACTGGCCGGGCTGTCCTGGGCCTCGCAGCCCATCCCTGAGGGCCGCAGGTCCCCTGGGCTGAGGGGATGAGGCAACGAGGCACCTGCTGCCAATTACCCACGGCCTCACGTGTGGGGCATCACCCTTACCAACCCAAGCCAGCCACAAGCCGTCAGCTTCACTGGGGACATCAGCCCGTGCTTCTGTTGAATAGCTAGACAGAAAGGAGTAGGCCAGAAAAGACGGTCCTCCTGGAGGGGAAAGCAGGACTCTTGCCTAGCTGTGGTTAGAGAAGCATGGCATGAGGTTAAACATAACTGCATGTATTACTCCCTGTAAGGTCTCACTTAGGCACTCATGGACAACCTCACAACATGGTCAGAAAAGCTTAGGTGCACAAAGCTAAGGCAGGAAGAGACAGTGACCTTCCAAATACATATGCATGAGAGAAAGTTTTCCAGACCAAATAAAGCTCACCACTGCTGCGGGTTTCCCACTCCAGAAAGTAGCTGTTGCAGATGCTTTTCTCTGGGAAGTACCACTTTTGCTCTTTGTCTTTCCCACACCTCCTCCCCACTCCTAGGAAGCGGCCCTTTCTGGATCCTTTCTTCAGACATAACCCCTTTTTATCATGGCTTTCTCTTAAGCTTCCCTAAATAAACCTCTTATACTCCGCTATTTGTGCTGTTTGAAATCTTAGCAAAAGCAAGAATTGAGAACGAGATCGCCACCCTATAAAAGTTTAGCTCTCAGAGAGATTATCACCCTGTGACATTTCCTTTAAATTGAGGCCAAGACAAGGAGGGCAAGGTTGTCAGCTGCCTGAAATGTGGCCACTGTGTTACAGGCCTCTGTGTGATAGGCATTTCCTCCCTCCCTCTTCCTTTGTAGGAAAAAGTCTTGAAAAACAGACACTGCCCTGTCCCCATCCTTGTCCCAATGCTGTTGGGATGTCTGTTTTTCTGGGTGTGTCAGGAACTTGTCGGGGCATGGGGGTAACAGGAGGAGCCTGCTCTGGCCTGGAATGGCAGAGGATTCATTTGCTATAGCTGCCATGACAGGATTAAGACAAGCTAGATGAGTAAGCGACAAAAGTTTATTTCCCACTTCTGGAGGCTTCAAGTCTCTGATGAGGGTGTTGGGCAGGGTTGGTTCCTTCTGAGGACTGTGAGGGGAGAATCTGTTCCATGCTGTTCTAGATTCCGGTCATTTTCTGGCAATCCTTGGCATTCTTTGGCTTGTAGGTGCAATACTCCTGTCTCTGCATTCCTGTTCTCATGACATGCTCTGAGTGTGTGTGTGTGTGTGTGTGTGTGTGTGTGTGTGTGTGTGTGTTCACAGCAACTTCTCTCTATGCATATCTGTCTCTGTGCCCAAATTACACCTTTTATAAGGACACCAGTCATATCAGAATTAGGGTTCAACCTAAGGACCTCATCTTAACTTGACCATCTGCAAAGACTGCTTCCAAACACCATCAGATTTGTAGGAACTGGGGTTGGTTTAGGACTTTAACATCTATTTGGAGGACACAGTATATCCCACAACCATTGGGAATTTGCTGGAAATCCTCCAACAATGGAATTGAGAAAATGGGGCGGTTTCTTTCTCAGTTGTTTTTAGATTAAGAAAGGATGCTGAGGACTTCAGAGATGTGTGTAATTTTATGAGAAAACTGCCAGGCCAAATTCCACAGGAGTTGTACCATTTCACACTTAGACAGTTATACATAGTCCCCATACTCAACCTTCTCTGATTGTTTTTTGTGTGTGGAGGGCAACTCTGTCCCCTTGAATCAAGGCTGGCTTTGAGGGCGAGCGTCCTGTGCAGTTGGTTAGACAGGCCCCGCTGTTGGTTTAATGCCATACGGTTTTCATCTTAAAATTCTTTTTACATTCGCAACAGAAGCCTTGCATTTTTATTTGGCACCAGGCCCCATAGCTTTTCATACATCAAGATGGGAGAAAATGACTGGTGACAGTCTGGTAGTCTCGCTGCTAGCTGGAAGTTAACCAGTGGGTCCAGACCAGATGAGACCAGCAGAGGAGGAAGCCAGGCAGGAGATAAGCCAGGCAGGGCTTCCTTGGAAGATCAAGTTTGCCAAGAGCTTGCTTTCCTCTAAAACAGTGTATCCATTTCCATTCAGTAGTAGGAATATCAAAGGGTGTGCTGCTGTCCTATCGTTTTTTCTAGGGGAAAGGCTCTCCAATTTACATTTCCCTCTTAAGTCATTTCTCAATGAGATAGTTCCTTTTTTTTTTTTTTTGTGGTGGCACAGAGGATGGAGCCCAGGGGGCTTTCTATCTCTGGGCTACACTCCCAGACCTATTTTTTTCTTTTTCTTTTTCTTTTTTTTTGAAACAGGGTCTCACTAAGTTGCTGAGAGCCTCACTAAGTATCTGAGGCTGACTTCGAACCTGTGCAATCCTCCTGTCTCAGCCTCCCAAGCACGGGGATTACAAGCGTGCGCCACCACGCCCGGCAAGATAGTTCCTTTTAAAGGACTTTGGTGATTCTGCTTATAGCCCACTTAAAAAAAAAAAAACAAACATTAAGTTCAAGTCAACATATGTACCGAGAATAGAAAGATAAACATGGCATGACCCTGCTTTCAGCGACCCTACAAATATAATGGAGTTGATAACAAAAGTTCAGAAATGAAAGACAATCCAAACTCATATATTTTTGAGGGACTTAATGATTGCACTGAGCCAAAGAGGATAGGTGAGGGAGGTAACAAAAACTTGACAAAAGAGCTGATCTTTGAAGATGGGGGTGAGAGATTTAAAATAAGCTAATTATGCAAACAGCTATTGATTAAATGCAATAGAAATTCTTTATATGCTGAATTTACATGGGCAGGTACAGATGAGTGTAACTCCAGAGCCAAACTGCCTGTGTTCAGCCTTAGTTTTTACCACTAATTAGCTGTGTAACTTGACCCTAGGCAAGTTACTTACACTCTCTGTATCCAATTTTTCCTCTTCCATAAAATAAAAATGATAATAATAATAGTATCTATTTCTAGGGTTATTGTGAGGCTTATATTTTCTACTATTGCTAAAGGTCTTGGGATATACTCAGACATTTAGTAGGTTCTCAGTAAATGTAAGCCATGAATACTTTGAGATCAGCAGAGTTCAGTCCAGTGCTCTCTGAACCTGACTGAACAACAGAATCACCCACAGGACTTTTTTTTTTTTTTAAGTGAAGTGCTACAGTTTGAATGTTTGTCCCTTCCAAAACTCATGTTGAAACCTAATTGCCATTGTGAAGGTTTTGAAAGGCAGGACCTTACCAGGGACGGATGAGTGCCATTATCTGGGGAATGGGTTCATATCTCAGGAGCGAGTTCAGCCTTCCTGTGCTCTCGCCCTCTCTCTCTCTGCCTGCCTTATGATGCCCTTTATCATGTGATGACAGACCAAGAAGACCCAATAGGGTTACGTCCATACAAAACAGTTTCACTGGCAATCTCACTAACAAGCATGGGAGGGAGGAAGGAGAGCAGTGGGGAGGGGGTTATAGGGAAACACACACACCAAGTGTTTGTATCACATTGAATCTTACTATGATGTGTAATTACATTGTACCAATATGGGGGAGGGAGCGATTGACTGAGTGTGTGTGTGTGTGTGTGTGTGTGTGTGTGTGTGTGCGTGTGTGTGTGAGAGAGAGAGAGAGAGAGAGAGAGAGAGAGAGAGAGAGAGAGAGAGTGTGTGTGTGTGTCTGGACATCAAGCAATCAGAATGCACACATGCGGCTGGCTGTGTTAAACAGAACAACCCCTGTGGAATTTGACCTAGCAGTTTTTCATAAAGTTACACACAGCTACCTCAGAGCCCAGCTAGTAGGAACTGACCCAAAAGGAAGGAAAACATGTGTCCTAACAAAGATTTACACTAGAAAGTTCAGGGTAGCCAATTTTATAATAGTACCAAATACTGGGAACAGTCCAAGTGTCCTTCATCAGGGACCTAGATAAATTGTAATATCTCCACACAAAGGAATACTATTCAATAATAAAAGTAATAAATATACATGGAATAATGTGAATGAATCTGAAAATCACATTAAGAGAAAAAAAACAGACAAAATTAGGAAAGTCAGCCATTTGTGTCCAAAGCGTCCACACACACAGATCTAGTCAACCTCAGATCAAAAATATTTTTTAAAAATTGTATCTACAATGCTGGGTGTGGTGGCACACGCTTGTAATCCCCGCGCTTGGGAGGCTGAGACAGGAGGATCGCACAGGTTCAAAGCCAGCTTCAGCTACTTAGTGAGGCTCTCAGCAACTTAGTGAGACCCTGTCTCCAAATAAAATAGAAAATAGGTCTGGGAGTATAGCCCGGAGGTAGAAAGCCCCTGGGTTCCACCCCCAGTACCACAAAAAAAAAAAAATGTATCAACAGCTGGACATAGTGGTGCACACCTATAATACCAGTACTTGGGAGGTTAAGATAGGGGTATTGTAGGTTTGATATACATGAAATAATACAATACATAGCGTTTTATGTCTCTCAAAGAGACATTCAAATGGACCTGGGAAAGAGAGTGAGGTGTGGGGAAATCCATGGCTTTAAATGGGATTTCTGGAAACGTGGAAATGAAAGAGCTGGGGAAACTTCTTTCTTGTCGTCATGGTGCCGGGGACTGAACCCAGAGGCATTTTATTTCTAGGCTGCACCTCCAGCCTCATTTTATTTTTTATTTGGAAATAGGGTTTCGCTAAGTTGCTGAGAGTGTCGCTAAAATGCTGAAACTGACCTCAATCTTCCCATCTCATCAAGTTGTAGAAACATTATAATTCAATTGTTGTAGCCCTGCTGTGGTGCCCTGTCCATGCTGTGACCTAACTCACATCCTATTCTGAGCAGAGGAAAGGGACAAAGGGACCCAGGCCTATCTTACTTTATCGTCAGGGCAGGAGTATCTGGGAGAGGCCTTGGCAAAGGGTCATTGACACTGCACAGGTTTTATTTAAAACAATCTGGTGTCTGTTGAACTTCTGCATTTTGTTTTTGGTTTCTAGAGATCCCCCAACTAATTCAAGCACCAAAACCAAAAGTTTTGCCTTTTATGGTTATTTTAGAAGCTGTCACTCGGCCGCACAAGCCATCTTCTTTAGCCCAGGAAATGGACATCTTGCTCTGTTCTCATGAAATCCATCCCACCATGACGCTTGCTCATGCCAAGCCCGCAGCAGCTTGCTGACTGTACCAGCTCGCTCCAGAGGCAGATTCTCACTTGCAACTGTGGCCAGTGATGGGGAAGTGTTTACGTTTCTGAAGGAAGGAGGAATCTCAGATTGTGGTTCTCAACATTTCAGGACTTTATGACATCCACCTCCCTCTTATTTCGTGGTGCTGAGACTTGTCTCTTAACCGTGTTTATTGCATACATTTTTATTTTATTTATTTATTTTTGTGTTACTGGGGGTAGAACCCAGAGAGATTCTACCTCCAAGCTACACCTCCAGTCCTATTTTTTTTTATTCTTTATTTTGAAACAGGGTCTTACTGGGATGCAAAGGGCCTCACTAAGTAGCTGAGGCTGTGTGTGAACTGTGATCCTCCTGTCTAAGCCTCCCAAATGTTGGGATTACAAGCATTTGTCACAACGCCTGGCACATTTATTTCATTTTGTTTTATTATTTATTTATTTATTTTTATGGGTCTAGGAATTGAACCCGGGAGCATTCTACCTCTGAGTTACAGCCCCTGCCCTATTTTGTATTCTTTATTTTGAAACAGGGTCTCACTAAGTTGCAGAGGGCCTCACTAAGTAGGTGAGGCTATCTGTGATCCATGATTCTCCGGTCTCAGCCTCCTGAATGCTGGGATTACAAGCGTGCGCCACCATGCCCGGCTTTACATTTTATTTTAAATCAAAGGGAATTAAACTGAATTGGTTTATCTTGAGCCCCGCAGGTGTTCTACCACTGAGCTACATTCCTGAGCCCTTTTTATTTTATTTATTTTTTCTTTTTTTTTTATTGGTGCACTGTATTCATACATCATAGTAGGATACATACTTTTGTAGACATACATGCACACTTTTCCCAGTCAGCCCCCACCCAATCCCCACCCCATTCTCTCCCTATCCCTCCCTCCCATGCTTGGCTTAGTAGTTGAGATCTAGTATTATGGCAATTTATCTAAAATTAAAAATGATAATCTCACATAACAGTTTCATTTGTCTGATACCAAGCTTTTGATGACTTAAAGATAACATTTCAATATTTCTTTTTGCTTTCTTTCTTACCAGAGAATATTTTTTTCTATTTTTTAGGTGAAACTATCATATATTTATATATTTATTTTTCAGAAAAAAATCTTTCCTAATATGGAATATGGAGTCTAGGTACCCAAAATGATCTTGAAAAAGAACAAAGCTAGAAGATATATACTTTCTGATTTCAAACCATACAAAGCTACAATAATTGAAACAGTGTAGTACTATTCTAAAGGCAGACATGTAAACCATTGGAGTTAAATAAAAGCCTAGAGCCAAATTCTTCCCCATATTGTCAAGTTATTTTTGACAAGGTTTCCACGAACATTTGGTGGTGGAAATGATAATCTTTTAACTAAATATTGTTAAAAAACAATAATTACATGGAAAAGAATAAAATTGGACCCTCACCTAATCCCATATACAAATATTAACTCAAAATAGATAATAGACCTAAATATAAATCTTAAGACTATAAACTTTTAGGAGAAAATCTGGGTCATAAAACCTCACAACATTGAAATTGGCAGCGATCTCCTGGTTATGATTTCAATGGCACAAGCAACAGAGGAGTATACAGACTCCCTAAAAAAAAAAAAAATTGTATATCCAAAGACAATGTAAACAGAGTTAACAGTCACTAATAGAATGGGATAAAATATTTCCAAATGCTATATCTGAATGTATATTAATATTCCAACTAGAAATCCTAAAAATTAACAACAATAAAGGCAAACAATACCATTTAGAGATAGGTAAAAGACTAACATAAATAATGAATCTCCACAGATAACCAATCTTAGTTGTCTGTTGGATGGAAACTCTTGTTTCTCTGGTTCTGGTGTGTGTTACCTATTTCTTCTTTGTAGTTAATCTCTTTGAGTATTTTCTCTAGTGCTGGTTTTGAAGACATAAATTCCTTCAGTTTCTGTTTGTCATGGAAGGTTCTTATTTTTCCATCTAATTTGATAGAAAGTTTTGCTGGGTAGGAAATTTTTGGCTGGAAGTTGTTTTCTTTCAGAGTTTGGAATATGTCACTCCAAGCCCTTCTGGCTCTCATGACTTGGTTTGGGAAGTCTGGAGTGATTCTAATTGGTTTGCCTCTGAATGTCACTTGGCCCTTTGTTTTTGTTGCCTTTAAGATTCTCTGCTTGGCTTCCACATTGGTCATTTTGACAATTATGTGGCGTGGGGATCCTCTTCTCCGATCCTGTCTAAAGGGAGTTCTATAAGTTTCCTGGACCTTTGTATCAACCTCTTGCTCTATGTTTGGAAAATTTTCTGCTATTACTTCTTTGAAGAGATTGTTGATCCCTTTGGTTTCACTTTCTTTTCCCTCCTCTATTCCAATTATTCTTAGGTTATCTCTCTTAAAATGGGCCCATATTTCTTCAATATCAGATTCCTGTTGTCGGATATTTTTTTCTAGATTAGAAATTATGAGTTCATTTTTGGATTGCTCATCTTCTAAGAGCGAGATTCTGTTCTCCATGTGTTCTAATCGGTTGTTTGTGCTTTGAATTGAGGCCTTTACTTCTTTAATTGCATCCTTTATCTCTTTTTGGCTTTCTCTGAGTTCTTTTCGAAGCACCTCTATTATTTCTACAGTTATTTTCCTGATTTGATCTTCTAGAAATCTCTGATTTTCTGTTTTATCGTGTTCTGATGTTGTGGGGTTGTGGGCATTAATTGCTCCAGTATTATTCCTCTTTCCCATGATTTCCGATGTTTGTGCCTTCTCTGGGTTCTTCCCTTGGGTCACTATGACTTCCCTTAAGGTGTTCTGGATCTCGAGTCAGTAGTATCTTGGACCCCACTACTCCTTTACTGGGTTTTATCTCAGAGTCTCCGACCCAGAGAGTCGATAGAGGCTGCTTTAGACTGTGGGGGGTGCCAGGTTGCACGTTCTCCTATGGTGTGATATCTCTGCCACAGCCCCTCCCCCACTGGGTCAAGTCCCAGGGAGTACAGTACTGGGATTTCTCCTCTGTGGCCCGCAATTTGACTCACTGTTCTTGAGTACGCAGATGTAGCTGTACTGGCCTCGCTGAATTCGCTGCTGCTGCCGCTGGTGGCAATATGGCGCCGCTGCTACGCCCTCGGCTATGGGGCTGGCGTTTTTCTTCTTGATTTTGATTTCTACTCTGAATCCCTGCAGCGTGTGCTGAGCTCGGCCACTGGGAGCTTTAGATGCTCTCTGCGCGGAGAAATCCCGCCTAGCTGTTCCACAGTGGCTCACCTCGGCTTGCTGTAGCCGTCCCGTGAATTCGCCGGTGCCGCCGGCAGTATGGCGCTGCTGCCGCGTCTGCCGCGTCCTCGGGCGCAAGGCCGGTGTATCTCCTCTGTGGCTCTGTTCTCAGTCAGCTTTCTCTCTGGAGCCTGGTGAGTTTTTGTTTCACTGGTGATGGTGTTTTCTGGCTATGAAAGGCGCTGATTTTGTGGTAATGGAGATTTGTTGTTAGCGGGGCTCTTAAGCCCCGCTTTTCTCGGTCGCCATCTTCCCGGAAGTTTTCGAGAGTCCTTTTTTATTTTTAATTTTGGGACAGAGAACAGGGTAAATTGCCCAAGCTGGCCTCCAACTTGCAATCCTCCTCCCTCAGACTTCCAAATGATGGGGATTAAAGGTGTTACCTTGTCCATTTCTGAACTGGTTTTTGAGGACTTCCAAGTGTATCTTGCATAGGCGATACCAGGGGTATGGCCAGTCTAGACGAACAATGGAGACTAAGCCACCCTAGCAAAACAATGGGCCTGATAGTCAAAGTGCACTTTTAAACTTGGCCCTTTCAAGTTTTAAAAATGTACCCATGTTCCTTGATACACAGACATATGACCTAGCAGTTCCACTCCTAGATATATATCCAAAAGAACTGAAAATAGGGGTTTAAACAAAAACAATTGTGTATGAATATTCAATGCAGCATTAGGTACGATAGCCCTGAAGGTGGAGACAACCTAATGTCCATCAGCTGATGAACAGAGATAAATTGTGATATATTCATCCACGCAATGCAATATCATTCATTTTAAACAGGAACAAAGCGTAGATACAACACACACGGTCTTTGAGAACAGTGTGTTAAGTGGAAGAAGCCAGGTAACAAAAGGCCACACGCTGTATCTACTTATATGAAATTTCCAGAAAAAGCTGGTCCTGGTGGCTTGTGCCTATAATCCCAGTATGTAGGACCCTGAAACAGGAAAAGCAAATCAAAAGGCCAGGAGATGTAGCTCTGTGGTAGAACCCTCTGGGTTCAATCCCAAGGGAGAGGGAGAGGGAGAGAGAGAGGGAGAGGGAGAGGGAGAGGGAGAGAGATGGGTTCAATCTCCAGTGAGAGGGAGAGAGGGAGGAGGAAGAGGAGGAGGAGGAGAAGGAGGAGGAGGAGGAGGAGGAGGAGGAGGAGGAAGAGAGAGAGAGAGAGAGAGAGTGTGTGTGTGTGTGTGTGTGTGTGTGTGTGTGTGTGTGTGTAGGGGAATCCATGGAGACAGAAAGCCAATTAATGGTTGCGAAGGAGTGGTTTGGAAGTGATTGCCTAACGGGTCCAGGATTTCCTTGCGGGGTGATGCAAATGTTTGGCTATACACGTGGCAACAGTTGCACAAACATTGCTCATGTACTAAACCCACTGAGTCTTAGGCTTGAAAGTAGTTCAAAAGATGAATTTTATGTCTTTTGCCGCAATTGGGAAAACTACAGTGTTAGCGATGCTCTATCTCGTGTTTCCCAGTTCTTCCTCCAGCGGGAGGAAGAACTAAAATATAATGACCACTTCCACACAGAAAAATTCCTTGCTGACCTCCCCCCCCCAGGAGGGTCTCCAGTTGTGGGTGTCTGGGTCTATCTGATGAAATAATCTCTGAGTAAAAGTTCCCTGGTGCTCCAGGTGTCCAGCGCAGGCTCACAGCTCTCTGTAGCACATAGATTTGGGCTCAGAGCAGATGAGAGTCAGGTGGACCCTGCCCTCCAGGCCAGCACCTAGGTGACCCAGAGGCCCAGCCAACCCCAGAAGCCCACTTACTTTTCCCTCCCATTCCTGCCTCCCGCCCTCTCCAGCCCTCTGCTAAGTATTCCTGGTTGCAGTCCACCATTTTATGTTAAAAGACAAAATAAAAATGATTTCTTTTAGATCTCATGTATTTTCCCTGTCTTTCCTATGCCCCAAGTGGAATAGGGACTGTGTGTTAGTTTCTTTCTCCCCACATCCTTTCTACCCCCAGCAAAACCCTCCGCTCTGGCAGGGGTGTGCAGCTCAGTGGTGTGATGCAGAGACTGTATGACACCCTGGGTTTAATCACCAGCACCATGAAAAACAAGACCAAAACAAAAACTGGCTTTAGACAAGAGTTATCAGTTTCACAGAGGCATAGACTACAGACATAGCACAACAACATTCTCCTTAAAATGATGGGATTTCTTAACCCCGCCATGAATTTCTTTCTGCTTGCTCAGTCCTCCCTTTCTTCCCTGGACTTTCTCTCCAGTCTTCAGCCTAAGCACACACCTCTACTTATTCTTCCAGCTCTCTTATCTCCTGCCCCAGCCTGCATCAGTCACTTGATCTGCAGGAAAACAAACTCCAGCCCCCTCCCTGTACTTTGCCCTACTACCCCAAACCTCCTCACTTTAACCACGCCTGCCTTAGTCCAGGAAAGGACCTGCAAGCTTCATCCCTTAAAGGAAGCTCCGCCCCCACCTCCTGGCCGGGGTCCTGCATCTCCACAGCCTTTCCTGATCTGGAGGCTTACCTGTATGCAGGTGCAATTATTTGACCTCCAGGCGCTCTCTCAAGATCTCACTCCCTTAGCACCCGCGGCAGCTGGCTCCCAAGCTGGGTTTCCCCGCTTTGCCCATCTCCACGACCCCAGCACCCAGCTCACACTTGCTGTCCCAACAGTCAGCTCTGCTGACCTCCATCTTGTCAATATCTTCTCCCACCCCACTAGTAGTATCCATTCATTTATTTTTCATTCATTCACCGCCCAAACACTTATTGAGTGCTTACCCCACGATGGGTACCAGGATGCAAAGATGACTGGGATATGCTCACCGCATAGCTGACCTTGTCATTCAACCAGCACTGGGGTTGGACCCTGGCCTTGAGGATGTTCCAGCTGCCCTGGCCCTCCCCTGAGGTGTCCAAGTCTCCCTACCATCCATTAACCAAGTAGCTCATCCCGATCATCACCTTCTTGGAGCTCAGTCAAATGGTGGACATCTTAGAGTTTGATAGTGCTTGAAAATGTTTGCCTTCTCCAGAATGTCAGACTTGGAAGTGCACACACACCGACTACATGGTTCCTTTATTCTTTCCCATCTCCCTCTTTCCCACATCCGCGGCACATCCTGTGGTCCTCAGGCCCTTCGAGTCTCCTCAACTCGCCCAGCTTACTCCCGGCTCCCCATCCACCCTGGAGCTCATGGTTGGCCACTTCCACAGACTTTTGATGCCCACCTTGAATCCCTCGTGCCTGTCCTCCCATCCTTCTTGCTTGGCCAAGAACACCCTTGTTGGGGAACACCCCCATTCTTCATGTTTGCTTTCTGGCCTGGCGCTCAGGAGGGTAGGACACAAGGGCAGATGTCTCGAGAGTTCTGTAAGCTAGTGTCACAGGTTTCACCTATGCCTTCCTCGCTGCTTGGCAAGTTTCCCCATCTCTATTGACTCACCTTTACTGCCTCTTCCTTCATTCAGCTTATCTCTTCTCTCCCTTGCATCTTAAATCTCTGGTTTCTATCTCTCACTCCTGTCCTGTAACAGGGACATTTATTATTTATGGATCAATGAATATTCATATGTTGCCCCAAATTTCCCACCACCCTTGACTTTAGGTATGACCACGTGACTCATTTGGCTAATGGGCTTTGAGAGGAATTACAATCCTTCTGGGCTGACGTATTTAAAAGCCAGAGCATGACCATCCGGTGCCCTTTTCTCTTCTTCCCCAAACTGAAGGCTGCCAGAGGAGGGGGTTTCCTTGCAAGATGGGAGTGGTCTTGATTATTGTCTCAATGTAGAAAACTGTGGCCATTGTAAGGATATTTGTAAGAGTTTCTCCCTTATAGATCTTTGTTCTGCAAGCCACTAACCCTTAGGTCACCTGTTACTGCAGCACTGACTAACATCAGCATGACTATGTCCCTAAGAAGGCAACAATCAGAACACCTCCCTTCAAGTTTCCAACCATTTACCCCAATCTCGTCACCGCTGGCTGAGTTGCAAAGTCCGTAAGTGTGTTTTGTGTCCGTGCTTTGTTGCTAATGCCCATCCCTGACCCGCCACTTTATCCAATTATTCTCTGCAAGGCTCTCGACGATGCTCAGATTTTCTTTGGCTTCAGCTACTACATGGGTCTACTCTGTTCTCGACCCCTTCTCTGAACCTTCTTAGTTATCTGGAGTGTCCTCCTGCCCCTCCAATGCCCTTTTGAAGGCCACTCTACTGGCTGCCTCTTTTTCCTCTCACCACCCCGAAACAGCCCTTCCCAAGGTCTAGCTCAGCCTTCTCTGTTCTGTCTGCTTTCTATCTTTGCCTCGCCTAAGCCATGGCTTCAGTATCTCTGACCACCAGCGTGATTCTCAAATTTGTCTATGGTCACTGCTCTCAAGGAGCTTCAGGTGAACAATGGTGCACCCTGAACTCCTCCCAAGGCCCAGGACCACAGTTCTGACCACAAGGATAGACTCACACTTAAAGTATCAAGCCCAAGTCTATTTACTATTTACTCTCTTTCCCTCTGGCCTTAAACCTGTTACCCTGCCCCCATCTTGCACAATTTCT
>NC_137796.1:28887195-29157195 GCF_963383645.1 Muscardinus avellanarius
AACCCCTGCAAGTGGGGAAGTACTGAAAACGCCAGTGGCTGGGCTTTCCCAGCCCCCATTTTGTGAACCTCTCTCGAAGTTGACAGTTTTGTTTTTCCTGATGACCTGAGCTGTACACAGTTGAAATGAAACCTGGCTGCTTTGCATGTGCGTAGGGGCCTTCCAGCCAGGTGGTTCTTCTGGAACATTCTAGCTGGTCTCATTCCTGTTACAATCCACCTTTCATTGACCACGCTAGAAAAGCCACGCAGGTGTCTAAAAGGAATTAAGTCCAAACAGGGACTCTCCATGTACTTATGAGGCCCACAGCTTTCTGTTCCGGGAAGCAGAGCTCAGCAGACCTACTGGATAGGAAATGGACCTTACTGTACTTACTCAAAGCCACAAGGCGTCTGGACAGGAGCTGATGGAGGATACTCAATCAGGAGGCTGAAATCCAGGGGGAAATGGGATGAACTCCTGGGCAGTGGGGCGGGGGAGAGAAGTGAGAGCCCCAGCTTCGGTGGCTGGGTGGCTGGGCCTTGGCTCTGAGGACCCGCCTCTGTGCAGGCCAGGGTTTCCATGTACAGCCAAAGCGAGGCCTTCAGGGCTACTCCCAGGCCCTCACTGAAACTCAGGAATGGGAAGCATTTTGGCATCCAAAGGCAGGGAGCAAGGCCGCCTGTTGCCCTGGAGCCTCTTGCAGACTCTTTGATCCAAAGGCTCCCATAGCCGGGCAGCAGGGAGAGAGGAGCTGGGAGGGGCGGGGAGGTGGCCAAAGAATGTGTACTCCTCCCCCATATCACATCCACAATTTTGGTCAGCCACGCCTGGGCCAAATCTCAGCCATGGGCAGCTGAGGTGACACCTGCTCCAACCCATTTCTCTCATTTCCTAGGCAGCGGCCCGAGGAGATCAAGAGATTTAAAGTTTTGGAGAGAGAGACCAAAGCTCAAATCCAGGTGTCCTGATGGCTATCCCTTGGCTCCTGATGGTCTCCTGATGGCTACTCCATGGCTCCTGATGGTCTCCTGATGGCTACCCCATGGGTCCTGATGGTCTCCTGATGGCTACTCCATGGCTCCTGATGGTCTCTTCTGATGGATATCCCATGGCTCCTGATGGTCTCCTGATAGCTACTCCATGGGTCCTGATGGTCTCCTGATGGCTACCCCATGGGTCCTGATGGGTCTCTCCTGATGGCTACTCCATGGGTCCTGATGGTCTCTTCTGATGGCTACCCCATGGGTCCTGATGGTCTCTTCTGATGGCTACCCCATGGGTCCTGATGGGTCTCTCCTGATGGCTACTCCATGGCTCCTGATGGTCTCTTCTGATGGCTACCCCATGGCTCCTGATGGTCTCCTGATAGCTACTCTATGGGTCCTGAATGGTCTCTTCTGATGGCTACCCCATGGGTCCTGATGGGTCTCTCCTGATGGCTACTCCATGGCTCCTGATGGTCTCCTGATGGCTACCCCTTGGCTCCTGATGGTTCCTGATGGCTACCCCCCATGGCTCTTTCCACTCAACCTCTCCACCTCTTGGTTTCAGGCAAAACCCAAAATGTTGGGAGATATCCATAAATACTGAGAAGACAGGCTCCCACAGGGCTACAAATGCATGTAAGAGAAGAAAAGGGAAAATAAATGGCCGCTGTAAAGGTTCACGTAAGCCTGCCAGTGTGCCCAACAGGAGAACCAGGAGAAAAGTTCAGTCCAGGGCTGAAACAACAATAGTTAATTTTTTCAAAACACTCAGCAGAGTTGAAAACACTGTGTTCCAAAACAAATAAGTTCTGTTGACTGAGGGAAGAGAACATGTTTTTATTCATTTCATTGTTTGGGGCCTCACTATTAACTCAAAGTTTTGTTTTTTTTTTTTTTTTTAACAGAGTTATCATTGCTAAAAATTAACTGTTTCCAACATAATAAAAAAAATTTTGTTTTTAAACAGCTAAAACAGTTTCTGTCTTTGGACTTGAGGTCCAAAGAGGGGAGCCCATTTACAAGGAAATTGTTTTCCATGTGGCTCTAAAAAGGTGAGCATTTCCCAGGAGAGGCCTTGCCTGGATCTGGGGGTGGCCCTGGGTCCAGCTGCCTGGCTCAAGGGCAGGCCCATCTCCAGCTCCCTGGGCAGCAAAGCAGCCATCCCTGGCAAACTTGGCCAGTCCTCTGTCTCACTGGGCAAGTCCAGATGCTGAACCAGGACAGTGGGGGCTTTAAGACAGCCTGGCACCCAGAACCTTTGGACCTGGCAGTGGGAAGACCGGAGAAATGCTGCAGTCCTTTGGGTTCTAACCCCAAGGAGGAGAGACAGCCTTCATGACCAAGTAACCTTGGAGTGACCTTGGAGGAGGCAGACAAACTCAAAGATGCCCTCTTTATTTTTTCCACGGGGGCCTTGGAAAAAAGGCGCCATCAACAACTCGACATGCCATTTGGGTCTGTCTAGATCATCGTACCCTTTCATTCTGCCTCCCCACTGGGATTTGGGGTCTCTTGAACACAGTCCACTCTGGTGCCCCAGCTTTGTGAGGCCAGCATTCCTAGGGACTGTCTGTGGCAACCCGGACACCCTGTCCTAATCCAAGTCAGGTAGAAGCCCTTTCTCCACCTCAGTCTTCCTGGCCCTGGGCCGAGTCTGGAGTGTTGAGCTGCTCCTCCCTCACCATCCTTGTCTGTCCTGCCATCTCTATGCCCATACGCCTTCCCCACCTTTGCCCTCTATCCTTAACCACACCTGCAGCTCAACACTCCAGACTCCTTAAATCTCACCTCTCCTTAGTGCTGTTTCTTAACGCTCCCACGGTTAGCATCCTGCTTGGCATGTTTTGTGGGTTCGCCACTCTTCCCTGCTGGATGAGCTGGGCGCGCGGCCCTCCCCCCATCAGCAGGGCTCCTGCGCAGAGATGAGCTCTGGTTACAAAGGGAAGTTTAGCTTGTTTTTCAAACTGTGTTCACTACCCATTAGTGGGTCCAGAATCATTTTAGTGGATTGCAGCCAACATTCAAAAGAGAAAAAGGAACAGAACAGAAAATATTGGAGGCCATCACCTATAGTAAGTATTGTTTAGTGATTACTTTGGTTTTAGGCTGTTCTGAGTGTGTTCCAGGTCTCAACATAAAACTACAAAGCGACAGCTGGCTGGAGACATTTTCGTGTTGTACAGGTCCAGAGGGCGCTGCGTTCCACAGAGCCCCACATTCCTGCAGACAGGGCCCCTGCTCCCCTGACTGTTGGAGCAGAAAGCAGGTGCGGGGCCATTACCAGGACAGATGTATAGAAACTGCCGAAATACACACCCAGCCCCCTGGCTCAGTTTGCACATAAATCAAAGGCCGAAATCTCAACTATGGTCATCAAGATCAAAAGAAAACTTTTAAACAGATAGGATCTTCCAGAGACTTTTCCATGGGACTCTGTGCTGCTACTTCTCCAGCTCATAACAACAAGGCCCAGGGAACATGTCCAGTGGAATTAGGTCCGGCCAGAGTTTGGAAATTGTTCACCTTCTACAGCCGGATCACCGTGTGCTACGCGTGACAGAACACGAGGCTTGACCCCTGGACCGAATCTGGTCGAGTTCCGGTTTGTCCCACACACCTTCAGCTTCAGGGGCGATGGCAACGAGGAGTCACTGGCAGTAAAAGGTGAGCACATTTTCCTGGTTTCCTCGGATCAGGATGACCGGAGGTCTGAGGTCCTGGGACAGGGTCTCCAGCCAGGCCATGTACAGTGAGCTGGGGCACTTCCCCTTCCTCCCTATTGGCAAAGTGCTGCAGGCAGAAGCGGGGAAGAGAGGTCACCTCGGGCTCCCCCACACAACCCACCCCTGCTATGCTTCCAAACAGCAAGCCTGCATGTCACCCCTTCAGAACCCCTTCCCACCCGCTCTAAGGAAGACCTCCCATCTTCTTCAGGGCGTTACATAAAATGTACCTTCCACCAAGAAACATTTCTAAACAAAGCCACACACTGCCTGTTCCGTGTGATCTAGGCTCCACCAACACCAGTGGCCTCACCTCCTCAGCCTCACTCACACTTCTCTAGCCATGGGGGCTTTCTTTCCTCTTTAAAATAAATGCCAAGCTTGCTCCTGCCTCGGGACCTTTGCACTTGATACTTCTCTACCTGAAAGACAGTGCCCCCAGCTTTTCATCAGGCTGGCTTCTGTGAAGCACTCAGGCCTCTGCTTAATCAAGTCTCCTCTGATCCCCATGTCTCTGTAACCTATCACCCTGTTTTATTATCTTTGTAGCCCTTTGAAATCACAAAAACATCTATGGAGGTATCTGTTTGTTGTCCACTAGAATTTGTGTTTGCCCAGGAGCAGGCTGGATCCGCCCAGCTCCCTGCCCTTTCTCCAGTGCCCAGGACACGCTGCGATAGCCCAGCTCTCACTGTGTATTAAGTGGGAGGTCTCCTACCCCCACCCCGGGGTCAGGCCACTCATAGCGTGCCAGGCTTCTCCTCCAGCCACACGCCTGCCTGCCTGTGGCCACAATAGCTGAGAGTCCTCGTCCTGCCCCACCCTGCACAAGCCCCAGAGCAGACACCACGCTGCCTCAGGAGTCCCCTTCTCCAAGCTCAGGCAATGTTGTGTAAATAACCAAATGCCTGGGAATGCTGTTCAACCCTGTTTTCCTAGCTATTTCAGGAAGTAACTTTTCTATCATCTTGAGAATTAAAAAAAAAAAAATGCATAGGGATGGCTGCAGCTGCCAGGCCCTTGGCTCCTGGACGGGGCAGCATCTCCCAGACCTGCCGCTCATTGGAAACTTACAGACTGTCCTCGACAGCCTGTTTTCCCCAAAGACATCCACAGCCAATGTTTTTTCGGAGCCTCCACACAGTTCGGACATGGGCAGGGCCTGGGAAGCTGGGCAGGCAGGGGATGCCTGCCAGGAGGTGGGGCGGAGCCCAGTGTCTGGCTCCTTGGAGTGCTGAGTCCTGGTTTTGCCACGTCCTCAGCACTCCACGTTGCTTTGGCCAAGCACCTGACTGCCCGTGAGCCTCAGTTTCCTCTTCCTTAAAGAGCATGATTCTGGCCCTCCAGGATATTGTCTGCGGGCTCTGAAGACGACAAAGTCCCCACGGGGTGCAGCGCCCCACTTAGCACAGTGGAAACACTTCATATCAGCCACCGTTGTCATGGCTTATTATTTATCAGCATGAGAAGACCAAGTCACAGGTGGCAGATGAGTCCCAACCAAATCTTGGGACCTTCCCTCCCAGCTGCCTCTCCTCACCACAGAAGGCTGGGGAGGGCGGCTGGCGCCTAAGCAGCTGGCTCGTACGGCTCGTACTTAGCCTTCCCAGCAAAGCTTCACTTGGGGAGGCTCCACCTTCATTTATTTATTTACTTACATGTTGTGATATTAGGGATTGAACCCAGGGGGCTCTACCTCTGATCTTTACCCCTAGCCCTTTTGGTTGTTTTTTTTTAAATAGAGTCTGACTAAGTTGCTGAGGCTGGCCTCAAACCTGTGGTCCTCCTGTCTCAGCACCCCCAAGGGCTGAGATTACAGTCCTGTAATCATCACAGCCAGCTGCCACTTTCCTTTGTAGAGCAAGGTCCCAAGGATGGGGAAAGTGGGTGGGAACAAGAGTACGCCATTAAGCCATTGCCATCTTCCTCAGACTTTTCAGGACAAAAGAGACAGGAGAGTAATACAACCAAACTCTTCAGATTTTAACAGATATGCCCAGGCCTCAAAACATGCTGTCCAGGAAATGCCATGTTATTTTCAGGCACTGAAGTCACAAACTTCAAAGGCCACGAGGCAAAGGGTGCCTGGTGGCGGGTGGCAGCCTCAGTCCTGCCATGGTCACTTTCAAGCCTCAGCATGAAGTTCCCTCCCCCAGGGGAACCGTCCACCTGTCCAAGAGAGGCTGCCTGGACTCACCCCAGCGCCAATCAACGACCAGTTCTATTGCTATGCACAGGATGTGCTCGCCTTAAGCTACTAATCTTTGGAAACCTGCACCAGAACAAAGGGACTTTTTGTTCAGATCTGCTTCTCTGGGATCTAACCTAGATGCGGAGCTGTGTATGTGACAGAGCCGGCCCCAGGCTCTGAATCCCAACTGCCCTTCCCACCTGTGAAGTCCTGGGCGCCTGGCCTGATTCCAGCCTCCAGCAGAGGTTGCCTCTCCTCTGAAACAGAGCCCAGGAGGGCCATTAAAATAGAAATTTGAAAATGAATAAGGCCCAGAGCCTTGAATGTCAATCCCTGAAATGCAATGTCAGGTATCACTATTTGGCTTTGAGGAGGAAGAGGATGTAGAAAAAAAGAGGAGCCTGGACTCGTTAGTCTACTGAAAAGTTACTGAGCTGTTTCCCAGCTGCGCGTCTACAGCAGAGCTCCAAGGTGGGTTAAGTGGGTTGTTAAGGTGCTAACCTGCTGATTGGCAGATAGCAAAGACCCGAGAGCTGCCTCAAACCAGCTTCAAGAAAAAATGTTGCAAGCACGTGCTCCAAAATGCTAGGCAATGTGACTTTGCCTTGCACCAGGGCTCTGGAGATCTTGCTCTCTGGATTTGGGTGGAATGCAGCTTCTGGGGCCTCACCCACCCCAGATCCTGATCTGGAGAGGACTGAAGGATTTGCATTTTTCACCTGGTGTTTCTGATGAAGCTGACCTTGAACTGCACTTTTAGAAACACTGGGCATCTCTCCAGCCTGGAGATTAGTGACACAACTGCAGCTGCTCTGTCCTCCCTCCCCGAGGCCACTACGGGCAACAGCTGTGGCTGCCCACGTGGGGTGGGGTGTGTTCAGGCCTCTTCTCCAAGGTGACTGGACACATCGTCATTTGTATCAGCCAATCCCGCCCAGAATGGTGTATGGAGGGACGATTTTTCCTGTGGAGTTGGAGTGGAGGGAGGAGAAAGCTGGAGTTGCCAGCTGCGGTCACGTGTCAAGGTAAAAATTCCTCATCTTAAGGCCTGAGAGACAGACTTATTTTAATGGCATGTATACCTAGAATCACAGCATGTTACTGTGAAAAGGAATCTTGGGAATACTTTAGTGTAATCTTATTTTTCTTTTTCTCTTTCTTTCTTTCTTTCTTTCTTTCTTTCTTTTATTTTGGTGGTACTGGGGTTCCTGGAAGCCCTTCTACTTTCGGGCTACACTCCCAGACCTATTTTTTTTTTTTTTTTAATTTGGAAACAGGGTCTCTTAACCCAGTGCGGCTGGCTTTGAACCTGCGCGATCCTCCTGTCTCCGCCTCCCAGGCGCGGGATTACAAGCGTGCACCACCATGCCCGGCTTATTTTTCTTAATGATCTTATTTTGATAATTAAGAAACTGAGGCAGAGGGTGGTTGCTGACCCAAGGCCACACAGTGAGCTAATGGGAGGACAAGATACAAATGCGCTTCTCTGAACAGAGGCGGTGCTTGTGAAGCCCTGGCTAGGCACGCCCAGGCACACAGAAGGGCGCATGCACCAGGCTCTGCATCTGAGGAAGCCTCTGAGAGCCACTGGACAGGATGTGGCCTGCCTCGCAATCATGGCCCTGTCCACACCCTGGGTCAACCTTGTCCTGGGAACAGTTTCTGCTAGGCTAGAGGCTTGGAGATCAACCCAGCCCCTTTCCTTATCATGCTTCTCAAACCATGGAAACTTGAGCACTTCTTTTGTAGGAAAAAAAAAAAAATTATCTCCCTAAATTTAGCCCACAGAATCAGCCTCGGGGCCACACGGAGCCCTGGGTTCAGAAGGGTCCGTGCTGTCTCTGTCTGCTTATAGGAAAGAGCTTCAAGCAAGAGTTTGACTCGGAGGACCGCACTGTGATTGATACCTCTGTCTATGAACACAGTGAGCTCACCCTTAAGGAAAGGCGCAGGCTGGCACTGGTTACCTGGGGGAAGGGGCCAGCTGAGTCCCAGGGAGGGAGTAGCAGTGGCCTCTTCTCAGATTTCTGCGCTCTTACACTCATCTGCCCAAAAGAGCAACTTCCACGCTACATTGAACACTGGGAATCAATAAGAATTCCTAAGTCCTGTTGTCTACAGGCATGTACAAGGTGACTGGCAGGGGCCCGGGTTAGTAAGTCATAACAATTTGTTGTGGTCTGAATAGGGGTGTCCCCACAAAGCTCACATGTTGAACCCCTTACCCCAGGGCGGTGGGGTTTTGTTATTAGGCTTGGGCAGGTGATTAGGTCATGAGGGTGCAGCCCTTGTGAGTAGAATTTGTGTGCTTAAAAGAGGCCCCAGCAAGCTCCCTGGCTCCTTCCACCAGATAAGCAAGGACCAGATAAGAAGGCGCCATCTATGAACCAGAAAGCTGGACCCCATCAGATATTGAATTTGCTAGAGCTTTGATCTCAGACTTCCTGGCCTTTGGAGCTATGAGAAGTAAGTTTCTGTTGTTTATAAGCCACTAGGTGTGTGGTATTTTGTTATTGCCACCTGGATGGACCGAGACTTGCTTCCTGAACCCTGAATCAGTGAGGCTTTCTTTTTTTATTATTTCTTTTTTGTTTTAAGCAGTGGGTTTCATTATGCTGCCCAGGCTGGTCTCAAACTCCTGGGCTCAAGTGATCCTCCTGCCTCAGGCTCCTGAGTGGCAGGAACTACTGATACACACCACCTCACCCACATATCCAAGCACATTTCTTTTATTTCTTTTTTTTTTTTTTTTTGGTGGTGGTACTGGGGTTCCTGGAAGCCTTTCTACCTCAGGGCTACACTCTCAGACCTATTTTATACTTTTTATTTGGAATCAGGGTCTCTTAAGCCAGCGCGGCTGACTTCAAACCTGCACCATCCTCCTGTCTCCGCCTCCCAAGCGCGGGGATTACAAGCGTGCGCCACCACGCCTGGCTCCAAGCATGTTCCTAACGGCTTGAACCATTCTGCTACAGACCAAACTGTTAGTTGATGGAAATAAAAATGTTACTGCTGCCTGCTGATGGAGAGTAACTGCTGCTGGTGCCCTCTGAGCACTAATGGGCTCCAAGGATGAGGCCAAAGGTCCAGAACCTTCCCTGGCCTGGCTGTCCGGCTCTTGCCTGTGGATAATACCTAGGGTGTGTGTGTGGGGGGGGGGGCTTTATCTGTCACCTTCCTACTTATCTGCTGGAAGCCACTGGTCATTCCTGGTCTGAACCCATTTGCCATTTTGATCTCCTTGAAGGGGCACTTATATTACCTAAAAGAACAATTCTTTGAAAGAGGGTGTTGCCACCAGGCGTGGTAGAGCGCGCCTGTAAACCAGTACTTGGAGGCTGAGACAGGAGGATGGTAGGTTTGAGACCAGCCTCAGTAATTTAGTAAGGTACCCCCAGAAACTTAGTGAGACCCTGTTTCAACATAAAAAAAAAAAAAGACTAGGGTTGTACCCTGGAGATAGAATGCTACTGGGTTCAATTCCCGGTAGTGAAGGATTTATGGGACTCACGCAGGACTGGCGCAGCGAGGTGCAGAAAGATAAGGTTCCAGCTGCTCTTACCCCCTCACTGGGCTCCTTGCTTGGGGGCCTTTTCCTGTGAATCCCATGTCCCTAGACCCTGGGCTCCGCAGACTGACAGGCTGGCCCTCGGTCCCTTCTACATGAGCACACATTCCCAGCAGTGTGGGAGCTAGGTCTGGGGCATTCTCCCCAGACAACAGCAAGTTTCGTGAGACACTGCTCACTTATTTGTGGCTACTCTCCACACTCCTCTAATTTATAGGAATATTTAAACACATGAACGTTAAAAAATACTAGGCTGACATTGCATGCCTGGCGGAGGCGGCGCCATTCCTGCGGTATGTCAGGGTCGCAGCTGGGAAGAGAATTCGGCAGGGCTGGACATCATCTGCCAACCACCAGTATCAGCCTATGATGAACTGTGCTCTACCCCTGCCTCCTCCTCCTTTCCACCCCCATGAGTGTTTAGAAAAAAGTCCACACATCGTATGAAAGGGCCGCCTCTCAATGCTCCTAAGAACTGTCCAACAAGGCGCCGTACGTTTTCACTTTATACGAGACCCTGCAAATCACGTAGGTGGTCCTGGCTTCTATGTATGAACAAACAGATTCCGCAGCTTCCTGGCTGTTCTGCAGACTCCCCAGGCGGCTGGCCCCCAGGAAATGTTAGAAAGGTTGTTACTTGCCTTGGCAAAGACCCCTGAGCTGCAGCCTCGAAGGGCTCAGCTGACGGTGTCATTCCTACTGGTCTCAGACTGAGCAGAGCCACGCGGAGACTCTCTCTGCGCCACTGTCACCAGCCCTGACTGGCACCCACCGGGGCACCTGGGAACCGGCCATGGGTCAAATAAGGACGGCAGGGGCTGGGCAGGCCTCTGTTCCTGCTGTCCAGACTTGGCACCAACGTCAGGTGAGGCTGGCCAAAGAGGGATGGGCGATTCCCAAAAGACCAGGAATGGATTTGCTTCTGGAATGAGCTGGGTCCCTCTTTGCCAAGCCAGGTTTGGCAGGAAAACACAACAAACAAAGGGAAAATATCGCACTGAGAGACGGTCAGCAATGCCTGGGACACGTGAGGCCCTAGACTTCTGCCAGCTGTTGCTCTGGCCAGGGGGCCAGGGACGTGGGGCAGGCGCAGGCCCAGCCACGTGCTGCGCTTCCACCAGGCCGTGTTTGTAGGAGCCCCCGAGCCCCCCTCCAGAGCTGCCAGGCAAGCCCCCCTCCAGAGCTGCCAGGCGAGCCCTCCACCAGCCAGAGGGGCTACTCACATGACGACCAGCGCCGCGTCCCGGGAGTAATCCAGCAGAATCTCGTTCAGCCTCACCTGCCGAAGGGACTGGGGCAAGGGAAAGCCGGGGTCACCTCCCGCATCTTGGAGAGCAGCGGGCCCCTTGCCGAGTCCCATGGGATGCAGGAGTGAGTCCTCCTAAATGACTGTGGCTTTCCGGCCCCCAGGAAGGGAGGGGCCTTCACAGTCATCAAGCAAAGTTCACCTCCTTTGCAAAACCTTCCTGGGTTTTCCTAGCCTATTTCCAGTGAGTCCGTGGGAAGAGAGAGCGTGTTACTGAGTTGAAATCTTAGCCCTGATAGCTTACCGCAGAAAGAGCCTGCGCAAGACCTGTTGCACCCCCAGCCTCATTGTCTCCCCCTGAGTAATGGGTATGAGCACGCCCTCCCCAAGGAGGAGCAAATGGGGCAACCATGCCAAAGCACCTGCAGAGGGCCTGCTACAGGAAGGGGCTCCCTGTGAAAGACAAGGGCACTCCGTCAGGCTATTGGGAGGAATTCCTTTGGACACTACATTTTTTTGGGGGGGACTGGGGATTGAATTCAAGGGCATTCTACCTTCAAGCTACACCCTCAGCCCTAATTTTATTCTTTATTTTGAAACCGGGCCTTACTGAGTTGCAGAGGGCCTCACTAAGTAGCTGAGGCTGTCTGCGAACTGCGATCCTCCGGTCTCGGCCTCCCAAATGCTGGGATTACAAGCGTGCGCCACCATACCTGGCTCCCCCATCCTTTTTTTAACTTTTTAATTTGAAGCAGGGTCTTGCTAAGTTGCTGAGGCTGGTCTCAAGCCAGCAATCCTCCAGTCTCAGCCTCCCATGTATTGGGATTCCAGGCGTGCGCCATCACAACCGCCCTGGACATCACGCTTTACTCAGCATTTCCCAAAGAGCCTGTTGGCTGCAGGAGCCATGGGGCATGGGGTACCGGGAGCCCATGTGGGGCTGGGTTGGGGAGAGACTCCTAAGCCCAAGGTGTGCCTCTAAATTGTCCAGGAACAGTTGACACTCAGGATTTGAGAGTCTATGGATACCCCATTTTAGAGAACAGAAGAGGTGAGTTAGGGCTACTTGCCCCCGCGCCGTGGAAGTTTTGGGTGGACAATTCCTTGTCGCGTTATTGTGGGTGGGACCGTTAGCAGTATTTCACGTTTCTCTTCACCGCATGGCAGTAGCAACCCATTCCCCAGTTGTGATACCCAAGAGGCTGACAAGTGTCCCCTAGGGGGCACAATTCCACAGTGGTGGAACACGCAGGAAGCAGAACTGGGACCCCCCTTGCTCCCGCCCTCCAGAGATGCCCTCCACCTTAAAAACACCAAGCAGCATTTGAAGAAGTTCTCTGGCCGTGCATACCCCCTCTCTTAGCCCTGGCGTGGCCAGGAGGTGGCTGCGTCTGGGGGAGGATCGTAAGCCCAGGGGAGAAGGCCAGCAGCCTTGTAAACCCACTGGACAAATCACATTTTTGACTCTCACACTGTGGTAGGAATCCCTTCCTTCAGACATAGAGAAATGGGAGGAGGGGGCAGGGACTCCGGCCAGTCCGTGCGCTCTGCCAGGGCACTTAGGTGGGCAGGAGGGCCAGGCTCTGGTGTGGAGTTCTACAGACCACTAAGCTGGCAGCCCAAGCTTGGCTTGAGGACACCTCTGAGGCTGGGAGGGGAAGGCAAAACTGGGGCTCAAGGGGAAATGGGCTCAGGAAGCTTAGGACACAGGGACACAGGGCCCTGACGCCACCCCAGCCCAGCCGGGCAACTCCTCTCTCTGCACCTTGACCCTGTTCTTGCTAATCTCCTCATCCGAGATCTTCCAGGGGCAGTCCCGCCTCATCTCGGCCACGGTGGCCTCGTCCTTGCAGCCATCGTTCAGGCGGAAGGGTGCAATCATGTCCTCAAAGCGCTTGGTGCTGGAGACGAGAGAGCAGGTGAGGCTGGGTGAGATGGCCCGTCCCAGGGCCCTGGAGGGAGCTGGGGGTGGTGCCATGGGAACGTTCTTTTCAGGCTGAGCCCCAGTGATGCTGACCTTTACATCAAGTGGCTTCTGTGTGGAATTCAGCCCTGACACAGGGTATGTACACAACTGTACATGCAAAGGCCCTGAGGCACAGCGTGTCTGGCCTGTGTGAGGAGCAGCAAGGACCAGGGGGGCATGAGTGAGGGGCATCAGGACACACAGCTGCCTTCCTGCCTGGATCCCCCAACACAGAGAACTCACTGCTCAGCCCGTGGCTTCTGATTGATGTCAGGAAGGATGTGAACTTCATGGAATCCCAGCCGGAACTTGCTCAACAAGGAAATGATCCTGGAGGACAGATGGGGATTTTAAAAAATGTTTTCGTTCATTCAACTAACTTTTAGTAAGTGGGTGCTGAGTGGGTAGCAGTGAACAAAACAGATTCCACCTGCCGTTGTGGAGTTGATGTTCTAACACAGGAGTGGAGGCAGAGAACAGGAATACCAATAAAGCAGGTCTGGGCATGGCAAGTGACATGGAGAACTATTTGACTTGAATCTCGCAAGGATCTGGTGACCATCTCTGACCATCTCAACTTTTGATGTGCCTGCACGTGGGCTGGAGATCTTGCTCCAATGCAGATTCGGATTCAGCTGGTCTGGATGGGGCCCCAGACTCTGCAACCAGCCCCAGGGGGATAGGATGCACTGGACCGCAAAGCACACTCTGACTAGCAAAGGCCCAAGGGATGGGAAAGTTGGAATTTGGAGAGTGCCTGAGTACACGGAGATAACGCACAAGGCCTAAGTAGGGGAGCCGGAGCAGAGGGCACTGGCTTCGCCCTCAAATGGGGAGAAGCCAGCTGCGGTTCCTAGAGCTGGGGAGATTTCACAGAAGAGGTGGAGATCTGGCAGGTTAGCACATGGTGGGTAAGATGAATAAAGACCAAAGGTGGGTGGGGCAGGGGAATGCCCACGTTGGAGTCCCCCAAGGAGCTTTGGGAACACACACCTGCCCGGGCCCTGGCCCACCGCGAGTCAGGATCCCTGGGCAGGACACCATGATGGTATTGCCCATGTGATGCATATGTGCCCCTGGCTAGGGACCACTGGGCTTACTGGGGTAGGGACAAAACCAGACAAGCAGAGGTGGGGGCGGGGAGGAGCGGGGACAGTGAGGAGCATGCTGGATGGCGTGGGGCTTGCTGAGGAGGGACAGGAGGGAAGAGACACCTGTGCGGCCAGGCTGGGGCCCAGCCATCAAGCCCCACTGGCTCTGGAGCTCGGGGAGTGGGCTTTTGAAAGCTGCGGGAAGGCTCCTCTTGCTGGGTGGCAGTGGCCGGGCTGGCAGGCCTGGACAGTGCCAGGCTGGAGGAGAGCCCAGAGAGTCCCGGGAGAGCCCATCACGTGGCCCAGTGGGAGGCAGCTGAGTGGGAGAGGAGTTTTCCTGCCTCTGTACCAAGGACTAAGCTAGCCTCACTCAGCCCCTCAGGGACAGGAAGCTGGGACTGTTTACTTTTTAGAAAAGCCACAGGCCAGGTATGGCTGTCCCCAAGCAGTGCTGTCCTCAGCCTTGCAGAGAAGGCGCCTTCTGATGACAAAGTTCTCAGCGGGGAGAGGACAGAGGTGGGACTGCTGGGGTGACTAGAGGAAGCCATCACAGGGGTGCAGTCCTCCACAGGCTGGGGGCAGCAGGCCGGGTCCCCTCTTGTCCTGACTGTGGGGTGTCACAGCCAGATCACTGCACAGGACTCTAGAGATTGTGCGGGCATGCTTGTCTTCGGCTGCTAAGTGTGAGGCCTTGGGCAGGCCAGCTCACTGAGCAGGTCCATTCTGTGGCCTTTGACCTCACTTGACCTTGCTCTAAAGCAGCAGTGCCCAGCTCCACCTACCCGGCTCCTGCCAGCTCGGCACCTGTGTGCCACCTGCCCTACAACTCACGTCCCTGTCTGCTTAAATCAACTCACAGTGTGACTTAGAGAGATGATGTAAATACAGTTTGTCCCCTGGACTCATGTTGAAATTTAACCCTGAAGCATGAAGTATTAAAAGGCTGGAAGCTAGCCAGGTGTGGTGGTGTATGCCTGTAATCCCAGTGGGCCTGGGAAGCTGAGACGGGAGGAGCGCAGGTTCAAGGCCAGCCTCAGCAATGTAGTGAGATTCTTAGCAAGAATTTAGTGAGACCTTGTTTCAAAAATCGAAAAACAAAAAGGCTTGGAGTAGGATGCCCCTGGGTTCAATTCCCAAATACTACACACCCAAATTAATAAATAAAAGGTGACCTGACTGTGGTGTCTAGATGGGGGGACTTGGGGAGGTGACCAGGATCAGATCAGCTCATCAGGATGGAGCCCCTTGATTGAATCCTGGTGACTTTATGTGGCCAGAGACCCACAGACACGCCTGCTCCCTATCTCTTGACACTTGATGCCCTGAGCCGCCCCAGGACTCTGCCAGCAAGAAGGCCACCACCAGACACAGTCACTAGACCTTTTACCTCCACAACCATGAGCCAAAGTAACTTCTTTTCTTTATGAAATGAACTACCATGGCTATTTCATTCTGAAAGTGAAAAGCCAACTATCACACTTAGATACATTTCAAAAGGAAATTTTATATTATAACTTAAAACAAAAAATAGCATCTCTTGCCAGAAAGGGGAGGCAATGAAAGCCCAGATAAATATAACAGTGTCACTAAATTCTAGCCAGATGCCATTGCCTGCCAAGCCTGTGAGCCCAGGCTTGCACCTCTTAATTAGGGAGCTTAGCACAGCTACTGAGGAGAAGGACAAACCAACACTACACCAGGAACTTCTCCCACCAAATCTGCCATAAACTAGAAGGGAGTTAAAAGCCACTTCTCACCAATAGATCCAGCAGTATTTATTTGATGCCCCATCTCCTGGCCACTCAAGACTCCTCTGTCTCACCAAGACCTGCGTCACATACTTTAGTGATACTGTGCTGCCTTTACTTCTCAGGATGAGGGGGCCTCTCCCTCCTTCGTTTCCTATAGGTTTCTCCTTGAGTAGTTTTGTAATTTTTTGTGTCTCTTTATTTGTATTTGGATAGAGCTCAGGAATACTACCTGTGATCCTCCTGTCTCAGCCTCCCAAGCATGTGAGCCATCATACCTGGCTAGTTTTGTGATTTTAAAACTTAACACCCCTCTTTGTTATAGCAAAGACCAGGGCCTTCCCTCCCTCGTGTGTGTGTGTGTGTGTGTGTGTGTGTGTGTGTGTGTGTGTGTGTGTGTAGGGTTCTGGGGACTCAACCCAGCAGTGGTTGACCTCTGAGCTACATCCCCAGCCCCATTATTTATTTATTTATTTATTTATTTATTTACTTATTTATTTATGGTGGTACTGGGATTCCTGGAAGCCCTTCTACCTCCGGGCTATACTCCCAGACCTATTTTATTTTTGGAAACAGGGTCTCTTAAGCCAGCATGGCTGGCTTCGAACCTGCACGATCCTCCTGTCTCCGCCTCCCAAGCACGGGGATTACAAGCGTGTGCCACCAGGCCCAGCTCAGACCCATTTTACTTTGAAATAGGATCTTGCTGGGGGATTGCACGCTAGCCTCGAATCTTCCATCTTCCTATCTCAGCCTCCAAAGTGCTCAGAGTACGGGCATCCACCACTATGCCCAACTTTTGAATCTTATTAACAGGGGACAAGAAGCCATAACCATCACTGCATCAGAGAGGAAACTGCTCCTGCCCAGAGCCGCATCACTATCTCTGTGGCCTGGAGAGAGCTAGCCTGGGTTGGGGACAATCCCAGGGCCCACCCAGGGCCCCAGTGGAGGACAGGGGAGGGGGGGCGGCCCGAGGGAGCAGGCCCAGCCCTGTGGCCCTGTGCCGCCCGCACTTACGCCTTCCTCTCCTGGTCCATCCTGTTGACCTGGCCCCCGACGAACACACGGATCTTGCATTTGCTCCACCTCTTCTTTCGGCGGAGGAGATACGGGATGAGGAGGGTGAGGCCTGGCCAGGATAGAGCATCTGCGGGTCCTGCTCACACTCCCACGAGCAAACCCTTTCCCGGCTGGCCCTCAGTTTGCCTGCCTGTACGGGAGCTCACCTGACTAAATCCCAGCTGCCACTCTGCCTAGTGGGCTGGGATTTACTTAGCCAGAGGTGGTTTTAAATAAACAAGCTTCACTGAATAACTGGCAGGTGACACATGAACATCTAATCTGCAGCATTTCCTGAAAACTGAGCATCTGACCCAGTGGTGGGAGCCCTCATCCCTCCCTGTCATCTCTCCATGTGGCCAAGGACCAGCCTTCGTGTATCAATTCCTGATCTTCTGTGCCTCGTTTTCCCTATTTGTAAAGAAGATTGTGTCAGGCCTTGTAAAGCATCTGGTGTGAGATGTTTGTAGACATGCCCAGCCCCTGTTGATTGTCATTAATGAAATGCACAGCTGTCCCTTGGTATCAGGGAATAGGACCCAGGACCCCTTCAGATGCCAAAATCTACACATGCTCAAATCCTTCTTTTATACAAAATGGCACGGTATCTGTATGTTACTTATGACACCTCCTGTATACTCTGAATCATCCCTTATAATACCAACTACAATGTAAATGACATGCAAATAGTCACTATGCTTTATTGTATAAGAAAATTTTCTTTCTGAATGTTTTTGGCCTGCAATTCATTGAAACTGTGGGGGGATACAGAGGGTTGATTTTAACTGGAGTGTTGATTATATTCTATTGGAATAGAGGCATTTTCTGTCCATCTATGACTCTATCAAATGTGGGAACAATAAAGGCAAGAGTTGTGTTTTAAGAAAAGCCAGAGAGAATGGTGTGTTTCTGTGAAGAATCTTCCTACATATTTCCTGTCCCATTTCCTCCACTTAGGTCATAAGGCTGGGACCCCCCAAATCAGAAGGTTCTATCTCATGTTGACCTCCTCTCTGAAAAACTGGAGGCCAGAAGGCCCCTGTCCCTTTTGCTGGGCTCTGGGTCCTACCAAAGGCCTTGACAGAGCAGGCCAGGAAGAGCAAGCCAACAGACAGATGCAGAGGGAGGACAGTCTCAGGGATGATGGAGCCCATGAGTGAGGGGGCCTTACCTCCATCATCGAAGAGCCAGTAGATGTCAATGGTCTTCTTACCCTGCTCCGACTGGAAGATGGTGCTGGCCTGCTCCTCCTGCACCAGTGCCTCTGGGTCCACTACGGAGGGGACGGTGGGTCAGAACATGAATAGCACTTTCAGATGCCCTGAAAACAGAGCTGGCTTCCCTGTGAGGTGGGCTTGCCACTCATCACCCAGGGTGTGCGGACAGCAATGGAAGCATCCAGGCAGGTGTAATAAGAACATAGCTAGTTCCCCTTCTGGTCCCAAGACTTGGATTCTCGGGCAGGTGGACCAGGAACTGGGGCCTTGGACACACAGTGCTACCATGTGTCCTTCCCTCCCCTGCCCCCAGGTGCCCAGCTTCTTTCTCCCCAGGTTCAGGTGGGCACTGAGGAGCCTGGGAGACCCAGTGCCCTCTGGGGCAGCCTATTGGTAGGAAGCATGGTGTTCCACCACTCCACTTGAGCACACCCTTGGGCCCCTCACAAATGCTACTAGACTTGTGCCTGCTGCAGGTACCTTCCTCCTGGAGCATCCATGGAAGGAGAATACTATTCTACCCTTCTCGCACCTGACATTCAAATGGAACCAAGAGGGGCCTTGCAGGAGACTTGGGCCCCAGAACCCCAACTTTTCCACCAGGGCCAGCAATCTAAGCTCTTCCATTTATCCAACCCAGTTATCTAGGCACCCTATCACAAGGAAACACCATCTGGCCTGGGGTGAATCCCCAGGTGCCTGTCATTAGCAGCCCAGGCCAGAGTGCCCTGTGCCTTGGAGAGGGTGGAGACTGACATGTGCCAGACACAGATGGCCTGGCCCCACCAGCGCCGGCTGTCTTTCGGTCCTCCGCTGGGTCAAACACAGGATCAACTGCAAAAGAAGGGGGGCAGTTGGGTCTGCAGGCTTTCTTGGCCCAGGGTTCCTCATCTACCAGGGTTCCCTGAACAAAGTCCCCACAGCCCTACCACACCTGGTCCTGCTGCCCTCTGACCTGGCTCCTGTCCCGGTCCCTCATCCGCGGATATTGGGTTGGTAAATATTAATATTCATCAATACATATAAGTATTTATGTTTAATTAAATATAAGTATTTACAGGCTACTGAGTGTGCCAGTCACACCCTTAGCCCTCAATGACACAGCAAGGCTGCAGGACACACAAAGTTAGTCCCACCGGCTCTGCCTTCTACTTGTGTGTTTTATTGCTTTCATACCTTTAAGCATTATTAATCCAGAGACTTTTAAATGTAAAGCACATCCCTGTTCCTGTGTCCCAAAGACATTCTTCAAGACCCAAATGCCCCATCTCCATGGCCTTTAGGTAAGTATTTTTCTATTCTGCTGTCTTTACCTGGGCAAGCTCCTCCTCCCTCCCTTCCTTTTTCTGTTATCTCACCTGTTTACAAAAGCCCTGCTCCGGATTCCGGGAGCTCAGAGTTCCAGACCTCCTCTGCCCTGAGCTGGGAGCATGACCTTGAACTGGTCACCGCCCCTGTCTGGATCTCAGTTTCTCTGTTTAGAAACCTGATGGGCTCTGAAGGACTGTTACAAGCTGATATTCTGAGGCTGTGACCTCTTATTTCTTGCCAGTTTTTCCCTCTCTGCCCTTCACTGCTTTAAAAAAAAAAAAAGTGTTCTAGAAGTTTCTGGGTACCTGTTTGGTTCCCGGGAGGGTGCCGAGCAGGTGTGACATGTACTCACTGTGTGCCTGCATCACCTTGGAGGTGTTGAGCCCCTCGCGCATCCTCAGCACACACAGGCCGTAGTTGAAGTCAAAGGCATCACTGAAAGGAGGGGAAGGGGTCAGGCCCCCCTCGGCCCAGCTCCCACCAAGGAGGTGACCTGGCATCCTGGCCAGAGATCTGGAGCTGCTCTCCGCCATTCTCCTCTCCTCCTGGGCCTCAGTTTCCCTATCTGTATAGTATGCAGGCGGAAGTGGGGACTCTGGGGTAAACTGCCTTGGTGTCCATGGCCACAGCTCAGAGGGGGGCATCCTTTGCCTGTGGACATTCTCTCAGCCTTGGGGAAGTGGACTCAACTTCTAGCCCCTGTTCCTTACATGCCGCCTCCCCAGGCCCAGGAAACCCCAAAGGTCCAAGTCAACAGATCCCAGGCCCTGCTGCCCTTACTCACTGTAGGATGTCGATGTAGTCTTCCACTGTGGCTGGGTGAGCTGACTGCCAGTTCTTCTTGAACCCAAGCACCAGAATGTTGGGCTTCATTCTCCCCAGACCTGCGGCCTGCGGGGGGTGGGAAGGGTGGTCAGAGGCGCAGAGCTGGCGATCAGCCTCACGGGTTCTGTTCTGTGACTAGGGTGCCGCCTTTGTCCAGTCCAGCACAGCCATCCTCCCGCCAAGCCATGTGGCTCAGGAAGCACAGCCCCCTTCAGGTCCTGTCATCCTGAACACACGTGACGAGGTGAAGCTGCAGCCAAGTGTGGCTGGGCCAAGGGCTCCGCCACCCCTGAGCTGCGATCACACCAGCTCCTGCTCCCCCTGTAAATTACTTCTCATAGCACGAGGCTTAAACATGGATGCCAAGATGAGAGTGTTCCCGGGTCATTATGTTACTCTTTTTTAAATGTTTTAAGATTTTAAAAAATGTCGGAGGGGAAATGTACAAAGGAAATTAACCATTTTAAAGAGTACGACTTTAAAAAAATAAATAAAATGTGAAGTAGAACAAACAAAATCCAAAGTGTGCACTTCCGTGGCTTTTAGCACACTCACTGTTTAGGACGTTCACAATACCGTCACTTCCGTCTACTTCCAAATTATTTTCATAAGCCCCAAAAGAGGCCTCGTGCTCTCTGTAAATTTTGACAGTTAAAACTATTGAAGTGGGCGTGGTGGTGCACACTTGTAATCCCAGTACTTGGGAGGCTGAGGCAGGAGGATCGCAGGTCCGTGGCCAACATCAGACACTTAGTGAGGCCCTCCGCTACCTAGTGAAATCCTGTTTCAAAATAGAGAATAAAACATAGGTTTAGGGCTGTAGCTCAGAGGTAGAATGCCCCTGGGTTCAATCCCTAGTACAGGAAAAAAAAAATTAAACTATTGAAAAGGATTTTCATAACTTGATTGAGAATGAGCAGCTATTATTACCTAATCTATGCATCTCATTTTATACATGAGGGAACTGAGCAGTAAATGTATTGACCAATGGAATGTTATAGATTTTTTTACAGTGTTAGGGGTTAACCCCCCTGGGCTTCACACATGCTTAGTAAGCACTCTGCCCTGAGCTAGCTCCTTTCTCCCAGCCAGATCATTCTTGAGCGTCATCTGAGTGGTAGTTAGACACCACTGAGTGGTGTCTACATATGCAAACATTTATCAGACTACACACTTCCTGCCATTTCTGACATCTGACGAAAATAGAAACGCAAACAGGAAATGGCCAATGTTGCACAGTCCCCAAGGCTTCCATCTCAGCTGCCCAGGTCCTGGGCTCTCAGAGAACGAGTGAGCCCTAAGGGAGCATCCAGAGGTGCAACAAAGAGGGGGCTCCCGCTGCAGCAAAGAGGGCTGCAGACCCCAGGCTTTCCTGCCTCTCCAGCGGGCGCAGCAGGCCATCAGCCCTGTGGGGAGGTTCCTGAACCTCCCACACCTGCATGAGAATCTGGACACCACTGCGCAGGTCCTCGGCGATGATGTCAGAGTAGAAGGCTTTGATCTTCCTCTTGTTCAGCCACTTGGTGTGCCCGTTGGCAATGAGCCGCAGCTCGGGCATCCTCTGCTTGCGGGGACCCTGTGGAGGGCAGGTGACATCGCCCTCTGGCCTGAGCTTCAGCCTCTTTCCTGCCCCCACCCCAGGCTAGGCAGCACCCAGAAGCACCTGTTTTTCTTTGTGGAATTAGGAGAGGGTCGGAAGAGGAGACGGGAGGGAGGCAGGAAGCAGAGGAGAGGCAGGGCAGTGGGCAGGCGCAGTGAGAGGGCCCGGGAAGAAGGGGCCCTGCCAGGCTCTGCTGGCTCCACACCTTCCCCCACCCTGGGTGGACCTCCATCCAGGCAGCTCCCCCAGGAACGTGGAGGGCCCTGTCCCACCTCCTGGGGACACTCACGATGAGCACGTGGCCGCAGATCATTAGGCTCAGGTTCTGGGTGAAGGTGCCCACAAAGTCCACCAGGGCGGGGCGGAAGTTGGGGGGACCTGTGAGCACCAGGCACTGAGGACTGCAGAGGGAAGGAAAGGGCGTGAGTTTCAGGAGGGAGCACAGGAGCATCTGGATGCTAAGGGCAGGCGCAGTAGAGTTCTGGGGGGAGCTTTGGGACTCATCTTTCTGGCCCTAACTCAAGGGTTTTTCTAGCTTTTGTGATAGCCACCACACTGGTCTCTCTTGTCCTCCCTATTCTGGCCACCAACACCACCATGTAATGCTCCTACTATTCCCTGCTAGCCCAGCTGACTACCGTGGCAGAATTATACCTTGGCTGGTCCCAGGTCCCAGGTGGGTGGCAGGGGCTCCGCTCACCGGTAGTTCTTGATGTGGTCTTCCACCTCGTTGAGGCCCACCGAGTAGCTGAGGGCCAGGTTGTAGGAGCCAGCTTGCACTGAGGAGCCCCAATTTACCTCTGAGGGTGGGATGAAAGCAAGACAGAAATCACCAGGAGAAAGCAATCTTGTGTGTGGGGGTCAGCCTTTAGTCACTGGGTGCCTTGGGAACAGGCCATTTGGCAGGTCGACAGCCTGCAGCTCTTCTCCTAACACACGCAGTGCTAAAGACCCAAATACATGAAGGTATGGAACTCTATGAAACATTCTCCTGCTCTGACAAAGGCCTGCCCAGTGACCTGGGAGTCCAGGCTCAGGTGTGGAATTCTAGGATTCTTGGAGTCATGTTGCTGCCCTCAGATTGCTGCAGCCAGGGTTCCTGCCTGCATACATGTGGACACTCCTGCACAGAGTCCAAGAATTGTTCACCTGTCCTTCCAACAGCCTTCCTCAGGCCTGGGTGGGAAGCTGGCCCTGGGGAAGGGGCCAAGCCGCCCCTGAAAGCCCCTCTCAGGGCCTTTGAGTTAGGATTCCTGGGTATGGGGTCTAAGCAGGCACATCCCATTGAGCACCATGCCCCAAGGGAGCGGGGAGCCCTGAAAAGCGCGGACTGGGGGCTGAGGTGGAGCCCACGCACCTGGCTTCTTATAGATCACGTAGAGCAGGAGGAAGAGGACCACTCCAATGGCGATGAGGGCCGCCCACCAGGTGAGCAGGAACATGATGACCACGGAGATCACTGCCCCGAACAGCGCCGCCCACTTGCTGTAGAACCGGAAGGAGGGTCTCCACCCTGGGCGGGCACGGTCAGTAGGCACACCCTGTAGAGCTTGGGAGCCACCTCCCGGGCCAGAGCTGCCAGGCAGGGCTGGGGAGCATCACCACCCGGCATGCCCAAGACTGGGATCCTAGCCTCTGCCCACTAGCCAAGGAGTTCAAGCTCCCCTCCTCCTGAGTCTCCAGGAGAGCGGACACCTGCCTGGGGTGGGGTACACTGTGGGGCCACCCACATCAGGAGGATGCACCCAGCCAGGGGGTCAGGCAGAGGGGGCGTGTGCTTCCGCCTGGTCCTCCTTGCACCAGGCCAGGCCACCACTAGTGATAACTGTGCCCTGGCACAACTCCAGGGACATAGGCACATTGTGTTCTACGTAAAAGGTGGCCCAAATACAGGCCCATTGGCAATTGGGGGCTAATTAGAAAAAAAATCTTCCTCTAGTCTCTTTACTTCCATCTGCCAGAGGTGTGGCATCATAGACATGCAAGTCTGCGCTGTGTGGGAGTGGTGCCACCAGAGCTGGGAGTGTGCAACCTGCAGCACCGTGCGTGTCGGCCCTGCCTGACTTTGGGACATTCTCTCTTTCACCTTTGGGGAATCAGACTACCGACTCCTGGAAAACTGGTGAAGGAAGAGACCAGAAGACCCTCCTCAGACTTAAAATAATGCCTGAATCCATATCGATGCACACTGCTAAAGCCGGGACTGGTGGCCCGCTCCTGTAATCCCTGTACTTGGGAAGCTGAGATGGGAAGATTGCAGGTTTGAGGCCAGCCTCAGCAACTTAGCCAGACCCTCAGCAATCTGGAGTGAACCTATTTCAAAATAAAAAAGGGGGAACCGGGCATGGTGGCGTATACTTGTAAACCCTGCATTTGGGAGGCTGAGACAGGAGGAGAATGTGGTTTGAGGACAGCCTCAGCTACTACTTAGTGAGGCCCTTTGCAACTCAGTGAGACCCTGTTTCAAAATAAAGAAGAAAAAGTAGGGCTGGTGTGTTGCTTGCAGGTGGAATGCCCCTGGGTTCCATCCTCAGTACCACAAACTAACTAACTAACTAATTAATTAATTAAAAATATAAAGGGTTAGGGGTATAGCTTGGAGGTAGAATGCCCCTGGGTTCAATCCCTAGTACCAAAATAAATAAATAGAAGACAGCTGCTAGTGTTAGGATATAAATGTTAACTTTCATGCGATTTCATCCTGAGAGGTGACCTCTGGCTGCCACCTTCTGCCCACCAACCCCCGGGCTGGTGTGTCCCTGCCCCGGGGAGGGGAGAAGCCATTGCTTACCAGGTGAGTTGGTGATGGAGGCGTGGAAGCAGCTGAAGTTGATGAGGGCGTAGGAGCACAGGAAGAAGTTGGAAATGATTGGGGCGATGGTGTTGAGCTCGGCTTCAGGGGCCCAGGGAAGAAAGGACAGCCTGCTGGGCAGTGCCACCGAGCAGCTGCCTGGCACCCTCCCTCACAGGGTAGGGACCTGGACAGGCCACCAGGGCTCAGCTAGTCCCGACCTCCTCATTGGCAAATGGTTCCATCCTTTTGTGAAGCTCAAAGGGATGGTGTCTTGTGTGAGCTACTGGCTTTTAAGAGGATGGAGGACAGCAAGGGGTGGACCCTGTCAGGCTAGGGGATGACTGAAGGCAGTGGCTGTGACACTTTTGACCCCAAATTACAGTAAAGAATATATTTTCCAATGTGACCCATGACCCGTGAGATTGTATCAAAGTCCTACCCCCAGTGGCGGCCACTCAAGAAAAGGCTCCTTCCCTTCCGGGCCACTAGTCCACAGTAGCCCCGGAAAGACTTGTGCATGGGAAGCCTTGTCATGGGGCCTCTCTAAGGATCCCCAAATAAGACAAGCTCCTCTTATGTGCCACGGCTTCCTGCATATGATTAAATTTCACCCCCTGATAACCTGGCCCCAGAGCTGAGATCATGGAGTCTACTCAAGTCAGAACCACCCAGAGCAAAGGATGTCGACTTCAAGTCGGGGTTAGGGGTGAGCAGGAAGCAGGGGTGGGTCCAGGGAATGCCGGGCCTAGACTCTTTACCCTGTGGGTGCATCCTTGCCACCCCATTATCTGTTTCAGGATCCAGTATCTGGAAGGCTTCCCTTGGGTAACAGCGACAAGACCGCTAGGGTTAGTCTTATGGACTGGCCCCTGGGGAAAGCTCACTGCACCCCTTCCCACCACTCCTGCGCAGGGAGCAGGGACCGGAGGACATCATGTCAGCACAGTCACCGCCCTCAGTTGGGGTGGCAGCTCCTCTCCTTGTGACTTGTGCTTCCTTAGCCATGCTCATCAGGAAGTATCTGATGTGTAAACATGTGTGCATGTATGTGTGTGCACACACGCATGGGCTCTCCCTGCCCATCTGTCATGCTCCCATTCTGCAGATGAGGAAACTGAGGCTCAGAGAAGTGACAACTTGTCTAAGGCCACACAGCCAGCACATGGTAAAGCCAGGAGAGAAAGTCAATTTCCCTCACTGGTTAACTGGGCTCGTTCCCCTATGAAGGCAGGGCGTGAGAAACCGGGCTTGCTAGTTCATACACCTGCCAAGATATTGACCCAGCCATGGGTGTCAGCTCCCAAGAAGGGACCAGCCAGCTTGACCGGGCTCCAAAGGTGAACTGTAGTTTGCTTAGGCCTGGAGTGAGGGGAGCCCAGCTGCCAGCACACTAGAGCGCAGAAGCAGGGAAACCAGGTAAACTTGTTTCTAACCAAACAGAATGGTCTCCCACCTGCCAGGGCTGGGAGCCACCAGCCTGAAGGTGGGGAAAGGGCAAGGATCATGAGGCCTCCTCTGGTCTCCTTCCATCAGGTCCTCCCCCGCTCCACAGTCATTCTCCAGGGGCTGGAGGCGGGCTCAGTGGAAGAGTATGTGCTCAGCATGTGCTTGGCCCTCAGTTCCATCCCCAGCAATGGCACTGCGTGCCCCCTGATGCCAGGTTTGGCTGGATGAGTAACAGAGAGAATGGCCAGGCCCCCGTGACCCTCACAGCCAGGCCCTGCAGAGCCTGGCAGCCCCTTACCAATGATGATGAAGGCCACGGCGATGGCGTAGGCCAGCAGGTAGCCCCGCACAGGCTCCTTGTTCTTGCCGTAGCCTTTGCCAAAGAAGCCGATCAGCGGGTACAGCTGGTCCTCACACAGGCACTGTGGCACAGGACGTCATGCTCAGCCCTGGCTGTCACCTGCCATCTCCCCTTTCCTGGGCCACCTGAGCTCCAGCCCCCACTCTGGCCCCTGTGACAGCCGCAGTGTGCACCCCCAGTCCAGGTCCCTGTTTCCTGTTCTGTTGAATGAGGTGATACCCCATCACCATGGAGACAGCACAAGGCCAGAATGAGAGGGTCCATCACGTCAGGGCAGGTTGGAGGGCGGAACTGCAGAAGAGCTACAGGGTCACAGTGTGAGTTTGGGTGGGGTCCTGATGAACAGGAAGGGGCTGCTGCCTTCCAAGGAGTGTTTGCCTGGCCCCTTTCATCTAGACGCCCCATCACATGACCCCTCTGGGCCCCTGTAACAGTCACCAGGGGATCCTTCCACCTGGGCCTCTGATCCAGGCCTGCTGCTCCTCTGGGCCCCTTTCTGCGGGCTCACCTGGAAGACCTTGGCAGCAGAGACGAGGCAGGCCAGTGCAGAGGAGAGAGTGGCCCCAAAGATGCCAGCCGTGATGAGGGGCGCAAAGCCTGACACCATGCTCATGGTCTGCGGGAAGGTGGGGCTGAGATCAGAGCTTCGCCTGTGGTAACCCAGGCCCCACCACAGGCAGGGACTGGGTGGCTGCTGCCTCCATTGGAGTCTGTAGCCCTTACCCAGGATCCCAGGGCCCACTCACAGACAGAGACGAGCACAGGAGCCCACCTGAGCTCTGAGCCTCCCCAAGCCTGGGCCCAGCTCACAGCCACCTACTCCAGCCCTCGGGGCCCCACAGAGCCAGCGCCTGGTACCTGGTAGTAGTTAATGAGGCCATAGCGGCAGGTGTGTTGCTGGGAGCACTGGGTGAAGTTCCAGCCATAGCCGCAGGCCAGCCCCTCACAGGCGCCCAAGCCTGGGGTCACCGTATCGTTCAGGACCCCAGAAGCATCTCGCACCACACAGGAGCCTGAGAGGAGGACTGAACTGTGAGGCCATTCCTCCTTCCCCCTTGCTCCACCCTCCTCTCCCATCCCTGAAATGCTGGCCACGCCTGCAGAGGGCCAGCTGCAGTGTGTGGCCATCCTCCTGGATCGCATCACCATAATAATGGTAACCGCTAATGTGCCGGGCACCTTGCTAAGTCTCTCAGCAACTGCAGAAGGCAGTGTTGCTGCTACATTAGCTGTGGTTCCCACTTTGCAGAGGCTTAGAGAGCTTAAGCAACACACCTAATGTCCTCTTTAAAGCAGACAGCTAGCCGGGTGTGGTGGCGCATGGTTGTAATCCCAGTACTTGGGAGGCTGAGACAGGAGGATTGGGATTCAAGAACAACCTCAGCTACTTAATGAGGCCCTTTGCAACTCAGTGAGACCCTGTTTCAAAGTAAAGAATAAAAAATAGGGCTGGGGGTGTAGCTTGGAGGTAGAATGCCCCTGAGTTCCATGCCCAATACCACTAAATATATATATATATATATATATATATATATATATATATATATATATAATAAAGCAGACAGCTGGCAGCTGGCCTCAAGTCCTAAGAGGCTATGAGCTGGGCCAAGTCCCTTAGCCATCTGTGGACAGCCTGCCTCAAGGGTGGTCCCTGGGAGCAAGTTCGCCTGCGAGAGGCTCAGTTCAAGGCAGGTATTATTAGCCCACGCCTAAATTTAAAGCCGGGCTCCATTGCTCTGGGGTTGTGTGGCCTTGGGCAGGTCACTCGCCCTCCCGGAGTCCCCATTTTCTTCTCTGTAAAATGGGAGAAATGACAGTTCTCAGATTAAATGTGCTAAGCTCTGTACAGGGCTGGGCAGTGGTGACTCAGTAGCCAGTACTATCTTCATTTTTACCCTACAGTTAGAGTATGATCTGTCCTGCAGGATCTTCCCACTTGTGAATCTGGAACCTTTGTGTTTAAAAGGACCAGAGGAGCCTGGCCTGGTCTCCATTGCTAGGCAGGGAATCTGGTCAGTGCGGAGGAGACACATGCCCTGGAGGCAGGATTCAAGGCCCCACTTTCTGGGGTCACCATGTCCCCGGCCCAGCTCTTCCTGTTAGTCAGACCCTACCCTGTAACCTCCCAGGCTCTGGGCTTCAATGCTGGGGTTGAGCCAGGCTCCTGCTCTACTCACCAATGGTGGCTGAAATGGCCAGGTAGGAGATGGTGGTCCAAAAAATCGCCATGAGTGTCCCCTTGGGGATGGCCACAGCAGGGTCCTGCACGGAAGGGGGCATCAGGCGGCCTCAGGGCTCCTTCCAGGCCTCTGCCCCCGTCAGGTGACAATTCCTGACCTTGGCCCTGCAGAGCCCTGTTCCAGCACAGAGAGGGTGGCACCTCATGATTGAGGACCACAGAGGATGGGTGTGACCAGGATCACAGAGCTGAGGCTGCATCCAAGGCCGGAAGAAAAGCTGACAGCTCTGCACCTGGCCATGGAGGACCTGGCCCACGCTCACTGCTGGGGAGGAGAAGAGGGGTCAGCATGGCAGGGCTCGTGGTCAACCTGCCCGCTCACTTAGGTGGCCGGCTCTGCCCACGCCTCAGACTCCTCGGAAAGCTGGTGACCAGAGTGCCACGACTGTGGGTAAAATGAGAGGATTACGCCGGCTCCTGCACCCAGGCCAGTCAACCGTGCTAGATCACCTACGCTGACCGACTGGCCAGGCTCACAACTGTAACTAGACAGGAGTGGACGACAAGCCCCAGCCTCCTCCCTCCGCTCCAGAGAGGTCCCTCGGCACACACGCTTTGTCCTAGCAGTGATAACAAGCCCACACACGGCCCATGGTCACCACTTCCAGGCTCTCGCTCCAACACAAGTTCCTGAGAAACGGCGGGTGGGGAAGCAGAGCAGGGAGTGGCGAGGGTCTTGCTCCCCAGAGCCTCCGGTGGCGCCGGCCCTGTCTCTGCTGGGGACACAGTCCAGACTCTGCTCTGCAGCAATGTGGGCTGGGATTTTTATAGCAAGTTCAAGACTCACTCTGCTCTCCCTTACAGACCTCCAGAGGGGAAGGCTGAGGCTGCGCGAGGAGCCCTATCGCAAACCTCCCCAACTCTCTCTGCTCTGGCCACTCACTGCCCGCTTGACAGGTAGAACCACAGATTAGAAACAAGTTGAAGTGTGGAGGGAGGCGGTGGTGAGCCAGAAAGAATGGGAGCAGACCCTTAGTGGGGAGGAGGCTTGGAGCCCTCAGGGCTGCCCGGGTCTCTGATTTGGAGGCTCCGCAGCCCTGGTCCTGCCAGCTCTACCGAGCTACCTGGACAGCTTGACTGGGCCATGTGTAAAGAGTCCTTAACTTGAAGGCCAGAAGACCAGGCCAGTCTCCCATCTGCCTCTAGTGGGTAGAAGAGTGGCGCATGTCTGTAATCTCAGGACTTGGGGGCTTAATAAAAGAGGATCCAGTTTCGAGGCCAGCCGTAGCAATTTAGGGAGATTCTCGGCAATAAAGGAGACCTTGTTTCAAAATAAAAAATAAAAAGGACTGGAGATGTAAGCTCAGAGGTGAAACAACATAATCAATCCCAGGCGCGCGCGTGCGCACACACACACACACACACACACACACACACACACACACAAATTCACATCTACCCAGAACCTCAGAATATGATCTTATTTGGAAATTAGGTCCTTAAGGGTGCCATTAGCTAAGAAGAGGTCATTTTGTTTTGTTTTGTTTTGTTTTGTGGTGGTACTGGGGTTCCTGGAAGCCCTTATACTTCCGGGCTACACTCCCAGACCTATTTTATATTTTTATTTGGAAACAGGGTCTCTTAAGCCAGCGCGGCTGGCTTCGAATCTGCACGATCCTCCTGTTTCCGCCTCCCAAGCACGGGGATTACAAGCGTGCACCACCACGCCCGGCTGATGAGGTCATTTTGAATTGCAGTGAGCCCCAAATGCAATGGCTGCCAGCATTTTAGTGAAAGGAAAGGACACAGGTGAAGGGAAGAAGCCCACGACACAGAGACACAGAGATGAGAGTGATGAGCTACAGGCTAAGGCCACCATTGCCAGGAGCCAGCAGAGCTGATGGCCAGACACAGCCTGGCAGCGCAGGTCCTGAAGGCGGGAGCTCCCGAGGCACCGTGTGGACGTGCCTCTAACCACAGGGCAGAGAGCTGTTGAACAATAAGGTGGTTGTGATTAAATCGAGGCCTCTTTGTTCTACAGACTTGCATCCTAGTTTCTCTGCCACCTGCATGGGCCTGGGCCAGCCGCTGAGCCTCTCAAGCTGGGCTTGCTCAGCTGTATCATCGTAAAAAAATGATGCTGACAACTAACTCCTAGCATTTCCCCATGCCAGGCCCTGTTCTAAGCACTTTACATGGATTAGCTATTTGAATCCTCACCACCACCCTGAGATGTGGGGGCTATATTAATCACATTTTATAGGTGGGGAAACTGAGGCTCGGAGAGGTTGTAAGGAACTTGCCCAAAGTCTTACAGAGAGTGCTCCACAAAGAGCTGTTCTGCTGCTGATCACGGTTCCACAGGATGAGGAAGCCGAGAGCCAAGACCTTGAGGCTGGGGACACTGAGGACAGAGCAAAGGTGCTCCTCACCCCCTCAGAGGCTGAACCTGATGGCTGCCTGGGTCTTATGGCTGCCTAGCTCTGATGGCTGCCTAGCTCTGATGGCTGCCTGACTCTGATGGCTGCCTGGGTCTTATGGCTGCCTAGCTCTGGTGGCTGCCTGACTCTGATGGCTTCCTGGCTCTGGTGGCTACCTGACTCTGATGGCTGCCAGACCCTGATGGCTATACTCTGGGCCTCTTGGTAAGAGAAGAAGCCTGATGAATCAGCTAGACAGATTCCCAGGTGACCGTCAATAATGGGGCTCGGAGGGGAGCCAGGCTGTCTGAGTGCAGGCTTGACTTCTCAGGGACCTCAGAGCAAGCTCTCCAGGGAGAGGAGAGGAGCTGGCCAATGCCCCAATTTCCAGGCATGATTGTGAACACCCAGCCGCTTCTGGTGAGAGCCAGGCTGTTTCAGGATTACCTCCAATGCCCCATCCTTAATTCACTTAAGAAATAGCATAAAGGACACCTTCCGAGGGGAGCTGGAGATTGGGGTACAGGCAAGCTATGATTTCCAGCATAGTATTAGGCTCCTCGCCCCAGTCACCCCCTCTTGCACACTGTCTCCTTGGATTCTCCTGCTGGCGAAGGATCCCCTAGTTCTCATCTTTCCAAGCCCAGCTCCAGCCCCACCTCTACCTAAAAGCTTTGTTGGAGTCTCTGCCAACATTAGTGTGTCAATCAACAGACATGTACTAAGCAACTTGCTAGGAAAAGAGATATGGAGATGTGTTGACAACCATATGCAGGGGGAACCGTGACTGATGCTGGCCAGAGATTTTGGAGGAGGTCTTTGAAAGAGAAACAGAACTTTGGGAGATAAGGAAACGTGGGCAGGGAGTCTCAGGAGGCAAATACAGCAGTCAAAGGTGTGAGGGCAACACGGGCAAAGCAGTGGATCTTGGGTAGAGCAAAGGTTACAGGGAGGCCGGGCATGGTGGCGCACACTTGTAATCCCATGGTTTGTGGACAGCCTCAGCTACTTAGTGAGGTCTATTGCAATTCAGTGAGACCCTGTTTAAAAAAAAAAGACTAAAATATAGGGCTGGGGGTGTAGCTTGGAGGTACAATGCCCCTGGGTTCCACCCCAATACTAAAAAAAAAAAAAAAAAAAAAGGTTACAGGAAATGAACACCACCAACTTGTTGGAGCCTTGAACGCCAAGCCAAGGAGCACCCTGGAGGTTGCCAGCCTGCAAAGTGTGCATGCTCAGGATGAGCTCTGGAGACTTGTAGCTGTTCAACCTTCCCCTAAAGCTGAGAGTCCAAGAATGAGGGTACCTACCCATGTTGGGGTGCTCCACAAGCCCCAGAGCATAGCTGGTACCAACCAACTGTGCTCAACATGGAACAGCATGAAGTTGATTTGCAATGAATGAAGTTGAAATGGACCAGATTGGATTTTAGCTCTCACTGCCCCACCCCGGTCTCAGTGCCAAACTCCATGCCCAGCAGCAGATCCTGGGAGGACAGGGAGCAAGACTGTGCTCACAGGCCCTCACAATGCCAGGATACAGGAGGGACAGGTGCTCTGCTCACCTTGAGGTCCCCAGAAATGTTGGCTCCTGCCAGGATGCCGGTGGCCGAGGGGAAGAAGATGGAGAACATTCCGAAGAAGCTGCCATCGATGCCTCGCCAGTCAGGCACCAAGTTCTGGACAAAAATGTCCCCTGGAAAGCCAAGGCCTGAGTCAGGGCCACCTGGAGGACCTGGTCCCCAGCCTGGCTCAGCCTGGCAGGCTGTCGGAGCCCCAAGATGCTTCCAACTAGCTGTAGAGCCCATCCTCCTGGTACCCACACCAAAGGCCAGATTCGGGGCCAAACTGTCCCTATCCCCAGAGCCACGGGACCTGCACATACCCCGGTAGCTGAAGAAGCCCTTGGACGCCTTGTCCTCGGATGGAGGGATCAGCGTCCCCACCAAGTAGTTAGCAAAGGAGACCATGATGACGAGGAAGAACAGCACCTGGGCCTGGGCATAAAGGACCCCAGAGGGCAGATTGCGATTCCATGACTTCAGGGAGCTCCACCTTGCCCAAGGGAGAACTTGCCTGGGGTCCATTATTCACACATTCATCATTCATTCATTCATTCATTCATTCACCACCCCTACACAGCCAGCTCAGTCCAAGGATCTGGGGGTACTATGGCAACCAAGGCGGCCAAGGCCTCTTGTCTTGATGATAAGTAAGGCAAATTTAGAGCAGGAGCAGGCGGTGGGAGGGAACTGGGTTGGGGTGAGTTTAGCAGGGAGGCCTGGGAAGGTGTTCTCAAGGAGGAGCTATTTGAGCAGACCTGTAGAGGAGGAAAATGGGACAGAAACGTGACTTAGAGGTAGAGTGATTGCTTAGTATTTGCAAGACTCTGGGTTTGATCTCTAGTACCACACACACACAAAATAAATAAATAAATAAATAAATAAATAAATAAATAAGATGAGTGAGCCATAAAGTGGTCTGAGGTTTAATGCTTTCAAGGAAGAGCAAGGAGGCATGGTTGGAGATATGAGAACTGGAGAGCCAGGGGAGGTGGCAGGGACCAGGCCCTGCCTAGCTTGTAGGCCCCAACACATCCTCCTCCCTTATTCCATACATGGTTCTGACTCTTGGCTGAATTCATGGCTCCAATGAAGGTCACACCTCCCAGCTTCCCTTGCAGCTATACAGCCTGAGCCCGAGTTCTGGCCAATAGAATGTGATGTGTGCAGCTCATGTCATAAGAGAAAGGGAGAGAAGTTCCCTCCCTTTTATCTCACCTTTCCCTCTCCCTGGACTGGGGACATGGTGATGGTAGCCATAGTGGACCAGGTAGACAAGGGATGGAGGGGGCTACAGGATGGGAGGAGTCTGGGTCAACTCCCTTGCCCATGGAAGCTGGCAGGCTGACCCTCGACCATGTCCACTTGGGCTGTTACATGAGAGAGAATCAAAGTCTCTCTTGTTGAAGGCGCCATTGCTCAGGGTCTGTTTGTCCCAGCAGTAGAACATTAAGCCTACCTAATACACATAAGAGGCAGGCCCAGGGCTGGAGACTCAGGCTGGACCCCCTCTTCCCCATGCCCTCCTTACCTTAGACTCCCATTCCATGCCAGCCAGGGAGATGCCCAGCAGCACAGTGACGGTGACCACGCCTATGATGCGGATGTCATTGACGGGGTCCACGATGGGTGTGCCGTACTCCTGGGGAAGGGAACAGCTGCATGCCGCCCTCTGAACACCCCACTCCTCCAGACCCCTCCACTGCACTTGGGGTCTCCCTGATAACAAGATCCAACGCATGCAACTCTCCCCCACATATCTTTCAACTTGAACCTCAAGACAACCTGTTCCCCAAAGGAGACTTTCGGGAATGGTCTTTATTTGATGAGGTCATCAGTGTCACCGCAGCGACAGGACCAAGAGATGGGTCAGGGGAAGAAAGATACGGCTCAGACGGTAAGGAGAAGGTTCCCTTTGCCCTGGATCCAGCCCTTCACCTGGAGCAGGTCCCGCACCGTCTCTGCGAAGCCCACAGTGTGCATGGCCACACCCACAGCGTTGGCGAAGGCGAAGATGAGGCCGATGGAGCCCCCCAGTTCCGGGCCCAGACTCCGAGAGATGAGGAAGTAGGTGCCACCTACCAGGGCCAGAGCCGGGAGCCATGAAATCAGAGGTCAGCAGGCGGGGGGCCCGGGCAGGCAGAGGCTGGGGAGCCACAGCTCACCCAGAACCCTGGAAGCAGCCCCATGCGGTGGGGGCAGGCAGAGACTGGGGGCTCTGGAGGGGGCCTGGGCTCACCTGACTTGACCTTGCCATTGGTGGAGATGGCCGAGATGGAGAGGCCAGTGATGGAGGTCACCATGACCGAGAGCAGGATGATGATCCAGGTCAGCACTGTGTGGGGCGAATGTGAGCACCCCAACACTCAGCCGGGGCTTTTCCCAGGTGAGGAGCCACGGGGTGGAGGGGCTGAACCTGCTACTAACTCACCACATGACTCAGGTCACTTCCCTCCTCTGAACCTGGGCTTTATCATCTGAAAGTGGGTCTGTCTACCTCCTGGCATGCTCTGAATAGCCAGGAAGCGCGAGCCAGTGGGTGAAGGATTTCTTGCTGTGAAAGGAACCTCGCCTACTAATAAAAATAAGGTGATACTTGACACATAAGGAACACCTCTGGGCACCAAAGCCCGGCTGTTCCTCCTGCATCATTAGACCCCATGATGGCTCTGTGAGACAGGTACTCTGATCAGCCCCACTTTACAGATGAGGAAACCCAGCTCAGAAAGGTTAAGAAGCCTGCCCGAGGTCACGGAGCAGAATGCAGAGGCAGCATCTGAACCTGAGGCTTTCTGGGGGCAAGTTCCCAACCCGAATGCTCTGTGGTCAATCAGCCCAGACAGGTCCAGTGACTTAGGGGAACCTGGGGACTGTGGATTCACACCCACTGTGACCCCACCATACCACCCTCACCGTGGCCACTGCAGGGGCTCCACGCTGTCCATGGAGAAGTGGGACTGGCTGTGGCCTCTGCAACCCAAGGTCAAGCCTGCTACATGGGGCCGTGGAGGGGGGGGCTGGGACCCCGGTGTGCCCTCCCCTTCTCCCCAAGGCGGCACTCACCGATGCCCGCCTGCGCTGTGATCCACGGGAGCCGTAGGTAGAGGATCACACCCCAGATGTTGAGCATGCACCGGATCTGGGAGGAGAAGTGGGTCAGAGACTCCCTGGGTGGGCTTTACCCGAGGCCAGACACACATGTCCCCATCTGTCATGGTATGCATCCTGCTCCCGGGGCACACAGCTCAGTACCTTTGATGCAGCTGCGTAGGACGGTGCGATCTGCCTCTCCCGGTCCTCGCCTGCCCTCTCACCACCACGGCCAGAGGACAGGCTGCAGGCATCGTAGCCCTAGTCAAAGCCAGGGTCCTGTGCCTGCCAGCCCTAGCCTGGGCCCCAGTGGCCAGCTGGTGGCCCAGGGCCTGGTATTTAGAGGGAGCCCAGCACATGTGGTGAGTCAGTCCCCGACTTAGAATGGAAATCAGAGCTCAGGTGACTGTGGCTTCAGCTTTGTTATTTATTTATTTATTTATTTATTTATTTATTTATTTATTTATTTAGGTAGTGGGGAACCCAGAGGCATTCTACCTCTGAGCTACACCCCCAGCCCTATTTTTTATTCTTTATTTTTGAAACAAGGTCTCACTGAGTTGTAAAGAGCCTCACTAAGTAGCTGAGGCTGTCCGCAAACCATGATCCTCCTGTCTCAGCCTCACAAATGCCGGGATTACAAGAGTGCACCATCATGCCCAGCATGACTTCAGCTATGAAATGCAAAGCAAAGCCAAGGCTGCTGAGGCTGAAGTTCCCTGGGTGAAAGGCCTGGTGTGGTCTTATTCCCTGCCAAGGGGCAGGGTAGCTTAGGGTCATGTGGCCTCACAGCCAGGGAGAATTCCCAGCCTCCACGCGCTGAGATGCTGGACCCTGACCAACACCGTTCTGAAAGGAGATCCAGGCCCAGAATGTAGTCTTCAGGGAAAGAAGGAGGGCTCAATGGAGAAACAAAGTCACAGCCAGTTGACAGCTGGCAGAGTAAGGCCAGAACCTGTGGCTCTTGACTCCCAGAGCTGGACCAAAGCTTTCCCTGCACCCACCGGCCCCTCTGCAGAATCTCATGGTGTCTTCCACAGTAGAGCTCACTTGATTCTTTACTCTCTGAGGATATAATCACAATCAAAGCTACAGTAAACTTTTCCCTTCCTTTCGCAAAACAAGAGTGGAAATAAATTTAAAAAAAAAGGAGGAAAAAAAAAAGTTCGTGGATTTGTGAGTATAGTGCTGCCCTCTAGTGGCATTTCGGGATCAATGCCTGACGGCAAGCATTGTTCCAATCGACCTGTTTGACACTCATTTCCCAGATAAAGAAACCGAAGCTCAGGCTGGGGCTGAGAAGGTTAAGTCACTTGTGAAGGCCACACAGAGATCTGCCCCAGGGCTGGGTCTCAGCCTACGGTATAAATGGGGATCGGGAAGCCCAAATCAGAAAAAATGTGAGGTTAATGTGCAGATGGGGAAACTGAGGCCCAGTCCGGGTCCTGGGTCTGCCTTGGCCAACAGGACCTGAGGGTCAGAGTTGAGTCTAGATTGAGCTCTGTCTCCCCACACTCTTCCTGGACATCAACCACCCGTCTGCACCCCACTCACCATCACACCCTTGACCCAGCCGAAGCGCACGGGCTCCCCGGGGCTCTTCTCGCTGCTGGCGCCTGCCTCATCCTCCACCAGCCCATCTGTCATCTCATGGCTGGGCCGGCTGTCAAAGGCCAGTGCGTGCAGGTGGCTGCCTTCCTGCTGGGAGCCCAGAGCCCACAAGTCAGGCAGGAAGGGTGCTAGGGACTAAGTCTCCACGGCCCGGCAGCCCCAGGCGCAGCTTCATTGGGAATGGGACCACGCAAGGGGCTTTTATAAAGCCCCACAATGGTGACAGTGGAACAGGAGCCATGGAACTGGGCATTCTGGGTGCTCCTCAGGAAAGAGGTGGACCTGGGAACGTGACCAGGCAGTCACACAGTCTTGTCATCCGAAATACAGGGCTCTGTCTACTTCCTGACTTGCTCTAAGTAGTCAGGGAGCTCAGGGGACAACACACAAGGGTTCCTCCCTGTAGCAGTGGTAGAACCCAGGCTCAGGGATGCTAGGTCCCTGGCTCAAGGTCACACAGGAGGGAAGTGACCTGTCTTGTGAGATGAGGCTTCTTACCTTGAGAAAGGAGTGCAGGTCAGCCAGCGTGGGCCGGACCTTCCTGGGCTCACCAGGCAGGGCGCTGTTGGCATAGTGCTCGTAGGCAGGCACCACGTCTATGGTGTTGTAACCAAAGGTACGCATGTACAAGGTGCTGCCGTGGGTCAGGTGGCTGGGGTGGCTGCTGTCATAGGCAGCTGACGGCAGGGTCTCGTCGCCCCCCAGGAGTGTGCTGATGGTAAAGCGCCCGCTGCACAAAGCAGGGTCCCCAGGTGTCTCTGTCGTGGGCAGCTCCGCCATTGTGGCTCTAGGTATGGAGGGAGAGGGCCAGGGTCGGCAAGGAAAACACAGGGTGGCTTTATAGGCTGGGCCGGCAGCAGAGAGGGCAGGAAGTTGGCCTGAACCGCCCACGGCTGGCCAGCAGTCCCCACACAGAGTGGGAGGTGGAGCACGTGCCCGCTGCTGTCCCGCCTGCCATGGGAGCATTGACATGGGGGCCCCTCTTGGACTGGCAGGGTAGGGCCAGCCCAGGGCCACTCACTGAGTCTGGGAACAGCCAAGATCCCCAGCTAGGACCCAGGAAGCAGCATACACAAGAGAGGACCCTGAGGGACCCTATGAAAGGCCCTAGAGCCGGCCCAAGGACCTACGTGGAACTCACCCCATGCAAGATCAAAAACCTTTCATTGTGGTAGATGATATTTTTTATTTATCTAGTATTTTTAATAGATGACTAGTATGACTTAAAAAAAAAAAAGAACATATGTGTAAAAAGAAGTCCCTCATGCTCCAACCTCTGTCTCCCATATCTTGGGTGTCCTTCCAGAGACATCCCAGTATATATAAACCTTTATGCACAAGTTGCCCCAAACCTGACCTACAGCCATCAATGGACAGATAAGCCCCGGGGCTCATGGCTGGCCAGCACAGGACTCATGAGAGCCACGCTTCCTTGGGCTCATGGAGTCCAAGCCCCCAGTGCCCTGGCTCCTACCACCTGTGCTTGGCCAGGAGGGATCCAGCTTTGCCAACACCTCAGGGTGGCACCTTGGATGCACATTGGCAATGGGAGCTGATCTCGGTCATCAGAGGCACCAGGACCATCTCAAGGGACAGTGGTTGAGTTTCAGGGGATGAGAGAGGTGCAACAGGGTTTTGAGAGATGAGTTGGCTAGTGTGTGGTCACTTGATGTATCCCCAGAAATAAAGGATGCGTACCCCCTCTGCTGGGAGGACTGTGTCCACACTGTGTGGATGGCCCCACCCATGGCCACCTTTCCCCTAGAGGCAGCGTCCATTGATGATGGACATGGGGTAGAGAGGCCTGGTGCCCTGCCCTGGCTATAAAGGGTCCCCCCAGCTCCAGGGCTCCCCAGGTCAGCTGAACATTGGCATCTGTACCACGACCCTCTGCTCCCACAGGCCTTGGCCCCAGGAGCCCTCCCTGATGGGTGATCTGAACACTCACTCACCTCAGTGGGCCTTGAGGGGTGGGGTGGCCTAGTGGATCACAAGATCACTCATCTCTTTTCACCTCCTCAACATACTTTTGCTGACCCCTGCCATGTGGGGGTGGAGGTGGGAGCCTGGGACAGGCAGGGGCATTGCACGATGCTCATGGTGCCACGATGTTAGTGGGGGACTGGTTGTGTAAATAGCCCAGCCCAGCTGTGGGAAAAGCACAACAACAGGAGAGGGGTTTTGGGGGGCAGCTAGGGACGGCTTCCTGGAGGAGGGTACCCTGACCTCAGGATGAGTTTCTGCTCCTCCATGCAGAGACAATGGAGGCCAGGATGTGACGGCAGCTCTGGCCCCTGCACTCACGTGGGCTCAGGCTCCAGTCACCCTCCAGAGAAGACGGAGGGACGGGCTTTCATTCCCCTCCCACCCCTGCTCCGAGGGGCTCAGAGTCTGCAGGCCTCCTGACATCCAACACTGAGACAGTGGTAACTGATGGGAACGTAGGTGTGCGTTTCACCTAGCTCGCTAAAATGGAAGCCCAGAGGCAGGAGCTGGCTATGTTGCATTCAGTGACGATTGCAAGCAACTAGAAGCGCACAGAAGAGGTGCTCAGCAAAGTACTTGAGGGGCCCAGTGCCGAGGAGGGTGAAGAGCATCCATCGGCCTAGAAAGCCCGGGCTGAGGGAGTAACTCTGCGGGGGTCACGTGAGTGCCGCACGGGGTCCTTCCAGCCCAAGATTCTGTCCTACGTGAACAGTGAGAGGTGAGCTGAGGAAAACTAGACCTCAACCACGCACCCAAAAGATTAGGCTCACTGTGCACTTTTCGGACATTAATTTTTCAAGAGCATCTTTTCAGGTCTCCTCTGTGTGACTCGACCCCTGGCTCCCTGGACTCCAGGCCCTCCTTCTGCAGGGCTGTGTCCCCAGCCCCCGCGCCACCTGACAGTTGGGCTAAAGGCTTGAAGACAGGGACTGCAGGCCAAGGCCCAGCCAGGGTCAACTTTCCACCTTCTGGGAAGGCTACGCCCTGGATCTGTGCTGGAAGTGGACTGTGGCCCCTCCCTCCCCAGAGTTACTCATTCCCTCCCATGGGGCCCTTGGGGCAGATCTTATCACCTCTCCTCCTTAAACTGCCAGCCAACTGGCAAAAATCACAGCTGCCACCATCCCCTTTACACCATTCCTGCTCACCCTGCCCCTGGGCGGCTGTGGAAAATTCCTGATTAAGATCTCATGAAAGAAGTGGTCAGGGCCAGTTTCCAGGGGCATGGGGGCTCTGGGCAAAGCACGAGTGACCTTGAACAAGTTACTTCCCCCACTCTTGGAAAGCCTCTAGCATCTGTTAGCCCTGGAAGGACGCAGGTGCCGTATCATGGACCCTTGTCCTGCCCCTCTTTATCTCCCTGGGGTGGTAGGGCTTGAACTGGACCCTTTAAAGGGCTTATCAATAGAACAAGCTAAAGGGACTGTCTCTGGCTTGTCCCAAAGCACAGATCTCACAAAAAAGGGGGCTCTTGGGCTCATGTGGAATTTAATCAATGTAAGAAATGCTCAGGGGCGCTGTTCTTGATGGGGGACCCAGTGCTGAAAACACACACACACACACACACACACACACACACACACACACACACTCCTGCCTCTCCCAGGATTCAGCTTTTAGGAGAAGCCACAGGCCAGGTGGATCCTAGTGCCCTCCAGCTCTGAGATTCCTGTGAGATGAGCCAGCCCTGTGTTTGGCCTCAGGGAGTCTCAGTTCTGCTGGCTGGCACTGCAGGCATCTCCCACCAACCCAGCATCGCTCCCCTGGCAGAGTGACCAGCAGCTCCTCTCCTCCCTGGCTCTCAGAGGGAAGGACAGAGGGGAAGCAGAGGACCTAGAACACTGCCATCAGCAAACTCCCTAGAAGTGAACACCGCAGGTGCAGGGCCAGGCAGTGAGGAGAGAAGGGCCTCCTGTCTCTGTGGCCACAGGGACAGCACAGCATTTAGTGTGCTCCTTCTGTATACCAGGCCCTGACTTTCACAGCCTAGCCTGGCAGATAGACCATCAGGGAGCTCACGGAACTGGCCAGCAGAGGAGGTGGGTGGGCCTGTGGGTGGGCGCCCAGGGCTGTGGGAGGAGGGAAGAAATGGTGGGACATGAGGCCAAAAGGGACCTGATTGTTCCTTCATTGCATACATTTATTGAGTGACTACTGCATACTGTGCTTTGTACTAGACCAAAAAAAAAAGCGTCAGAGGGAAGAGGACAAAGACCCTGCCCACCAGGGGCTCACATTCTGGTAGGACAGACAGACAACATCGAACAAGCAATTGTTATAATGCAGTTAGTGATACGTGCTATTAAGAAAACAAAACTTTCTTAGGAGGAGCTGAGCTCCAGTGGTAAGGGAGAGCGGGCTACCGCGGGCAGGTACTAAGGGGCTCTGGACTGGGGGACAGCGTGTGCGGGGCCCTGTGGCAGGAGTGTGGCTGGGGCCTCACTGGGAGCAGGGAGGCCCGTGTTACTGCAGCAGAGGGGGACCAAGGGAGGCTCAAGACACAGAAAAGGGGGCACAGCCTCCTAGGCCAGGGTCAGAAGCTTCAGATTGTTATGTGATGGTCAGATATTTTATTTGTGCTGGGGATCAAACCCAGGGGCATTCTACCTCCACGCTACACTCCTAGCCCTTTTTATTTTGATACAGGGTCTTCCTAAGTTACTGATTGTGGCCTTTAACCTGCGACCCTCCTATCTTAGCCTCCCAAGTACTGGAATTATAGGCATGTGCCACCATGCCCAGCTCAGATTTATATTTTTTGAAGATCACTCTGGCCACACGTGAAGCTGGACTGAAGGAGACCAACTGGGTCCTCAGCAGGCGCAGTGGTGGCAGCCCACGTGGGCAGCGGCTGTGGGGACCAGGACAGTGGTAGCAGCCCATGTGGGCAGCGGCTGTGGGGACCAGGACAGTGAGGCAGAGTCCACAGAACCAGCATGTGGATTTGTGTGGGGCAGGGGACAGGGAAGACCCCATGGGGGAAATGGTGGCATTGTTCCCGAGTAAGGAAGCCGTACAGGAAGGGCCATGACTGTCAGGAAAATGAACCCAACTTTTGTCCTAGGGTATCAGCCTCCTCTGTTTCTGGAAAGCCAGCTGAGGGCAGCAGTGTGGTCAACACACAAGGCTGAATGAAACAGGGCCAGGGAAGGCCGGGCGGACACTACAGGAAGGCAAGAACAGAGGATTCTGACTGTACCTGCACCAGAGTCTCTAACAAGTGCTGGTTCTGGGCCCCACCTGGGGTTGTATGGGCCTGAGTGGAGGGAGGAGAGGGGCAGGCATTGGTATTTTTTAAAGCCCCTCAGGTGGTTCCAAAGGGCAGTCTGACTAGGATCCCCTGGCTACAACTCCTGCACACAGTCACCCACCCCACCCCAGCCCCACGTCCTTGCATCCGGCTGGTCCCACGAGGCTCGCCTGGAGAGGGTAGGTATGATGCAACCCTGGTGTCGTGAAATAGCCGGTAAGAGGATGCGCTGCTCGTCGGCCTGATTCACAACACCAGCTGCAGCAAGATACCAGAACTCTGTCGGCTTCCTCGTCCAGGGCGTGGCTCCGGTGGTTTAGAGACAGCGACAAGCCCGCGCAAAATCTTACCCAACCAATGGCTGTCCCAGGCCACAGCAGAACCCGGGCTAAGGGCTGCAAACCAGGGAAGCTGGGTCTCTGCCCGTGAAGGGCTCACAGACTTGACTGCAAGGAAGACACAAAAACCTACACAGCACAGAAGCGCGGGAGACCTGGAAGCCTGGGGCTGGGCCGCAAACTCTCCAGCACCCAGGACTGAGAGGTGGGGCTTCTCGTGAGCCCTGAAGAGCACGTGGGTGTGTCTGCTGTTCTCATGGTCCTTCTACCTGGGCAATGTAACAGCAGTTGGACACTAAGGTACCTTGAAACTACAGACAGCTAAAGCAAAAGGAAATAGGAGGAAGTCAAGACATTTTCATTGTTAAAGGAAGGATTCCTGGTTCCATTTTCTTCATGGATAAATGAAAAGAAAAAAAAAATCCAAAACTTATTTAGCCAACATTTATCCCAGAATTAACTGTCACTATTGATAATATATTAGACACAATGCAAGCTGTTTTAGAGGATTTGCAGTACAAGGTATGATCATGGCTCTCAGGTATATTTAGTTCATCTGAGGAGTTAAGGCCAATGATAGCTATAACCCCAGGCATAAAAGCATAAATCCCAGCCAGGTGTGGTGGCCCACGCTTATAATCCCAGTACTCGGGAGGCTGAGACAGAATTGCACAGGTTCGAAGCCAGCCTCAGCTACTTAGTGAGGCTCTCGGCAACTTAGTGAGACCTTATTTCAAAATAAAATATAAAATAGTCCAGGGGTGTAGCCCTGGGTTCCATCCCCAGGAACCCCCCCCACACACACACACACACAAAGCATAAATCCCTAGATAAAATGCTACATGGGTTCAGAGAAAGGATGACCTCCTCTGGCTGGGGCAAGGTGTTTGAAAAAGCAGTTCAAATAAAGGGGAAAAAAAAGTAATGAAGTAATAATTTAAGAGGGAGAGAGACCAGAAAGCTTGACGCTTTGTGGTAGCCAAGGTGAAAAGTAGAATCATGATCAGTAGCCACCATCTGATAAAGGACTGTAGTTGATTATTTTTTTCTTCTTTCCTCTTCTCATAAAGAAAATGAATCCCCACCAACCCTTTATCCCTCCATTCAGGCTTCGCCAGGATTTCCAATACAGAGGTGGTCTGAGCTCAGCCATGCTTCATCAGCACAAAGTGATCCTAATAAAAGTTCCTTCCTGCAGTTAAGAGATCAAGACCCCATGTTCCTCCACCTCAATGACTGCCCATGTGCTCTCCAAGAGACCAAGGAGCTGAGCCCACTGTCTCCCGTCTCCCCTGCACCTGCCTTTCATTGAAAACACACAGCTTTTCTGACAGTATGGAAAACATTTTTTTTTTTTTAAGTAATAGGGCAAGCTGGGCGTGGTGGCGCACGCTTGTAATCCCCGCGCTTGGGAGGTGGAGACAGGAGGATCGCGCAGGTTCGAAGCAAGCCATGCTGGCTTAAGAAACCCTGTTTCCACATAAAAAATTATAAAATAGGTCTGGGAGTGTAGCCCGTGGGAGTGTAGCCCAGAGGTAGAAGGGCTTTCAGGAACCCCAGTACCACGAAAAAAAAAGTAATAGGGCAAACATAATCATTTCGTCCAATTTTTAATACCACAGTTGCATTTATTTCTAATCAGAACACTGTGTGTGTGTGTGTGTGTGTGTGTGTGTGTGTGTGTGTGTGTGTTTTGGTGGAGATTGAACCCAGGGGCATTTGACCACTGAGCTACATCCTCAGTCCTTTTTATTTTTAGACAGTGTCTCGCTCACTTGCCTAGGCTGGCCTCCAGCTTGTGACCCTCCTGCTTTAGTCTCCCAAGTACTGAGATTACAGGCATATGCTACCTTGTGTGGCTTAACCAGAAGACTCTTAATGGAGTGTTTTGAAAACTAGGAGCCCAGAACCTGCTCTTGCAGCAGGGGTGGAGCCTAAAATATCAGAGCTACTTTTTTTTTTTTTTTGGTGGTACTGGAGATGGAACCCAGGGGCATTCTACTTCTGAGTGATACCCCCAGCCCTATTTTTAAATTCTTTCTAATTTTTTTTTTTTTTTTTGTGTGTGTGTGTGTGTGTGTGGTACTGGGGTTTCTGGAAGCCCTTCTACCTCCAGGCTACACTCCCAGACCTATTTTATATTATTTTTATTTGGAAACAGGGTCTCTTAAACCAGCGTGGCTGGCTTCCAACCTGCGTGGTCCTCCTGTCTCTGCCTCCCAAGTGCGGGGATTACAAGCATGCGCCACCCCGCCTGGCTATTCTTTCTAATTTTTAAACAGGGTCTCAGTTGCAAAAGGCCTGCTTAGTAGCGGAGGCTGTCCACTAACCAACCGCGATCCTCCGGTCTCAGCCTCCCAAATACTGGGATTATAAACCTGTGCCACCACACCTGGCTTCAGAGCTACTTTTAAAAGATCAACCCCAGCCGGGCATGGTGGCGCATGCTTGTAATCCCTGCACTTGGGAGGTGGAGACAGGAGGATTGCGCAGGTTCAAAGCCAGCTGTGCTAGCTTTAAGAGACTCTGTTTCCAAATATAAAAAAGTATAATAGGTCTGGGAGTATACCCCAGAGGTAGAAGGGTTTCCAGGAACCCCAGTATCACCAAAAAATAATAAAATAATAAAATAATAAAAAAATAAAAGATCAACCCCCTCCACCCCATCCCCAAGCTGGGCCTAGCCCTGGTCACTCAGAGGTAGTTGGCAGGCTGTGAGCCTGGACTGGCTCTCCACCTCCTACTTTATGGTCAGTGTGCTTTAGTTTCATAGCCCAGCAAATGGAGATAAACCCACCCAGCCAATGGCTTTTTGATGATTAAGAGGGAGACTTGTAAAAGAAGCATTTTGGAGGACAAAATTCTGCATATGTAACTTAACCAGCAAATTAATGAAAATTTTTTTTGTCCCAGTGCTTTAGTTACTAGAAAAGAAAGGCGGGAGAAAACCAACTCAACCTTGACTAGTTTAAGGTAATACTTATGGGTAAGGACAGCTGCTAGGTAGGACTTGTTTAAAAATAATTTCGTTTTAGCCAAGCATGGTGGTGCATGCTTGTAATCCCAGCATTTGGGAGGCTGAGGTTCGAGGACAGCCTCAGTTACTTAGTGAGACTCTTTGCAGCTCAGTGAGACCCCTTTTCAAAGTAAAGAACAAAAAATAGGGCTGGAGATGTAGCTCAGAGGTAGAATGCTCCTGGCTTCCATCCCTAGTGCCACAAAAATAATGATAATTTCTTTTTAAAGTGGAACATGGTGAAGAGTGGGGGCAAAAGAAGGTCAAGATCAGAAAGCTGAGACGCGAGGGAGTTGGCTCTGCTTGTTTGCAGTCCTCAGGGCTCAGGCGGTGACAGAAGCTGTATGTAAAGGCAGAGAATTCTAGGTCATAGTCAAGGGCTCTCGTTTACCAGATACATGCAACAAGCTGCTCACGCCTTACCACCTCAAAGCAGAGATCCCGAGGGTCTTCTGCCAGTGGTCACCGGCACCCAGGGTGCGGTTGCAAGATGACACTCGCCTCTGGCTGCGTTTATGCTACGGCGGGGAGGGGAGAGGGGTCTCTGCTCCAGACTGGGGCCGCACGGAACTGGGTGCTCTGGCTGGCTGCCGGTCCTGCAGGTACAGAGCCCCACGGCAGCAAGTCTGAGAGGCTGTATGTGGAATAGAAGTAGGGTTCTCACCCCTGAGACTTTACAGTTCATAGCAGCTCTGACGGGGCTCAGGACAAGGTCCCAGTGAAGGCAGGCACCTGTGGATGTGGACACAGGAAGGCTGGGGGCAGCCAGACATGGGGAGAAAGCATCTTTGACCTAGATTCAAGACCTCAGCCCAAGTTGTCAGATGTTATTTGCTTGTGAATTCCCTGAAATCTGTGCTCTTGGCTTTGTGCAAATGACACTCTACATCTGACGCCATTTACACTAGTTAATCAGCCAACATCAAAAACCACGCGGGGAGCTGGGCGCGGTGGCGCACGCTTGTGATCCCAGCATTCGGGAGGCTGGGACTGGAGGATCACGGTTCGCGGACAGCCTCAGCTACTTAGTGAGGCCCCCTGCAACTCAGTGAGACCCGGTTTCAAAATAAAGAATAAAAAATAGGGCAGGGGGTGTAGCTCGGAGGTCGAATGCCCCTGGGTTCCAGCTCCAGACCCGAAAAGAAAACAACAACAACAAAAAAACATGTGGGTGGCAGTCTTTGACATTTGTGGGGACACAGTGGGCCAAAGCATGGCACATTTTTCATAAGCTGGTAGAATTTTCTTCTTCCTATTAGTACAGCTCAGATATTTTATGAACAATGGTGCTAGGGAGTGGGGAATGGGTCTCTCCATATTTAGAGAGGACAACAGGGCTATCTCATCTCTCTTTGCACTCAGTCTCAACAAAGATTGGGACCTGGCAAGGGTTCTTGACCCTGGCAGGACATAAAAATCACCCGGGGAGCTTTTGAAAAACACGAATCCATGCCTAGCTGCTTTCTAGGTCAATGAAGTCAGGAGCTCAAAGGCAGGGACGTGGGAATCAGTAATTTTAGGTGGTTCTAAGATGTCTTTTGGGACAAGAACCACAGAGCTAGAGTTATAAGCTAAACCAAGGAAAGGAAGCATGTTGCCTAAGTTGCTCTTGGGATAAAGGAAATGCTGTTTTTATTTCTTTATTTTTTGTGGTGGTGGTTTGTTTTTTCAGTGGTGGGGATTGAACCTAGGTCCTTATACATGTGAGACAAGCACTATACTTGCTTAGTATACTCTAAGCTGCACCCTCAGCCCAGGGAATGCTTGTTTAGTTTCTTCTTAAAATATCTTTCATGTCTTGAAAGGCTTTTAGAGCTTTTTTCTCCTGGATAGACACTTGACTGCCCAGGTCAACAGCCGCTTTGTAATTGTTGGTTTACACAGAAAAGTGTGTTCCCCCAACCAGACACCCCTGCCTCACCTCTCCCCTCAGAGGCCACATTCCCCCTGACCCCACATACTCACCCATTGAAAGGTGGACGTCCTCACCCAGCCTTCTGCTAAGTCGGGCTGAACGTGAGGTTTGCAGCCTCCAGCACGCCCTCAACTCACCTGGGTCTCGCTGTTTCTCCTGCTCTGAGGTAATGGCTGTGCAGCAGGGCGGGGGCATAGGAAGAGTGAGCTGGGGCCAGGCCAAGGGGGCCCTGGGTCAGCAGGGTGGCAGCACCATCTCTGCAGTCCGCATTCTCGTCGCTGGAGCTGGCCCCTGCATCCCCAGCCTCTGGGAATCCGCCTCTATCTTCCTCTGTGTTCCTTTCTCGTGGCGTTCCTTTTAATGGTGTGTCTGTGTATACATGCTTATCTCCTCCCCATTCACGCTTTGAGTGTCTCCGTCTCAGAAATCACCCGTGGTGCTTGCCCCAAGGCCCCTGGTGGGTACTGAACCAAGGGAGTGGAGCCTTGCATCAACCACAGGACAGATCCGTTTCATAGGAAGGGGCCCCTTCCAGTTGCTCACCCCAGTAAAATGTAAGCTCCCGAGGGCAGGGATCTCAATGCAGCTCACCACTGTGTCCTGTTTCTAAACTATGTCTGGCACATAGTTATGAGGGGAGGCCCTCAAACATCTTCTACTTAGTCACTGGATAAACAGGAACCACAGGTTGAACCAGACACATCAATATCAGTCATCTAATAGCAAAATTGGGGGCTACCATTTTGACTTAATCTTGTTTCTTGTCCCCACCCACAACTATCCCTGATCGCACCTGCACCCATGTGGAAATTCGTCATGAAGAACAGAAGTCAAATGGCAGAGGGCATATCATGGCCTTAGAGACCTGTCTAAATGAGGCAAGGAGGAGGGTGGTCAATTTCACTTTCACTTGCTGAGGGTCTGCCGTGTGACAGGTAACAGGAGGATTGTGTGAATCGACTTCATCGTCCCAGCAGCCTGACGGCCTGGGAGTGGGTATCCCTGCTTTCCCGAGGTGAATGGCTTGCCCGCATCAGCACCATTACCAAGTGGTGAAGAAGGGATTTGAACGACCATGTCCGGCTCTGAGCTGCATCGTCTCCTTACAGTGCAACTCTGCGACTTGCTTGTTCTGCTCAAGGACCCTGCGCTTTGAGCCTCCAGTCTCGGGCTGCTTTCCCAGCATTCCTTATCCTTCCCTCTGCTCCAGCATTGCTAAGCTCCTCACTTCCAGAGTTTAAAGCAGCCTGAAGTCCTTGGGCAGTTTGTGCTTTCTAACGTTAAGACTGCTGCTGGCCACCAGAGGGCCTCATCTCAAGCAGCTGCATCTGAGGAAACAAAGTGCTCTTTCTGGTTGGTTTAAATTTTCCTAAAAATGCCAGCCAGCTGATCTGTCAGGTTGATCAGCACAGAAGCTCACAGCGGAGACCTCCCCCGTGTGTGGAGGGTCAGCAGCGCGGTGAGGGTGAGGCCGCCAGACTGCAATGATTTGGGAGGCATCTGGGGTAACTGAGGACAAGAAACTTCAAGTTACTCCTCAGGAAAAATGCCATTCCTGCAGCAGCACAGGCAGCAGAAGCTTTGCCAGGCTCTGGAGGCCCCTTCCCACCATTGGTCCTCATGTGAGCAGCTGAGGACTGTTGCTTTTTGAGCGTCTACTTCTAAACCCTGACCATTTCCAGTGAACAGCTGAATGACTGCTCATGTGGGGTGACCAATCACCCAAACTTTGTCTTCTCTTGCCACCTGGGTTGGCATTTTGACACCCTCTGGGTGACTCAGAAAGAAGAGTCACCCCATTGAAAAACCTGCAGCAATAAACCTTAGGTAAACAAGGCATCCTTGACCCCAGTGGCCCTAATCCATCACCCACCTCTGTAGTGTCCCCTTGAGAGCCACCACCTTGCTAGTCCAGCTCCGGGGGGTGCTGCAGAGTCCATTAAACCCTACAAAGGGTAAGAAGGTACTTTGTCTGGGGCCTGGATTCCCAGATGACATCAGAAGTGGCCTCCCTGAGGCCTGGGGCCTGCCCAAGCTGACGGCCTGTGCGCAACGGGAGCAGGCTGGGAATTTTTGGTGCAGCCCCTTCAGGGAGAGCATGTAGACCACAGGGCTGCAGAAGCTGTTGCTTCAGGCTTTTCATTAGGGCTCCCCCAGGTGGAGAGATGAACCCAGACATTTGCATATCCCCAAGTAGAATCTTATGGCCCTGATCCTAAAAGCACCCTTCCTGGTAAACAAACAAACAAACAAACAAACAAACAAACAAACAAAAAGCACAGGTAGGTGCTGCTCAAGAGAACAGAAGACACTTGTCCCATGGTCAGGCCCTAGCTGCTCCCACCAGCCACATACAACATCCCACCCCTGCCTGGCCTTCCCCAAGGCCAATCACTGGCTCTCAACTCTCATTTAAAGTGCTTTCCATGACCAAAAAAAGTCATGGGCTCTAACTGCTCCCAGCCACAGAATGCGTGCAACATGCCGGGCTTACCGCCAAAAGACTTTAATCATCCCATCCACTTCCAGGCAGAATCCAACTTGCCCCAAGCCCAGCCAGGAGACTTTGGAACTGGGACAGGAGCCCAATACTTACAGAGGTTCCAGGGCCTCCTAGACCCTGGCCCTTAGAGCCCTCCTGGCGGGAGAAGGCCCAGTTCATCACCCCAAAGGCTGGCAAGGGGCACACCTGCTGTCTTTTGGGGAGCCCAGGTAGTGTCTCAGCTAAGGACATTGCCAGCAAAGGGATTTCTCTTCCACTGAAGGAACAAGGGAACACATGGTACTTTGGGAAAATATTCCAGAAATTTACTGGCTATTAACAGGGGTGATGGTGAAGGAGCCATCCTAAACAGAGTAAATGCAGAAGTTACTATACAGAGAGGAACATAGAGAACACACGCTGACTCTTACCCGTCCCCTCTCCCCCCAAGCACCACACAGTGACAATGTCAGAGACGCAAGGACGAAAGAAAGAAAATAACCAGTCAACTGAATAAACCAAAGAATCCTCCCCATCACACTTCCAACACAGGTTACTGATCAAGCGAGAAACAGCTGTACTTTGCCTCCTTCTCCTCTGCGTTGAATATGTGCCGTTTGAAATCCCTGGCGGAAAAATACCCAGCAGATGACAGTGACTGAGGTTAACCGGGGCCCACAATTATGCCATTCAGCCTGCCTGCCTGCCTCTTCAAACTGCATTCCTTACTGCCCTCAGAGCGGCTTTATACCTCACTGTCATTTCCTCTGCTGCAGAAGCGACAACAGTGTAACAAATCAGGGTAATCCAATTTAGCTGGAGAGCTCCTCGCAGCTGAGCAGGGCCACACCGGGAGAGGACAGCCAGATGAAGCCAGGACAAGCCCCTACTAAGACGTCCTCGTTGTCTGAGATTCAGTTAGCTGGCATCCTGCAGGCCATGCAACCCTGGATGCCACCCGAGAGCCTGGCTAGCTGAGGTCTGCTGGGGCCACCAGAGGGGCCGCAGTGCCTGTTTGGAGGTTGGATGTTCCCTCCAGGACCACTGGCTCTCTGCCACTTCCTACTCAAGCAGAAGCCAATGTTTGAGACAAACTTTTTCACCTTCCTCGTCCCCAAAACAAGAAAGATTGTCAGTGCACTGTTGGGCTTCTGCCAGTACCTCTTCCCCCCCCCCCTTTTTTTTTTAAAGATCTGGCCTTCATTATTGTTGGGAGTAAATAAAAATTCCCAACCCCTTCTTCTCAATATTGTCCCAATGCCTGTACAGACCTGCAGGTTTCTCTCTTTGAAGAATCATCCCTGCCTCTTATCTGACTTGGGAAATACTTCTTCCTCTGCTTTCTCTCAGACTGAGTGCCCGTGAAGGGTGTGGAGCTGAAACTCAGCCTGAATCCAGGCACTTGGAGATGGTCTGGAGGGTGGGATGGGGGTGTTACTAGAGACCAGAGCAAAGCATCTGCCCGTTCAAACTCCTACAGAGCAGTCCACTCTGGGAGAGGCAGCACCCAAGAGGAATGATTTAAAAAAGCAGTTAAGAAAAAAATAACCCCTCCTTCCCAGGCTAGTGCTTTAGAATCACAAGTATTTCAGGTGATGCCCGTAAAGAAATGGAATGGAAGAGAACACCCACTTCCTTAGATACACCAACAACTCTGGAGGGGGTCTAGGCCTGTTGTAGACATCTCCAGCTTGGCCCAGCACCTGTGCAGCTCTGTGGCTGCTCAGCTCAACAGCTGATGCATAATTGCAGGTGGCCATAGCAGTTACACACCTAACAAGGTGAGCAGAAGCACAGATCGCTTGGAAGTTCTTTTCCAAACATTCTACTTAGTAGTTTTAAGCCCCCCCCCTTGCCCTTTTCAGTTAGGAATAAGTGGCAGAAAGACAGATTGATTTCCCTCCTATCCCTGCCCTGTGAAGGATATTCATATGTACAACGAAACTGTCAGAAGCAGGGCTGGAGATGGGGCGACTTCTGAATTTAGCCTGGAAAAGCTAAGAGTGGTGGCCACTAGGAACCCTGAAAACAGCCTCATTTTCTTCCAGAGTTCTAGATAATCACTGCATCACGAGTTGCTGATTTCCTCCTAAATGCAGGTACAAAAGTCCTATTTTGCCAATGTAAAGTGCACACTCCCACCAAGAATTACATAGGTAATGCCTCCTCCCAAGGTGCTGGACACAGCGCTCAGTCCCTCCCTGTGGCTGACAGGCTCAGCGAGAGCCCAGTCAGTGGGGGCTAGTAACGCTCTGGCAGGCCTAGACCACGGGGCACTTAAGAGCGGCCGGTCTTGGGTTTTAGTCTCTAACTCAGTATCCAGCCTGCCCCAGGAACTTTCTGAGTGGTGTGATGGAAACGTGGCCAGTGAGATGTGTGATACCTAATGAACAAGATTCATGTTTTGGTGGCTAATGGAGAAATAAGGGTTGTGGAGATGCTGGCTAAAGCAGTAAGATGCTGACACATTTGCACATAATTTAGGATTAAGGATTTAAGCTAGGAACATTTGCTCAAATAAAGCAGCTATGGGTGCAAATCCAGACAACAGTTCTTTTTCTTAATCAGCAAATGTTAGGCACTGTGGGTTTATTATTATTATATATTTTTTGTAGTACTGGGGACGGAACCCAGGGACATTCTACCTCCCTCTGAGTGACATCCCCAGTCCTATTTTTTCTTCTTTATTTTGAAACAGGGTCTCACTGAGTTGCAAACGGCTTCACTAAGTAGCTGAGGCTGGCTTTGAACCTGTGCAATCCTCCTGTCTCAGCCTCCCCAATGCTGGGATTACAAGCATGCACCACCACAGCTGGCTTTATTGTTTGTTATTAAAATAACCTCAACCCTAGGACTTAACATGATGCACCAAAAGATTAAGAACAGAGGTGCCAAAGTAGACTGCGAGCTCTTGGAGGGCAGGGGCTGGGCCTGCATTTTGCACCAGTGCTACTGGGCACTTCCTGCCCTCTCATGAGTCTTTCACTGCACAGGTTAGATAAAGCCAAAGGATTTGTTCTTAACAGAGCTCACCAATTCCACTTGGGCAGCAAGTTTATTTAAAAAAAAAAAAAATCAGAAGAATATTTAGAATCAGTGAAGTCAAATTTCCAGGCCTCTGAAATGGATACAGATCACATCAGTACTTCCTTTTGAACGTCTCAGGGAGTAAATTATGTGCCACTCTTGAGACGGGCACTAACCCTGTCAGTCTCCAAGTGCCTTTGATTTTATTAGAAAGACTGGAATATCATCTCTGGAAGACAGAAGACACTCCCAGTGCCTTTTCCTTGTTTCTCCAAATAATAGTGAAATCGTGGACTGACACGTAGGGAAAGGATCTAGTTCTCTGAACCAGTGAGCTGAGGAAGACTTTTGAAACTAATAACCTGTCACAGGGCCATGCCTCCGGGGCACAAGCTGTAAGCCCAGGTTCACAGGACCTGCTGATGTGGTGGCCTTGCAAACTCAGCGTGTTTCTGCCCGGCTCTGCAGACTCAGCAGACCTGGCATGGCCACAGAAACAGTCTGTAGGACTTGTCCTGGGATTTCCCCCAGTATGTTTGGCCCTTCTCATATGAATCCAGTTATCTTATTCCTTCGACAAATGTCCCCTTGGAGCAAGTCAACTGCTAGCCAATGCTGGCTTCACATTCCTTCAATATCTCCCTCTCAAGACAGCTTACGGTCTTGTTGTTTTTCTCTCCCTTTTGGATTTAAGTCTCATGTGCAGGTACTCAAGGCACTATCCCCTCTCGGCAGGGCTAGTGTGCAATTCTCCTATTTGGAGCCAGTAGAACTGCACTATGCAGGGAAAGAGACCTGCAATGAACTCCACAGAAGGATGGACCCGGGATGAGGTGAGCCACAAAGCACACACATATTTCAACAACTTGACTCTCATCTATGGCATTGCTCTACTTCTATTTAAGTAAGATACAATACTGAGAAAACAAAACCCTCAGTTAGACTGTATGAAAAGCCCACACAGTACTTGTTTTAAAGTACTGTGAATACAAGTTGATTTATTTAAATTAGTGCATATAAGCAAGGTACAACAGGCTAAACCAAGTCCCCTGCAGGCTCCTCTTCCCAGACTTGCTAGTAAAGTTCACTTGAAGGTGGCACACCAGGGCGACAAGGTGAGACCAGAGGGGGAAAGCAGAATGCAGGCCTGCTACCCTCAGGCTGCGCTCTTGATGGAATATGGACTCCAACAGAGGAACAGACGGTTCCATTACCTACAGATTAGCTCTTTCTCCAGAGGAAAGGTAACAGCTATTTTAAGAGCTGAAGGATGGCAAGGTTGACTGTGCACTGTGACAAGATTTCTTGTCAGGAGACTGAGAATTTTCACATCCTCATGGGAAAGAGTACGCCTCTGCAGTGTACACCTGAGCAGGCTGCCACCCAGGGTCTGTGGCCCTAGTTGGCCCATTCAGGAACAAATGAGTGCCCTCATTTCTAGTTTAGTCCAGAGCTTTGGGACTGGTGGCAGAAGAAACAGAGCCAATGCTGGGTGACTACTACTGCTCAGGGACCAAATACCCACAGTGCAGCTGCATGTGGCGTCTGAATTCTGTACACCACACATTAAGAATGTGACCCATGAGCCTGCCCGGCAGTCATCTTCATAAGGAAGGGGGCTGTCCAGGCAGAGGGACTGACCACCACAGAGGGAAAAAGAGGGGCTTAAAAGTCCCTTAACAGAGGGTGCACAAGCCCAGTCAATCACCTCCGAGGAGCAGCGACAGCAGGGAAGCCGCGAGGCTCATGCCATTCTCAAGCTCAAGCCAGGGCACCTGCGGATTTTTTTCTCCTGGCTTTTCTAGGCCTAAGCTTTTACCTCCTGTGGGATCTCAACAGAAGATCAAGTTAATTAATCCTAGAATCACAGCAGGTGATTTCAGGGATATTCTTGGACCACCAAGACACCAAGGTATACCCACAAGGGAAGACAAGCGGTGCTTGATATTCCACACTCAACCTTAAATCACCTAAGGCTGAGGTTGGCTCTCACATTCACACAGCGCTGTGAAAAGGAACTGCAACTGCACTGTACGGAATATGACATCCGAATTGAAGCAACTCCCAAAGGTCTTGTTTCCTTGCCCTTTGGGGTAAATTTTTAATCATTTAAGGTCAACTTAAAGATACCTAAGTAGCCTCTCATTCCCTGACCCAAGAACTAGTGACAGCATTTCTCCCAATACACAAATTAAAATTTAAACAAAATTTTAAAGAAAAATAACCCAATGAAAATAAAAGAATGTTGAAAAGAAATACAAATCAAATTTATTGGTGTTGACAAAAATACATAATACAAAAAACAAAACAAAACACAACACAACAGAAACAAAACCAGAACCCCACCCAGTGCCCATGTGCCTAATGTACTGACACTGTGCAGTCCCAGAAGCCCCTCAAAGCATGGCACTAATTCATGAGGACCTCCATCTGCACCAGTCTTGCATTGGTGTCCCCAGACGTCCGGTAAGGTATCATTCCAGCAAAGGTAATCAGGGCCCGGGCTTGACTTCGAAGTTGCTGAGAGAAAGGGGGAGCAAGAGTAGGAACTGGTCAACATTCAAGGCAGGGCACTGAACCAAGAACCAGCACCATCTTCGTCCATCCTCCACCCCAGGGCATTAGGGCGGATCCTACACAGTAGATGACAGTTTTACCTGCCACTGCCATATTGCTTCAGTATGGTGCAGGGTTAGCAAAGCTTGTTCACTGGGGCCCCAGTTCCACAGGGCTTCAAGCCCTTCACTGAGCACAAGGCCAATGGTCTCCTAGGCAAGCTGCCTCGCCCCAACACATCTGACTCATTTCTGATGCAGCCCCGAGCTTCAGAACTCTCTGCTCAGTTTTTCTAAGTGTGTCTCTCTCTCCTGACTGGTTTGTGTCCATCTTCCTCCAAGAGGATTTGAATTTCTGAAGTGCCCATGAAGCACCTCCAACACCAGAAGTATTGAGAATGTGTGCAGGCCTGAGCGCTCGCTCTCTGCCTCCTCCTTTCCTTTCCCCTTTCTCCCTCCTTGATATCTGCTTGGCCCTGCTTTTCCAGGCAATATTAATGAATTCCTATTCCAGAGGGGGAAAATGGCCCTATAAATTTAAACTCAGGTGTTCTCAAAAACAGGAAAAAAGATAATCCTCACTCTGATTTCCACATGATGAACTATTATATATAGAATAAAGAAACACAAGAGAACAGCTTCAGATGATTGCTGTAAAAGAGACATCTAGAATTCAGGGCCTCAGGTTGCCCCATGTTAAGGTACTCTGGATGCTTATACCAGTAAGAAAAAAATCTGTATCTGGAGAGCCAACAAACACCTTTCTGGACCACTAAGAAAACATTTTCTCTTTTTCTCTCTCTCTTTGGTACTGAGATTGAACCCAGGGACGATATACCTCTGAGCTACACCCCCACTGTTTTCACACCACTTCGGTGTGTTCTTTTACCATGAACAGATCCCCAGGTGCCCACATGACCCAGCTGATCACTTCAGCGGGCCACCTAAGCACTGCTGCCTACACTCCTACACATGAAAGCTTCCCCCATTATTCATTAGTGGAAGTTCTGAGGACAGGGCCTGTGGAGAGAGAGCCCACAGACACCCTTGCAGGCAGAAGGCAGGAGTGTCAGGGCTTCTTATGGCCAAACTCAGGTTTGGCTGTTAGATGCTGTCATTGAGAGCATCATCACAAGTTAAGGGGAAAGCCTAAGGAACAGGGAATTTAAAAAACAACTGGCCCGGCTCATGGCTTATCTGCATCAAATACCTTTTCTCTTTCATCTACTGCACAACAGATGCTGAGAGTTCCAGGGTTCTATCTACCTGGACTCTCACTGACCAATGCACTGCAGAAGCCTTTGGGCAACAGACCCGGCTTCTAGATATAGCCCTGCACCTATGCATCCCCCACAGGGCCAACAAGGGCAAGCAAATTGCTCCCCAACTCCTGGCCTACTTCCTCAGCGGTAAGATGGGGATATTACTGCTGTCCTAGTTGCTTTTAGGGTCATCGTGAGGCCCAGAAAAGAGGAGAAACCAGAGTTTGCATCCAATTAATGTGTTGCTCAAAACTAAAGTATGGTTTTGATGAAAGATTCATCAACGAGCTGAGACAAAATAACTTTGTATTTTAAAATTCTTGTGGAATTGACTACAAAATTAGTATTCTGTTTGATTTTTTTTAAAGGTGATATTTGTAGACCCAGCATATATATATTTTAAGATTGAGAAATGCAACAATCCCATTAATGTTTCCTCTGGGAGGCTCCCGACACATGCTTTACCCAGGTGCCAGGTCATAAGGGAAAAAGCAGTTTAGGGTAACGTGGTCTCTTAAGAGTGTGATGGATTCCAAACCAGAAAGATGGTTCTCAGCAATATTTCTCGCGAACGCTGGGATCTTACAGAGTCGCGGTCCTCGATGACTCGCTGCGGCCTGGATGCCGAGGATGGACTTGTCCCCTTGAGCCTCTTGAACTGTGTGAACAAGATGTTCATGGTGGCAAGAAGCACTTCTGAGAGGTTGTGCCTGATCTACACAGAGAGAAACACGTGGAGTAAGGAAAAAGAATCGAGCCCTCAGGGCCTGCAACAGGTGGAGGCTGCTCTGCCGGCTCACACCCCATCCCACAGCCGTCAGAGGAGAACTGGAGGGTCACAAAAAGGAGCTGATGGCACTACAATGTCCAGCGGGACAGCAAGCCGGGGCAGTGCTGCTCAGCAGGTCAGATGGTCACTCTTCTGCTTTTTCCTGGCAGGGATAGTAAGCCAAAAGCATGCTGACGACATCCGGCCAACAAAGCGACTCCCAAAGAGCAAATGGGCTTGGATATCAATAGGTAAGGATGCACACACTCGTTCTCCCCGGTCCCCACACTCCCACTCTCACACCATTCAGCTGTCGCCACTGGACCTGCATGGCCTTGCTGAAGTCTTTGGGAGTAGCTATGAGGGCAGGCCCTGCTGCACTATATTAGCCTGTGGTATGGTGAACAAAGTGTCTAGAGGAAGGCGAGAAAAAACATGAAACAAGTGGCTAAGGGTAGAATCCACAGCAGGTGTGATGAGAAGGCTGGCAAGGGGCAAGATCTCCTAACTGCACATGCCGCAGTGGCTGTGCCTCCCGCTCTGATGTGCAGAAGCAGGCCTCACTTCTTTCTCTAAAATACAAACAAGTTTTTGTAAAAGGCATTTGCACTGGGCAGGCAACTTAGGAGGCTGAGGCAAAAAATGATTGCAAGTTCAAGGCCAGTCTGGGCAACTTAGTGAGACTTACAAAATAAAAATTTAAAAGTGGGCTGGGAATGAAGCTCATTGGTAGAGCACATCTGGCTTCAGTACCCAGTTTCAAGAAAAAGAAAAGAAAAAAGGAAGGCTTTTGCTTAATGAGGAACCATTTAAAATTGAAATGTCACCAGTGACATTCTAGAACCAGGCAGCTGGTTCTGAAGCCTAGCACCTGTGCCTGAGAGAAAAGTCTTACCTGGGCTATCTGTGAGTATGACTGAGAAGGCACATCCCATAGCCCCAGCAGGGAAAGCAGAGTCTCAGGGGGCAGGGCCTGCGCATAAACAGCTGACTAAAGCTCTGCTAGGGATTCTAGCGTGTAGCCTAGATGGCACAATGTGCTTGAAATTCTGTAGTGACAGTGGCTCTGGGGGTCGTGGGGTGATAACCTAGGCCATGGTCACTGCACTTGCTTTTTTGGACAAAATAGTTCAGGAAAGGGAAGGATAATGGTGAATCAGGTTATGTTTTATATACCCAATAGAAATACTTAAAGAAGAGCAGAGTTTAACATTAAAACACCATCTAGTACAAGTGGACCACAAAATAATTAAACCAGACTTTACCAGATCAACCAAAAACCTGTTTCTCCCAAGAACATGCTGTATATATGCACAAAACCAAAATAAAGCAAAACAAACAAAAACCTACCACCAACAAACAAAACACCCCAGGATATCTGAAATTGGACTTGTCCTAGAAAACTCAGTCTAGAGATAACCTTAAGTCTTAAAGTTAATAGCTATATTAAAACAAAATGCTTTCAGTGGAAGTAGGGAAAACAGAATTCCATAACTTAGGAAGAAAAGGACTCACTTCATCGCTAAAATTTCTGAAGGCAGCCACTCTCTCTTCCACACTTTCCTGATTCAGGGGCACCAGCTTTAAGCGATCAATTATCTGTTTAAAACAAAAAAATCACCAGCCCCATATGATACAGCCTCGAAGTCATTCCATCTTCCTAAACGTAATCATCAGCACGTGGCATTTCAAGAAGGAATTCTTAATAGGAAATGTTACTCCCTTTCACACACACAAAGATTTGATTTTCTTTTTCGGAGACATAAACAGAGATTTAGTTAGGAAAGTAGAAAATATACATTCAAGAGAGAATGCAGGCCACCCCAAAAAGTGAGAGAGGCAAAGGCTTTGATTCTAATTTGCTGGCAAATCTGATTCCTATCCCCATTTTCTGACACAATTTTAAAATTTAGAAGTTTCAAATTACTTTGAGAAATGTGTTTTCAGATAAAGGGGAAAGAAATAGGAAAAAGAAAAGAAAAGAAAAACAACAGAGAAATCCCTTTTAAGTCCCCAGGATCATGCTTGTCATTCTTCATTTAACAGGCATGTTGGTGACATCTTTTGTTTTAAATGAATTCCATAAAGCATTCTGAATTTTCAAGGGAATATATTAATCTTTGCTTCAAGTATTCCTCCTGAAACTTACATCAAACGCTCTGTCAATGTGACCATTGTGATATTCATCAAAAAAGGTAATCAAGTCCAACAAAAGATAGAATGTGGAGTCCACAAATTTATTTGCACTTATTCCCTGCGCTCTGTACCTGAAAGACAAGAGTCAGGGGAGAGCAGGGGAGCAAGAATTATGAATTTCTGTGTAATCTATAACTGTTGGGTAGTATTTCAAATGTATCAAAAACCTTTTCAACTCTTTGGGTGAGGAGAATTAAGTAGTGGAAAACAGTGCCAACTATTTTTTGTGTATGTGTGGTCCTGGGGATTGAACCCAGGGGCATTCTACCTCTGAGCCATACCCCCAGTCCTATTTTTTTTTTTTTTTTTTGAAACAGGGTCTCACTAAGCTACCATATGTTGGCCTCAAACCTGTGATCCTCCTGTCTCAGCTTCCCAAGTACTGGGATTACAGGTGTGCCCCATCACATCTGGCTATAGTGTCAATTTTTTAATAGCCAAGCATTGATGGTGGATTTGGTATGAATCCACCTATATTTTGCACAAAGCAAATACCCTAAACCAACCATCTTGGCATCCATTTGAATGACAGGAGGTCCTGATGGGCAAAAAGCCCAGCAGCCAATGCTGGGGATTTTTTGTCAATTAGAAATATCTCATTTGCCAAAGAATATTTTTTCGTGTTACCCTAGGAAAGCATCTTAAATTCAGTTTTCTCTGGGTCATTTTACTAAGAGTATCTGTAGATGGCACAAAAAGTAACATCCTTTACCTCAGCCTGGGAGTTCAACCAGCTAAAGTCTGATTAACTCTGTGAACTCATGGTGGGAGGTGGCTTTTATAACACTGACCACAAGAACACCACTAGCTCTGTTCCTCAATGCCTTTAAGATGGCTAGTAAAGTATATATGACAGTACACAGACAAGCATGATGCCTAAAATTAAACCTAATGTGCAGAATTAAAATGCTGACATACCCCATCTTTAGCAAAAAATGTTACAAGGCTGACAGCACCACATGCTGGTTTTGATTTAGGATCAGGGGACTCTCACGCAGTGCTGGTGGTCGGTGAGGTAGCAGAGCCACTCTGAAAGCTGTCTGCTGTTACCTACCAATTTAGCCAAACATGACTGGAGTGGGTGTGAGTGGCCTGGCACCAGCATCGCACCCTCAGGGCCAGCTCAGGCCTTCTTACCGTTCGGCGACTGAGAGGGCCATGTTCTTCAGCCTCTCCTTGTTGGACTGAGGGGCGCTGATCTGAGGCACAACAGGGCTTAGCAATTTGTTCATCAGCTCTAGCACCTTGTCAGCATTCTGTTCAAGTTTTTAAAATTAAGGAAATAGTTAATAAAAGGAGAAACTAAATAACCAAAACAAAAGAAGAAATTTTCAGGGGTGATGAAAGGAAATGTAACCTTGATACAGTGGTGACTGCAGAGACATTACCTACGGAAAACACGTTGAGCTGATCACATACAGCTATATAGTCTTCTATGTCCTCCTTATATCTCAATCTAAGTGTTTTTTAAATAACAACAACAAATCATGAATTACAGCTCTCTTGCCTACTCTTCTCTGGTGAAAGGAGAGAATTTAAAAAACAATTTTATGATACTAGGGATTGAACCCACAGGCATTCTACCTCTGAGCTACATCCCCAGACCTATTTTATTTATTTTTTTGATACAAGGTCTCATTTATTGTTGAGGAAGGCCTCATTAAGTTGTTGAGGCTGGCTGTAAACCTGTTATCTTTCTGTCTCAACTGGGATTATAAAGTGTGCAACACCATGCCCTGTTAAGAATGCGATGCTTTTTAGGTCATCTAAGCCATTAGCAGTCATGCGTTCCTATGCAGAAATATTCCAGTTCTCTCAAAAGGCCTCCGCTGTACCACTATTCTGTCAGTGTTCACCACCGTGTGTGGGGCTGCCAGAAGGTAAGCACCATAGCATTTTCACCAGCAGCTTTATCATCAATGTGATGCCTGCTTATTCTGTTGCCCAGTGAGACAATAGTTCAATACTTGTAGAATTTCCTTTCAATATGTTGCTGTTGTTTGGCCAGAAATATCTTATGGGCAGAAATGATTCTGTAAAATGAGAATTTTGACCTAACTAAATTGTTAACTATCTCACAGCCAGAGGATAATACTTAACCAGGAAGAGCAATACAAGGGCAATGCTGAAATGTTTGTGCATTTAATGCCAAAAAGCCGACACATCCATTACGTGCAGAAGAAGGAAAAGCGCACACTTTACCTTGGCAAGGTCATAAAGCTTTGCTGCTTCTTCAAATAGTCCTTTATTTTCCGCCACGGAAGCAACTTTGTTGATAATAGGCTTTGTGTCACTAGTAAACTTATCTATGACTCCAGGCTGACAAGACAAATTATGGAGGGGAGGAAGAGAGAGATTGGGCACACAGAACTCTTATTTTAAACACACAAAAGCAACAGGATCAAAAAATTGCTTTACGTAAAAACACTGCCCTGAGCAGCACATACATTTCTTTGGCTAGCCCCTGGCTTTCTTGAAGATATTAGGTCCTATTAAAACTAGAAAAAGAGATCAAAGAAGTGATATAGAAAGAAGCTGATTAAATGGAAGTACAGGAGTCAGCAGTAAGGTCCCTGTGCTTTCTGATTTTCCAAAATGACTCAGAGAGCAGGTAAAATTATGAATGAGTTTAATTTTTTATTTTTATTTTTTGATGAGCAGGAACTATGAAGATAAATCAGGAGGCCTGGGAAAATATTTGAAAGATTTTAGATTTGCTTTCTGAGACAGATGGCAATAGGAACTCAGTGCTGAAAAAAACATATCGCACGTGGTGTCAGGATATTAAAGGGAAAAAAAAAGCTGTCTGATCTTGCAGAAAATAGTTAACCTTTCTTATCTCCATTCCTCACTTGGGAAACACATAAGCGTGGTCTCTACATTGCTGGGTTATTGTGGCAGTTAAGAGACTCCAGGCAAAGCACCCGGCACAGGTCCCGGCACTGTCACTGCCAATGAGCTCAGGCGTCATCAGCACCACCCGGCCTCTCTTTGGAGCTGCACGGTGTGAGCCCATCCTGAGACTGTCACGCCACGCCACCACTTTTACAAATGAGATGTGCATCTAAGGAGGAAAGGCTTTCCCTAGGCCACAGGAGAGTTAGGGTCAAGGCTGGCCTCTGCCAACAGGGCATGAGGCCGGGATGCCCGCTGGGCACGATGAGCCCTGGGAGCCACGGAGTCTCCAGGAATAACTGTCTCTACAGGTGGCACGGAGTTCTGAATTCCAGAAGCTGCCTTTTGAGGAAGGTCAAGCGCACTTTAACTTTTCCATCTGGAGAAATCATTTCCTTTCCCTCGTGCTTTTCTGAGCCATGAATGGCAGAAATGTAGCTTTCTCAGCTCAAAAAAAAAAAAGGCCGCCATGCCATGAACAAGTATTCTGAACATACAAATAACCTAATAAAGATTTACAAATTAAAAAAAGATATAAATGTATATACAACCAGGGTCATTATTTGGACCTGTAATTTTTATTCTATTTTTTAAGCTACGCAACTTCATTCAGATTTGCATCGTTAGTACTTTGAATCCTAAAATCTAACCACATTCTTTTTGACATTGACAAATCCTCAATGCAAACAAATATTTCTTCAGGGATATATTTAACCTACCTTTCTACTTCCATCATTCTCTAGTTTTCCAAGAATCATATCAAACTGTGGAAGAAAAAAATTTACTCGATTTACTGGACAAGGATATAAACATAATACACAATTCTTTGGAGACAAAAGAGGAAAAGAAATGGGGGAGAAGAATAAAATGGGAGAAGTCTTACACAAATCAGGAAACAGTAAGACAGAGATCAGTATCTTCATTGTTAAAAATCAAAGGAAACGTAGCCCCCCCACCCTTCCGGCCATATTCACAACCAGGCCGAGGGAAACGGCAGCAATGAATTAGCAAGAAAACCTGTGGACTGAGGACTGTAGGCAGGGAGGAAAGGAAATCATCATACCTCTCGACTTTCTATTACAAGCTCACTCACACAGCGCAAAAACATGTTTTCTCCTTGACTGTCTTTCTCATCCCTGTAAACACATGATCAACTCAGTTTCTGGAGGGGATATGAGGTCTTTAGTAGTTATTTTCAGAATGGCAGCAACCAAAACTCCCTGAAGTGAAGGGTTAAAAGCAAATTTTACCTGAGGAAGTAAAAGTACTGGAGAGCCTCCCTCGGGTCCGTGGACTCAAACTTCCGGGTGTAGAGCATGAGTAGCCGCACAAAGTTTAGCCGTCGCATGCAAGGAGGATCTCCAGGCTCGTGGCTGACTGTACCACAGGGACAGGGGATGGAAGCCGCTAGTCTTCTGACCCACGCAAGCCAGGAACGATGGAAGCTGAGTCCACACACCCAGCATCCACTCTTGCACCCAGCTTGTACCCCAGTATTATCCTTGGCTCATCCCCTTCACCATCCTTTCTTCAATTTCCCTCCATGAACACAGTTGAGAAAACAGCTTAATTACTAGTATGCTGGTCTTGGAATAAAAAAGTTACTACAACTGGCCATTATGGCACAGGCTCTGGGTGAGGTTAAGGAATCCCTGGCTGTTCGACCATTTATTTGACCCATCCACCCACACAGGGACACACATAACAAGGCTGGTTGAGGTTTCTAAGGTCATTAAAGCCAGAGCCCTAATGGGAATCAGACTTGTGGCTCTAGGAACTGCTTCATTTGCACAATTCTTTAGGCAATCAGATTGGCCACACTGGCATGTTTTAGAGCGCTTTCTATATTTAATATTCCAAGGAATACTAATGGGGAGAAAGGCAAGGACCCCAACCCTAATCATCCATTTGCTCTAAAATGACTGCTAACACATTGCCCAAATCCTTAGTGGTTGCAATATTCCTTGGCCACTGTTGCTGATGGGGGTGATGTGCTGTGGTCATGTCACTGCCCTCAGTCATGAATACTCACGGAGCTGAGCACTCTGTCCTGAGGATTTTAAAAGCAGCTTCAGTTCGAACAGCACCAGGGCCACGTGGACAGCATGGCAGCGCAACCGCTCCATGCGGAAAAGAAAAGCAATGGCAGCTTCAAACTGCGCTGTCAGGAACAGCACTTGGAAGTAGAGGAAGGGCTGCTGATTCACCGTAAAGTGGGACTCGCCTATGAGTGGAGGAGATAAAGCCCATTAAGAAAAGCTGCCAGCGGCAGCCCTGCCCCACCCCAGGCAGCAGCCCTGTCGGGAGCCTGAATCAGTGGAGGTTGCTCTGGACACATGATCTCCCATGTGAGACGAGACCCGATTCCTCCAGGTCCTCCAGACCTTGCAATAGTTCCAGCAAGTAGGAGTCAGATTGTAAAATCCAAACTGTTTGCATTAGGTGGGAGAGAAACAGGTAAGGATCTTAAAATTACAAAGGGACTGTTTATTTCCTGTATCCTGGTAAAAATCACTCGATATAGAGAGAAATGAAGATTTCCAAGAAGCTTCAGTTCACTCATATTCACAAAATTCTTAATTCAACAAACTACCAATCACTAGTTGGAATCTTCTATACTTTTCTCCCCAGAATTTTTAAACAATAAGGGGAGGAAAAAGGAAGAAAACGATATTTCTCTCTCCTTTGGGCTTGGATATGGTCACTGACAAATCCTACCAGGAAGCTAAATACTCTTTATATCTCTCCCTGAGCAATGCTTACCAGGGCAGTTCAAATAATTAGAAGAAACCATACACATAGTATTATAACCATGTACGTAGTATTTATATGGAGTACATTTCTTAAGTCTACGTGGCCTCAAATTCAAGAAAGTTCAGAGATGTAGGCAACCAAATAGTTGCTTTAGGTGGATAACAGGAGGGAAGGAGGCTGTGCCTGGAACCTTACCATAATCTTCCAACAACTGTTTCTGGAACTGTGAGAGAGTGAGCCTGTCTTGTGGGGAGCTGGTGCCATCATCATCAAAACACACCTGATTCAACTAACCCCCCCCCCCAAAGAAACACATGCATTAGTACAAATTACATCTTGAGTCATGTTTGCATTTGCTTAATGCTGTGAGCTGGAGGTTACATTAAAGACTGTGGTTATTAGCTAGGAATTACACAATTTAAAAAATGGGGCCAGGAGACAAGAAAACCACTGGTTCTGAGCATTTTACCGGCATCATACATTAAGCAGTTAAGCTCTATGGGAGAACTTAAGCAGGAGGAAGGAGTAAAGGCCGGAGCAGGTGAGCAAGCAGTGCCTACCTTCAGCCACAGGTAGTCCTCGGTTTTGTCCGCCACCTCGCTCTGGTTGTCAGTGATATCACATCTGCCAATGATGCAGTACACGGCCCGCTTGTAGGGGTCCGTGTTGTTCCTGAGGGCTCTGCGGTAATGAAGCCGGAGCTTGTTTTCTGTAGCTGGGGATAATCTAAAGACAAAAAGGAACAGACAAGACAAGTAAAGGTCCTCAAGGGCAAGTGAAAGCACACACCTGCCTGAGTCAGGAAGCTTTCTTTCATCTCTGCTCCTCAGTACCATGCTGTACCTGCCTGCAACCTCTAGCACCTGCACCTCCTTACCTGTCAGCTTTCTCTAGTCACTGAGACCTCCAAGGACTGCCAGGAATGCTGGCGATTAGCACTCCACCCCACCCTACAGCAGCTCCAAGCAATGACAGACAGGACCGAGTCCTTCCCTCAACTGTCGCGGCCCCTCTGGCCTCACAGTCTCTGGTTCATGCGGGGTCACCTCCCAGGTGAACTACTCACACTCAAGTTCTTGCCTCAGGATCTCCTTCAGAAGGAACCCAAGACATCAACCTTACTTTAAACTCTAACACAGGCAAGACAGGAACTTGCAGTTTGAGGCAACCTTTAGACACGGCACTATTAATCCTGCTCTTGTTTATCACAGGTACAGTTGTGGTTAGCTACCATTATTTCTTCTACAAATGCGTACATAAACTGGGTTTGAATATGAACTTATGTCCAACTGCAGTTGTAAAGTCCAGAGAAAAGCTAATGCTTGGTAGATCTTAATGTGACAAACCTTAGGGAATTAATTCTATGTTATGTTTCAAGATTATGAACTTAATTCTAGCCTTTGAATTATGAACTTCAGGACAACATATTTTTGCGCTGGGCTGACTTAAAAAACACTTGTGGGAGCAAGTGAGTGTAATACAGAAAACCCCATTTGATAAGGCATCCTGGATGTGCCTTGGGTTTATTGAATAAGTCGAATCATGGTCCCAAGCATAGTTCCTCACTTACTCGAACAGAAAAAACCCCAAACCACAGACGGTATGCATGTTCAGAGAGCCATGTAAGAATAAGGGCTTTCTTCTCCCTCCTTCTCTTCCCCCTTTCCTCCCTCTGTGGTACTGGGATTAAACTCAGAGGCATTTTACCTCGGAGCTACACCCCCAGCCCTATTTTATTTTTGAAACAGGGTCTCACCAAGTTGTCAAGGGTCTCACTAAGTTGTTGGGGCTAGCCTCACACTTGTGATACTTCTGTCTCAGCCTCCCAAGTACTAAGATCATGGTGTGCCACCATGGTGGGCAGAACAGGGCTTCCTTTTAATGTTTCCAGTCATGTTCCTAAGAGTTCTTTCCACTTTCTAAGCCCTTTTAATCCCCAAGCAGAAACTTATTTTAAGCGTGTATAGGGAAAACAGAACAGTGTCAGTAGAGGCCACTCCCTTGGTTCCACACGGCCCCTTCTGAACACACCACCTCACTGTACCTTCTGTCCTTACTGTTCATGTACTCCTGGAACCAGGTTTTAAACTCCCCTAGCTGGTGCTGGGCTCGATTAACCACCTGTGACGCAGCAAGCAGGTCTCCACAGCGCATGCAGTAATAGATTAATGCCCAGACAGGATGGCCTTCCACCTCTCCATCCTAAAAGAGGAAAGACAGATGCTTAGTAAACATATGAAAGCTAACTCGTTGCTTTCCGATGTGCAAACACCCAGCTAAGTTTCTCCCCTTGAAGCAAGTCACTTAATTTTCACACACTCCCATGAGGTAAAAACTATCAACAGCCTCCTCCTCCCCATGAAACTGAGGGACTGGGGGGTCAAGTAATTTGTCCAATGTAAGCCTGGAAGTGGCAGCGAGGCTCTGGAACTTTCCCTCTAAAGAGCACTTACTCACCCTGATCTAAAGCCAGCCCTGTGTTTCCTCTGTGGAGCCCCAGAAGATCTGTGGCAACTTACAGATGCACACTTCTACAGTCCCACAAAGCAAGAGCTAAAGATGTCATTGATTAACAAAAGACCATCATTACCCACTGGGGTTCCCCTTCCCCACCACACACATCCTTTTTAAAAAAGGAGATCACAGCCTCCTTTCTTGGCCCTCTGCCTTTCCTCTACCAAGGTCTTTCTAAAACCCACACTGCAGCAAGTCACTTGCCCACCTAACCCTCTTGAGCTGCTCAAGTCCAAGGTGCACAGCCTGGCACTCAAGGCTCCAAGCCTGCGCACTCCACCACACACCAACACTGCAGATGCTCTCGGCTGCCTCTGCGTACTTGTTCATGCAGTGCTCTCCTTCTGTAGTAACCTTCCCAAGCTTCAGCTAGTAAAAGCTATCTTTAAGAGCCAGTATGACCCTCACACCTCCTTTATGAAGCCAGACTCCTCTGTACCTCTACCCTTGGTGCCAAGCTCCAGTTTAGCTCTGTGTACACTGTTTGATATTCAACAGTAAGATGACAGCCCAGCTGGATGTGAGGCGAGAAGGGCCACATCCTAGAAACCATATCCAACTCCATTCTTCTAGTTGTTGTAGCCCAAATCTCAGAAGTCATCTCCGAGTATGCCTCTCACACCCACATCCACCTTCCTCAGTGAGCCCTCACAGGTCAGCTTCCAAAACATGTCCAGAACCTAATGCCACCCGCCCAACCCTTGCACCCTGGATTCCTGCACAATGAAGGAGCGTCCCAGTTTCTATCCTCACCCCTCTGGTCTCTTCCCCATACCACCTCATTTTACCTGAAAGCCCCTAAAAGCAATTACTCTGGTGGAGAAACTGACCACACAGAGGTCACCAGTACCTGAAGTCCAGGTAAGGGAGCTGGAAGTTTAATATTCAGGAAACTTCGAACCAGTTGGTAAGTCCCAGGCACACCACCCAGCTGAGCCTGATGCAAATTTCCAAAGACAGTCACAAGGGTGTAATTCTTATAACTGGAAAATTTTAAAAAGAAAAAATAGAGGAGGTTAAAAAACATGTATTACACACACTATGTTCACATGCATGATATCAGGTTGTGACTCTGCAGGGCGGGGCCTACATTTCAAACCTAACACAGAAGAGTAAACATACAAGTTTAATGAAACAAAAGACTGTATTTGTTGTAACGAGTTCTCATCACAGCATAAACTCTAAAGATCCTGGAGAACGGACTTCAATGCTCTAAGAGCTGATGTGCAGAATAAATACTTTAGGCCACTGTCTAATGCTCTAGTGGGTTTTTTTCGAAGCTTTTTTAAATTGATGTATTATGATTATACATAATAGTGAGATTTATTGTTAAGTATTTGAAGATTCACATTCTAGGGGTTCTTTTTTAAACTTTTGTTTTAAAAATATCAAGCCAAAAAGTTTAAATAATAGTTCAATGAATGCCATCTATCCTCTATCTAGATTCACCGGCAGTTAACATTTGCATGCACTGCCCTCTCTCTCTAGCCTCACCCACACACATGTATACAAGCTGGCTTTTCTTCTTTGAACCTTTTGAAAACACGTTATAGAAATCAGGGGATATCTCACCTGAAATACTTCACTACATAGCTCCTAAGAACTAGGACATTTTCCTACTTAATTGTAATATCATAACACCAAAATATTTGACACTAACAAACTATTATTATCTAAAATATAACCATATTCAAGTCTTAATAATGCCCTTTATATTGTGCTTTCTTTTTACTTTTGGTACTGGGATTTGAACCTGGGGGCATTCTACCTCTGAGCCACCAACCCTACCTTCCCCCAACCTTTGTTTCTTTTCGGTACTGGGGATGGAACCCAGGGGCACTGTACCTCTGGGCTACACCTCCAGCCCTATTTTAGTCTTTTTAGTTTTTTGAAACGGTCTCACTGAGTTGCAAAGAGCCTCACTAAGTAGCTGAGGGTGTCTGCGAACCGCCACCCTCCAGTCTCCGCCTCCCAAATGCTGGGATTACAAACGTGCACCATCATGCCTGCCCCCCCCCTTTTTTTCTTAAAGCAGGGTCTTGCTAAGTTGTTGAGGCTGATCTTAAGCCTGTGATCCTCCTGTCTCAGCCTTAGGCTGAGTATTAGGATTGCAGGTATGTACCATCATGATTAGCTTGTTTTCTTTTTAAATCCAGGATAGGAAATACATGGTAATTAGTTGTCATGTCACTTCATTTCCCTTAATCTAGGTAGTTCTACCAACTTTTTTTTTTTTTTTTGGTGGTACTGGAAATGGAACCCAGGGGCCTTCTACCTCTGGGCTATGCTCTCAGACCTATTTTATATTTTATTTGGAAACAGGGTCTCACTAAGTTGCTGAGAGCCTCACTAAGTGCTAAGGCTGGCTTTGAACCTGCACGATCCTCCTGTCTCAGCCTCCTAAGCACGGGGATTACAAGTGTGCGCCACCACGCCCGGCTCTATCAACATTTTTATCTTCCACAACACTGACATTTTTTAAAGAACTCTGTCTGGAAGAATGTACTGTAAGCTGGGTCATTTCTTCATGATTTGACTCAGGTTCAATTTGTTTTTTGCCAGTGACCGCACATAATTCTCACTCTATTATTGGTAATACTACATTTGACTCATTGACTATCAGGTCTTGTCCATCAGACCTTTCCATTACAATTTAATATTCCTCCCTTTATAATTAGCAAGTAACCCATGGGGTAATACTTGAGAAGTCATGTGACTATTCTGTTTACCAACAATGGTCCTTGCTGAACCAATGACTACATGGTGATTGCAAAATGATGATTTTCTAAAAATGATAATTTTCTATCATTCCCTTTCCATTACTTGCTAGCATACTTAATGTTCTTTGTAGTATTTTTAGTGCTTCCATACAAAGATTATATGACCCAAGTATTGATATCCGAATATATGCCTAAATATATTTTTATCTAAAACAAAAAAATTGCCCCCAAAAGTCATGTGTTCCCTAAGTACAAAGATGCTCAATACTATGTTGCACACAATGAGAGATAGACACAAAGAGAGAGAGAGATCTTAAAGGGCAATTATAGAAAACTGAAGAGACTTTGATGCAGTTAGGAAAAATAATACTGACAAAGAATTAAAAATCAAAGTATATAGTCAGGCGCGGTGGTACATGTCTGTAATCCCAGTACTTGGGAGGCTGAGAAAGAAGGACCACAGGTTCAGGGCCAGTCTCAGCAACTTAGCGAGGCCCTTCTTCAAAATACAAAGTAAAAAGTGCTGAGGGGGTAGCTCTACAGTAGAATGCCCTGGATTCAACCTCCAGTACCAAAAGAAAAGAAAAAATAATCAAGCTATACAAAACCATATATTGTATACATTTGTATCATAATTGTATAAAAATAAAATCAAACAAAATACTCAAAACATCAGAAAAGAGGAAACGAGAAAATATAACAATGTAAAAAGATCTTCTGGATATAAGGTATAGACAAACTCCTTTTTCGGGTCTTCTTTTTGGCATCTTTTGAAATGTCTATAGGGAGAGTGTATTGTTTTTATAATAAAGAAGAAACACAATTTAACAAATATAATGCGCTTACCATCACTGGAAGCATTTAAAAGCAAAAGATGAGGAGAATGAAGAGTGAGGAGCCCTGGCAGCCAGAACAGACAGATGCCAACTATGGTCCTTCTACTCTGACTAGAGACAACCGATGTGTGGCAAGGGCCTAAGCTGAAGAGAAAGACTGATTTCCTTTTGGATTAAGGGATGTTTATCCTGCCTAAAACCTTGGAATGTGGCCAGGAAGAGAAAAACCAACCCTGCATTTTCTCAACATTTTTGGCCTTATATGTAAAAAATTATTTGAGACTGGGTCTAGTTTGCCATCTGGTACACATCACTTAAAATATTGTGTGCATACTGTCAGCAGAATAGCATCAGCAAAAAAATATTTTACAACTGAGTATGATTATTTCAAAATATCCCATTTGTCAAAAGGTGATAATAAATCCTTTATAAGGATGCCATCAGAGAGCTATGCCACAGGGGGGGAAAAAATAAAGTTACAGTAACTGTGGACAGAAAACTCCAAAAAAGCTTTAAGAAATGCTGTTAGGGGAAATAATGGAAGATAATTTAAAAAATAAAATTAGCTGGGTGTAGTGGCACACCCTTGTAATCCTAGTATTTAGGAGGCTGAGACAGGAGGATCCTGGTTAGTGGCCAGCCTCAGCTACTTGGTGAGGCCCTCTGCAACTTAGTGAGACCCTGTTTCAAAATAAAGGATTAAAAAAAAAAAAAAAAAAAAAGGACTTGGGGTATAGCTCAGAGGTAGAATGCCTCTGGGTTCAATCCCCAGCACCCCCCCACAAACCCAAAAAACTAAATGAAAAATAAAATAGTAAGTAATAAAATGAGGTGGCTTACCAGAGATTCAAAACAAAGGAATGCAGCCTGGTGTCAATGGTTTAACACCAAAATTAAATATTAGGTTCATCAAAGAAAAAAGTCAAGAGCAGTCATATACTTACACCCATTTAAAACAATTCCTTAAAGTTTTTATATGGTGTCAAAAATTCTGGCCCATATATCTGGCTTGTAATGAATGAATACTACTCATTCATTAGAATCTTTATGGCTGAAGATCAATGTATCTAAAATGCAATCACAAAAAGTTAGCTGAGGCTTGATAAATTATTTTATAAGCCCTTTATGCCTAGGCTAGAGTTTCAGATTTTTCTTAACAAGGGAATGGAAGCTAGTAAGTACATGACTGATGGTGTTAATTTCATGTCATCGTTGTATAATTAATACAGTTTTTGGTAGAAAAACCCATTCTCTGCTGTACCAAGCTTGAATTACCTCAGTTACATACAAGAAAATCTTATGACTTCTTAATGAAGTATTATTTTGTTGACAAAGGGGAACCATGCAACAAGGCTGCTGGCAGGTGCGGAAAGGCTCAGTGGCAAAGGACTGCAATTTAGCAAGTATATTCAACTGAGCTTTTTCTTCTTGAGCCAAAAGGGAGAGGCCCAGCACCCTGCTGCTGAAATAAAGAGCGTCTATTGCATGCTCACGACTCTCCTGCTAGCTCATTCAGAGCTGGAAGGAGTGTCCACAGGGAGGGATGAATGGCATGGGCCCTGCTAATGAAGGGGACAATAGTTAGAGCACAAGGGCATAGCCACAGACCCTTCAGTAACCACCTCAAGGGATCAGTGAGGAGGTGGCAAAAAGCTAAGGCATAAATCGCAGGCACAGGGATTAGCCTGAAGGAAAGTAAGATCAGGGCCCTCCCTAAGGTTTTAGGGTGGTAATACTGCCTATAGTGAAATTAAAATGCTAAGAGGAAACTAAAGCGCCTAAGGAAAAATGGCTGAAAGACATCAGGAAAAGGATTATAATCTAAAGCATCATGGCCTAGTAATCGTGATGTCTCTGTATTAAGGGACAGATAGCAGAAGAGGAGAGAAAGGGGAAATCAGGGCTCCATTTACCATCATTTTCCACGTGTGATTTTATGACACTGCAGAAACAGCCCGGTAGAAAGTGTTTCTGAGGACAGGATTTTCTCCCAGCCTTGCTCAAGCTGCGGTCAGTCACACCAGCGTCAGGATACTTAACCCAAGGACTACGTAAGAATGAGGAGCAACTTCAGGGGACCTGGAAGCCAGCCCAACGCTTCTGCTGCCTTACCTCTGCTCAAGGTATCCCAAGGCCTGCCGGACAAACTCCACACGGACTTCCACGCTGCTCCGGCTCTTCAGAGCATCAGTTGCAGGAGCCAACAACACATCTGTCATTTGTTTTACCATGGCCCACATGTCAGAAATGCTCTGTGTAAAAATGAGGCTGCATGTGATAATGCTGCAGGGCATTTGATTATTTGACTCATAGCACTCTGACCTCAATGGAAAGCAGAAAGACGGGTGGTGAGGTGAATGTCTCTGCCTGATACCCCAGGCTCAAGCTCCGTGCAGAAGACTCATTTCTGCTCTGCTTTCTCCAGAATTCTATCCACCGAGGGGCACCCCACCCCTGCCCTGAGTTGCTTTTCAGATCAATTACCATCCCCAGCCCCGACATAACCACCTACATAATTAAAGCCACATAAAAGTAACAAGAACACTGAATCTCAGTGGGTTATCCCTTAAGAGAGTGAATACATTTATAATCATTCAGAGCTCTAAAAGTTTGAACATAAGTGCTACATTTTAGTCCTTACAAGGTTATTTGAGTTTCTTCAGGCTTAAAACAAGAGTTTAACCTAAATAATACAGGCTTTGTCCTCCCAGAATTCCCGAGGGGCCACCACTACCCCACTTGTGAGCACCACAGCCTCCCATTTCCCTCCCACTCACTCCCTTCAAAAGCGCCTCCCAGGAAGGAGTAGGCCTTCTTTCTTTTGTTACCAGCACACAGCATGCCTCCCTCTCCTAGCCTCCTGGCTGTAAGTCTCTCCTTAAAAATTTGTTCCCTGAACCCTTGGCTATATTCTTTAAAAAAAAAAAAAAAAAAAAAAACAGCAACAAGTAGAGAAACAAAGGTTTAAACTTTTTCCAAAGCAAAAGACAAAAGCCTGTTTTCATGGTCTTTTTCAAAAACTGAAACTGTAGAATATCCAGCCAAACATGACTTGTTCTAGGTGGTGGAGTAACTGGTGAACTAGATCAGTCTGTGTTGCCTTATATTTTACTATTAAGAAAAGTTTGATGCATTTACAAAAACAAAACCAATATCCAAGTATGAGTGCCTGCTTCCATTATACCCTTTCTTCCCTCCTTTGTTCTTTCCTCTGGCCACATACAACCCATTTTCCCACCCATTCACTTTAAAATTTTTTTTTCATAGAGGAAAAAATTGGCCAGGGGTAAAGAGTGGAGAAAGCATAAATATTGGGGGAAAGGGAAAGAGAGAAATGGAATGAGTGGCACATGAAGAATGACCCTGGAGACACCCCCGAGCCATGTTTAAGAGGCTCACAGGTTCAAAACCGCACGGCCTTTACAATCAGCTGTCCTTAAAGAGCCCCTTAGTCTGTGTGGGGAGGGAAACAGGGTGGAGAGTCAGAGCCCGGCAGGATTCAAAGCAATGACAGCTGAGAAGAACTCTTAGGGACATTCATTGATCCTGGTTGGGCCTTTTGAGAATACTTTAAAAAAAATCATTATCAAAAAACCACTCCAAATTTATTTAAAACCCTGAAGAGTGCATGTCAACAAAGTCAGCAAGCTGCTACTCCCCTCTGGACACAGGCCCCACCCCAGTTAGTTCTGGCTGTTACCTTATCATCCAGCTCTGCGACAGAGGCACAGAGGTCCACAAGGTTGGGCTGCAGGTGGCCACTGACAATCTTCTCATTATAGATATAAATCTGAAATGATGAAAAGCAGAGTAAATGGCAAAATTTCTGTTTTAATCTCTGTTAGGACCTCTTGAAGCAGCTCTGAAGTCAGAAAATGGGGAGCAGATACTTCTACCCTTATCTTCCTCAAGGGGCCAACCTCCCCATCGTGGCCTGTTCCCCAGTCCTGTGTTTGGGCTGTGGGCGACACATGAAAGCTAACTGCTACCTCAGCCTTCCAAACACCTGAAGAATGGGAGCAGGTGGTCCTGGGAAAGGACTGCTAGAGGCAGGGAGCAAGGACCAAGGAAGAGACAGGAAGAAGACAGGATGAGGGAAGGGTTTTGGCTGCTTCTTCTTAAGAGCCATGCTGGCCAAGACTGAAAAGTACCAGATCCAGGACTAACAACTGAGTAAGGTTGTGCGTTAAAACAGCAGTTGCTACACATTTGGAATATTAGTTTCTTCTGGAAAAAATCTGTTCTCTAGGTAAAATTTTGTCAAAAACAAGCCAAAAAATAACTGAATGATGTTTACAATATGAGAAGGCCCCTAATACTCTGGATTTTTAAAATTAATTAATTAATTTATTTATTTTGCAGCACTGGGGATGGAATCCAGGGGCATTCTACCTCTGAGCTACACCCCCTGCCCTATTTTTTATTCTTTATTTTTAAGGTACTAAAATAATGGTGGTTTACTAGTAAGTTTTACTCTTATGTAAAACTTCACTCCCAAAGATTGAACAGAGCACCAGTGTTAGACAAAATGACCCCACTAAACCTGAGCTTCCTCTGCTTTAAGTGGAGGAAAATATTTAGCTTCTGGGGCTGTTACAGAGATTAAATTAAATGGCCTAAACTATAAGGCAGTACTTATTCACTGAGTCAGCATTTATCAGAGGCTTTCCCTTGCAGTATACTGTGGTCAACACAAAATATGAAGATTCACCCCCTCTGGAGGGGATGGCCACAGCTATCTGACATCTCAGTGTCCTAAAGGCTAATCAATGTTAACTCTGATGAAGTTTCAGTCATTGCAGATGTAGATGATACATAGCTCCTCTCCTCTGGAGCTTATAAATTCTTTAGGCCTGGATTCTTGGCGGTGGCTTGACAATGAAGGGATTCAGTCATATGAGAGAAGTGAAATTTAAAAGATGCCAATGTGCAGGGGTAAGAAAAATTGGAGCAGAATGAAATTAATGAGGGCCAGTGGTAAGGAGCTGAAACCAGGAGTGACGGATCTGTGGGATCCGGATGAAACTAGCCTCAGCTGCCTGGAGTTTGAAATCATAATGGTACTCTAAAGGAGAGAGACCCTTTTTTTCCTTGGTATTAGAGACTGAACCTAGGGGATTCTATCTCTGACCTATACCCCAGCCCTTTTTAATTTTCTATTTTGAAACGGGGTCTTGCTAAGTTGCCTAGGCTGGTCTCGAACCTATGATCCTCCATCTTAGCTTCCCAAGTACTGGGATTCCAGACATGTGCCACCACACCAGTAAGGGGAGAGACTTAAAAAAAATTAGGAAATATCTCTCAACAAAGGGTAAAAAGACGATTTCTAGTATTGCTGTACGCCTACAAGGTATTCAGTTAATGCAGAACTCTACTGACTTAAATGACTGGGAAGTGAGGACCGAGGAACAGGCTCTAACAGTTTCTCGGGGATCCTCACTCTCCTCCACAGCACTATCTGTGCTGCCAACCACCCTGCTCAGATGGGTGGGAAGGAAGTGGTGGGTAATACTGGGGGCCACATGTGGCCCTGGTGTGTCCCCCTCAGAGTCATGGAGTCAGCAACAGTTCAGTAGGTGCTCCCTGGGTCCTGCTGGAGCACGAAGCCCACCACCCTCAACTCAAGAAACAGGAATGTTCCTCTTTCTGATACTTTGTGGAGGGAAATGGCAAATAATAGAACACAGTCAGCTAGCACTGCTTTATTCATAAAGGTGACCCCAGGCATGTCCAGTTCCCAGGACAGTCTCGTCTAAGAGAGCCTTGTACTTAACTATGAAGTATTTCAATTCATATTCTTGCTACTATGTGGTCAAAATCAGCAGCCACAAGCATGATCCCCAGTATACCAAGAGCTTCTCCAAGGCAACAATGATATGAACTGGTACGCAGTACAGTGTGCTTACCAGGGCAGAAAAACACTTAGGAAATGTCTCTCAACAAGGGGTGAAAGAAGGCTTTCTGATCATACCATCAGCCCACCAGGTACTTCAGTTAATAAAGAAGTCCATTTGCTATGCAGTGCAGTTACTCTAGGTTTTACTGTACACGCAGCTATTGCCAACACTCAAAATGGGATGCCCTGGTTAGTGTAGAGGGCAGATTTCAATTTCCCCATATCAAGTCTGCCATCCTATTACTCTATTTGATAGAATTTTCCAGTGGCCTATATAGTAAAATATTAACCAGTTCTCCACATGAAGGCCCAGCTTGCTTTCGGGGTTTGGCCTTCACATGAAGTCGTTGTTTCCTGTGAGTTCCCAGAGTCTCACAGGGATTTTCCTGGGTTAAATCCTTGTGAGGACACTCACCTGCCGGGCATAGGCCATCTCGATGCTATCCAGAGAGCTTCGACCAGGGGGCCCCACCTCACTGATGTAGCTTGGCTATAGATAAAAACATCCAAAACTGGTTAAGAACAAAACTCAGTCATGTGAAGAAATAAAAACCACACAGGCATATTCCTACCTACAAACCTGTGAAGAAACTATTTCCTAGTTAAGACTCCCTAAAAATGATGATTTTACGGTTTCAATAAATGCCACGAACACATGAGAGAGAGGAGGCATGGGCCTGGGTTGATTAAAACATAATGGGAGGCTGGGTGAGTCCTAGAAATGTCTTAATGACTGCTTCTTCTTTCTTCTTTTCCTTCTTCTTCTTCTCCTTCTCCTTCTCCTTCTCCTTCTCCTTCTCCTTCTCCTTCTTCTTCTTCTTCTTCTTCTTTTTTTTTCTTTTTTGCAGTACTCGGGATGGAACCCAGGGACATTCTACCTCCAAGCTACATCCCTGCCCTATCTTTTTTTTGTTTTGTTTTGTTTGTTTTTTGTTTTTGGTGGTACTGGGGTTCCTGGAAGCCCTTCTACCTCCGGGCTACACTCCCAGACCTATTTTATATTTTTGAAACAGGGTCTCTTACACCAGCGCGGCTGGCTTTGAACCTGCCACGATCCTCCTGTCTCCGGGGATTACAAGCGTGTGCCACCACGCCTGGCTCTTTTATTTATTTTGAAACAGGGTCTCATTGAGTTGCAAAGGGCCTCACTAATAGCTGAGGCTGTCCACTAACAGCAATCCTCCCCTCTCAGCTTCTTGAAAGCTGGGATTACAATCATGTGCAATGTACCTTTACAAGAATGTAAAGGTACATTCTTCTGACATTTGGTTTTAACCCCCTGTCCCCCTTCCTTCTCATCTTTCCTCCTGGGTCTTTACATCAGTGGGCCATGTTTTTATTAGTAAGCCTCCTGTTTCTATCCATCATATGAGAGAAATGAGAAGAGATTTCGTGGGGCACAGCAGCAGGTCCATTTCTAATCAAGTCCATACTAAGACAACAACTACTGATTACTTTTCTGTATCTAACAATGTGGAGCCAGTCTAACTTGGGCATGTATTCATTCATCAGAGAGTTTCTAAGCACATGTACTGTGCATGCATCCATCCTCAGAGGGATGAAAAAAGCCAGCCTACAGAGCCTGTCCCCAGAGATTACCACTGGATGAGGATAGTTACATAGAAATATACGAAGACAGTTTATTAGAGCTTTCTAAAGAAAAGACTAAAGTTCATTTTTAGCTGAGCTTATTCCTCACTACAAACAAACATGAATTCAGGTACATTCTTACATTTCCGATATATTAGTTACTACAGCAGAGATCTAATTTTACACTTATCTTGTTTAAAAAGAATCAATATACTATTCTCTAAAATCTAAAACAAAGAGTTTACAGTAGGTTTCCTGGGAAACTGACGAAAGATGGCATCTAGATTTCCCAGCACTGAGAGCTGGTCAGAGGAATACAAGAATTAGTGCGCTAGAAGCGGGCTAGAGAAGAGGGACAGGGCGGGTGCGGGCAGCAGAAGAGTTCCTTTAAGCTCTCAGTTCTAGAGAATGAACCCTGTCAAGACACCCAGACTCCAGGAGGGTTTTAGGGTCTAGAGCAAAATAGATTGTTTTTAGAGCCTCAGATTCTCATCAGCCAAATGAAGGGATTCCTGGCTGACCTTGAGAGGGCCCCCCAGCTGGGATCCCTAGCGACCACTGCACTAATAGTTCTCTGACCGGAGCAGATGCTGCTGGCTGGCTGACCCAGTGGCCGTTCCTGATCACCGCGCCTCACTCTGCTCACTGCTGCTTCCAGGCTGGTGTAGAGTTAGACATACCCAGCTGTGTGATGCATTTCTATCAGCACTGGCTGGTTTCTGTAGTGCAATTACTCCCATCATGGCAGATTTCAAGCTACCCAAAGTGGTATCAACTAGACTGAAATTATCTGAAAATCTAATAGCCCATGAGGTGACCCTCCACACCACTGAATATATCTTTACCTTTACTACAGCTAGGAACCTAGTTCCAGCCCATGAAATAGAAACACAAGACTGCTAGTACATTTGAAGACAGCTTCTGCTTTCCCTGATTAAGAGGATAAAAGAAAATGGGATGACCTTTCAGCTTCCTTCTTTCAACCTGGAGTACAAGCGTGAAACTGAAGTAAGTAGATATATTATGGATAGTACTATATGAAGTCAATAACTGTGCCGAAAACTGTCAGAACTTCCATGTAACTGAACGATCCTATGAATAGCTTTATTATATCTATTTTGCAGGTGTAGACAAAATGGCCCACAGAAAGTAAAGCAATCTGCCCAAGTTCTCTCCAGTGGGAAACAGTGGAGCCAAAGTTGAACACAGTCTGATACTCTATGCTCTTCACCACTACCCTAACCTGCCTGCCAGAAAAGCCTGAGCAAGCTCCCCAGGACAGCCACCATGGAAGAAAGTGGTGCTAGGAACCCTGGATCCATTACTAGCTTTGTGTCCTTGAGCATCTTGCTTCTTTTAAGTCTTTAATTCTTTGGCTCTGAAATGAAGGCAGTAACAGTACCCATCCATAGGTATGAGATGAAGATAAAGTTGGGAGAAAAATATTACAGTCATTTTAATATCAATGGGAAAAAAACCTCCATCACTTTTTATTTTGAAAAAAGGTCTCACTAGTTGTTGAGGTTGGCCTTGAACCTGCGATCCTCCTGTCTCAGCCTTCCAAGAACTGGGATTAGAGAATGTACACCACTGCACTCAGCTTCTCATATACTTTAAATCATGTCTTCATTGTTTGTTATTATCTAATAAAATGTAAATGCTATGTAAATAATTATACTGTATTGTTAAGGAGTAGTAAAAAGAAAAAAATTCTGTGCATGTTCAGCAGACACAACTTTTTTTCCTGATTATTTCTGATCTGCAGTTGGTTGAATCCACTGATATGAAATCCACAGATATGGAGGACCAACTGTACTTACCTAAGAGCACTGTTATGAGGACTAAGTAGAAAGAGCTCAGCACAGAGCCCAATACAGGGCCAAAAATTGCTGTTATTACTTTGTAAACAAAAAATAACCATAATGAACATATGACGAACAAAACATATGATGAACAACAATAGCTAGTATGGACACTGCAGAAACATTACTTAAAATATTTTACTTTGTGCTGGCTAGAAAGTCTCATCTTATTTTTCTACAATGAACATGTATTCCTTCTTTGAATGGAGCCCTCACCAGCACATTTTCTACTTTGGGGCTAATTCTGAGTGTTTCCAGTAACAATATGTTGAGGACACCTTTCCAGAACATAGCCTCCTGAAAGCTGAAGATCCCACAGTCTTTAAAGAACAGAGCACTTTGCCTATTCTAGTAACCGAGTTGGAGAGAATAAGTAGGGGAAGGGAAAGGAGAATAGCACTAAGCACATGGTTGTTTCAGCTATCCTTGATTAGCCTTGAGAAATACTTTCCAGTACTAAAAACCTAATTTTAAAAGTTATCTATTTAAAAGGTAGTTGGTTTTCAGCCTTTGAATTTCCATGTAAATTAATTTTGCCTAATGCTCTTGTTTTCATAAGCACCTCTCCTTCAGTTGCCCTTGGCCAAGCTGCTGTTTCACCACACATAAAGTCAATTATCCATCAACAGGACGTGTATATGTACATTCCTGAGCAGAAGAACTGGCAAACGCTCAGCTGGAATTCCATAACTGAGCTGCCAGAGGGCTGGGAAAGTGGGTGCCAGCATCCTGTCTGGAATAACATTCCTTACCCTCTAACCTCTGGGTTTCTCTGCACTGGGGCTTGACAAAAACACAGTGGGGACAACAAGTTAGGATAACAGGAGTAGGCAATAGAAGCAGGGAATCAAAGACTAGAAAAACAAGGAAGAAGGAGGGCAGGGCCAAAAAAGAAAAAGAGGGGCTCACCAGGAGCCTGGAGATATGTGGGGAAATGGTAGCATCCCAGAGACAGACTGGGAACAGACCTCTCAGAATAGATGATGTTCCTAGAAATGCCATTCCAGGACAAGTAGGAAGAGTGTGTCAGAAGAGAACTGAAGATTTTTACTTATCATCTCTTACTGTACAAAGCATATCCAGGGATTCATAAAACTCTTTTCCCATGGAGTAGTATATTTTAGTCAGGAAAGAAAGACTATAACTATAAGAAAATAGGATACTGAAGAAGGAAAAGAGTTTAATTTCCAAGAGGAACATTTTGGCTTTATATAAGCAAAAAGAAACCAAAGTGATTAATTTATAATACTTAGTTATAAAAGCCCAGAACTATTAGGGAAAAAAAAAAAAAAAAAAAAAAAAAACACCAGATGGGGATCAGAAGACCAGAATTCTAAATGCAACCTAAGACTGTATCACCTTGCTCTTTGTAGATAAAATTAGTAGAGTGGTTAATCCATTCACACAATGGAATACTATGACAACCACTAAAATAACAACACAGACCTACCTAGAGAAAGCTCTAAAAAAGCAAAACATAGAGGTGTAGAACCTAATATGTAGGCTGATGCCATTAATGGCTGATTAATAATTGGTAAGATATATATACATATATAAATTTAAACTCAAGTACTTTGAGAGGAAACTGGAATGACATGAACCACTGACAGAGGTTATGTTTGGGTAAGGATGGAGGACAATGGCAGACTTTACACAAGTGTGTCTGTAGCCCTCTACTCTCAGAGTAGCACCACCAGATATAGTGTTTATATGCGATACAACAGGATAATAAAATGAAGGACCTCTTGAATTGTATTGTTGTTTTCTTTTTTAAAAATCTTCTCTTTTGAAAGAGTAGAACACTTTCTTTCTTGAAATCCTACTCAAATCTCAACGTGTGAACCAGGACTGCCCCGTAGGAAACTGGCAGGGCACCACAAAGTACAGTTTGGAATTGTCTAGTCTGGGTTTCTCAAATTCAAACTCTTATCAGTCTATTTTACTATATTTCATCAAATCTAATGCATTATCTATTGTAAGACATAATATCACTTTATGTGCCACCATGAAAGAAAAAAATACTGTCAAACTATGACACAACATTCAATTTGAGACATATGTTGATTTCAGAGATGTTAAAATGTAGGAAAGATGTGTGACTGAAACTTGGTTATGTCCGTTACCAAATTACAGGCTTTTCAACAGTTCTGTACAGAATGGCACTATCATTGTCTATAGTTATGAAGCTACCGTTTAGCTTCTCTAGCAAGTCTGTTGCTTGCTAAGTCGTTTTCTAGATAATACACGAAGGGACCATCCATTGACTACATCCAAATCCAGTATAACCACTAGACTACAATGAGGTTAAGTAAATTTACCTTTAAAATACTGCTTAAAAGCTGGCTAAGATACACGAAGGATTCCCAAGACTACACAAATACCTCATCCTGTCACACAACGCTGGGGGGATTCTTCCTTAAATGGAGCAGGTGCAAGAACTGAGTCATAGAATTCAGAGCCATAAGTCTCTTTCTTGCTTCAAAGCACAGCATTTTATTCAGACCATAACTGGAAAAGTTATTAACATTCTTTCAATTCTACCTTTGTTTAAAAGTTACATCTCCTTCTTCAATGATGTCCTAAGGGAATTAATTTCTCAAACTGACTTTATGCTATTAAAGCATCGTTTCCTTTATTAAAACTTGCCAGGAACAGATACTGACAATGTCTCCCAGCTCTTCTGTTATTGGAAGGCTTGGAGGGAAATGTTTCAGAAACCTCTATATCCAGGTCCATTTTTGCTTTAAAATTTTTTTAAAGCCTTGGGCCTCTCTCTATACTAAATTATCCAAATTTGGACATTTCCTTTCAATGTAAGTTCAGCTCAAAATCATCTGAAGCCTTCTTCCAAATAAATGACTGGATATCAACAACATTATTCCTGATAATGAGGTACTCAAAAAAGAATGTTGTACAAATAAAGTCATATGTCCTTACTTCACTTCACCTATTTACGCCCAAAGATTTTTTTCATTCCCAGCAAAAGTTTATAAATCAAGTGAAACATTTAAAAAGATCCACAGTAAAATGGGTTAGAGTAAACATAATTGTATGTAGCTTAGAAATACTAATAACCATAATATTATTGCTAGGACATGCAGGGTGTGCATGCACCCAAGCACTGGGCTAGGGCTTCACATATGTTTTACATTCCTTTTAACAGTTCTTCAAGAAAAGTTTTTCATAAGGAGCAGTCACAGGCCCAGGAACCAAGCCTGATGAATTCTAAAGCCTGCCTTTGCACTGTGTGGTCTTCCTAGGCAGCAGGTGGACCAAGTGGAGATGATAACACCTTTCCATCATTTTGAAGGAAATTATACAGAAGAAGCCTGCAAAAACACAGGTGTCCATGCAGCCACCAGAAGGGTCAAATTTAAAAAGCCAGAGAACACCAAGTATGGTAAGGATATGGGACAAATGGAATTTTCACATATTACTGGTGGGAAGATACACTGATGAAAACCATTTGAGCTGGGCGTGGTGACGCACACTTCTAATCTCAGTATTTGGGATCACAGGTTCATGGCCAGCCTCACTACTTAGTGAGGCCTCTGTAACTGAGACCCTGTTTCAAAATAAAGAATAAAAATAGTGTAGCTACTGCAAAAAACGAAAAAAGAAAACCATTTAATAGTATCTATTAAAGATGAACACATGCATACCCTCTGACCTTGCAGTTCCTCCCTTGAGTATATCCCAAAAAAGATAGAAACTTGTGTTCACCAAAAGACACGTAAAAGAATGTTCATGAGCCGGGCGTGGTGGCACATGCTTATTATCGCATCATTCAGGAGGCTGAGACAGGAGAATTGCAGTTCAAGGACAGCCTCAGCTACTTAGTGAGCCTTTGCACTGTGAGACCTTGCTTCAAAATAAAGAATAAAAAATAGGGCTGGAGGTGTAGCTTCGAAGTAGAATGCCCCTGGGTTCCATCCCCAGTACCGCAAAAAAAAAAAAAAAAAAAAAAAAAGAATGTTCATAATAGCAACTATTTATAAAAGCCAAGAACTAGAAACTATCCAAATGTCCATCTACATTATAATAAACAAATTGCAGTTATACTGTTCAGCCATGAGATAAATGGTTTAACACTACATGCAATAACATGTAGATTATCTATCATGCATGCATCAGAAACAAAAGTACATAGCCTATGATGCAGTTACATAAGGTTCAAAATCAGGCAAAATGCATCTGCTATGTTAGAAGTCAGGGGAGCAGGTTCATTTTTGGTTGGGTGGGGGGACAGAGACCAAAAAGGGGCACAAATGGAATTGTTGGGGTGCTGGTAAGGTTCTGTTTCTTCATCTAAGTGTGTTCCATTCGTTGTAATTCACTGAGAAAATTTGTGTACTTTTCTGTATATAAGTTACACTTCAGGAAAAAAAGCTAAAAACAGCAAAAAACAAAACCTACAAGTTTCCAGAAAATAGCATTTCCCTGGATAACCTAAAGAGAACCTGTTTGCATCATCTACTAACTTTTACACAATGCTATTCACTCTACTAGGTGTATAATAGAGAGGAGAAAAGCATTTGTATCTCCTTTCCAAGGGGATTAGAGGTCAAAGAAGAAAAATCTACTAAATAGACTAGCCTATTTTTAAGAGATGAGCAATCAAGAAAGAACATCTCATTTACAATCTATAATTACTTCCAAATCCCTATATAGAACACAACCTATTAACACCATTTTTAAGATAAATTTTATACAACCATGAATTACTCTAGTTATTTGATTAGATTAACAAAGAACTGAGAGAGGAGCATTAGACTGGCCAAAGATGCCATACGTTAGTTTTTCCTTCTCAAAATCTTTATTGTTGAGTCTAAGAAATATGGGACAGGGTCCTTAAGGAACAATTTCTCAAGACAGAAGACATAGGCATCTATTTATTTGGGGACTAATTTAGTTTTTTTTTTTTTTAAAGTGGTTTTTAAATCAGGAGAAAGTTTGAAGACAGATGTGGGATGCTGCAAGTTGTTTACCTTGCAGATACCCCAAATGACAACTGACTCATCCTTGGTCATACTTGAGTAGGGTGGTGGTCTACAGTCCTGGATCTCATAGGCATATCATACATCTCTCTGAGCTTCAGCTTTCTTATCTCAATGTACATATATTTCTTGAACATCTACTATGCATCAGGAGCTTTTATAGGCATTGGCTGTACAGAAATAAACAAAATAAAATAAAAAGCCTTACCTTCATAGAGTTTATAATCTACTGTGACAAATAAAAAGACAGTATAAAGTACTATTATACATGGGAGGAAGTGCTAAAAGAAAACGGAAAAAGAGATGGTACAGGAAGTGTTGAATGAGAAGAAATTGGTATGGATTTCAGATAACAAAGCCTTAGAAGGCCTAAGATAGCAGTGGGTCAATACTGGAAGGAAGTGAGGGAGATGGCCATGCAGTTATTTGGGAAAGCACATTCTAGGCAGAGGAAGCAGCTACCTTGCCAGTTTTTCAAGGAATGTGTATAGAATGTGTTTGGCTGGAGCTGCAAGAACAACAGAGAAAATAGTATAGGATAAATTTAGGCAACAAGACCAGGTCCTGTAGAAATTTATAGGTTATGGTAAGAATTTTGACATTTTTTTTTTTTTTTGTGGTGGTACTGGAGATGGAACCCTTCTACCTCCGGGATACACTCCCAGACCTATTTTATATTTTTATTTGGAAACAGGGTCTCTTAAGCCAGCAAAATCCTCCTGTCTCCGCCTCCCAAGCGCAGGGATTACAAGCATGCACCACCACGCCCAGCATAAGAATTTTGACTTTTATTCCAAGTAAGATGGGTATCACTGTAGGGCTATGGGCAGAGAACTGACAGAAGTCTAACTGATCATTTAACAGTATTATTCTGGCTGCTATGTTGAAAGTATCACAGCATACAAGAACAGAATCAGGAGACCAGTCTGGTCAGCAGCCTGTAAAATGGCTCCAATAATATCCATCTCCTATATTCAGGCCTCTCCCCTATAGTGTAGGAGATTTAGTGACTGGCCTCTTACCTAAGAAGTGACAGGCTAGTACTCTTGAGATTAAATAACAGAGAAATTGTGATTTCTGTCTTGAGGCTCTTCAGCTCTCCCTTGCGTCCCCTTCCACCTGCCCTTAAGGAAGCAAGCTATCAAGTTGTGAGCAGCACATGGAGAGGCCCATCTAAGAGGGAACTAAAGTCTCTAGCCAAGTGCCAGAGAGGACCTAAGGCTTGCCAACAGCCACATCAATGAGCTTGGGATGGCTCTTCCTCGGAATCGCCTTGCAAGGAATGCAGTCTCCAGAGACCCTGAACCAGAAATGCCCAGCCAAGCAAAAGGCTTGTCTTTAGCCATAGAAAACTAAAGAAAACAAAACAAAACAGAACAGGAGGGTAGTTAAAAAAAACCAAGTGAGAGATGATGCTGGTTTGGACCAGACTATTGAGTGGAGCTGGTGAAAAGTGGTTGTGTTCTGGGCATATTTTAAGGGTAGGGTTAACTAGATTGGTCAGCATGTGAAAGACACTAGATGTCAGAGATGGAGAAGGAAAAGACAAAAATAAATCTGAGGTTTTCTGATCTGAGCAAGAGAAAAGCTGAAACTGCCATTTGTAAAGTTGGGCACCTTAGTGAGAAGAGAAAGTGGATTATCAGGGAGTTGCCATCATGACTCAATCTGGACACATTTAGCCTCAGATGCCTATGAGACATCAAGTGAACATGGGGCTCAGGGGTGCAAATGTGAATGAGAGTCTTCAGCATGCAGACAGTACTTAAAGTCACAGACACAGATAAAATCGAGAGTGATTAAGAGAGAAAAAAGAAGAGGTCAAGGACTTGGGCATCCTAGGACACTGGACAACATCTGGAGGCCAGGGGGTCTGAGGAAAACTCAGCCAGGAGACACAGCAGAAGCAGCCAGGCATGTTGGAGGAAATGCAGGCAAACGTGGCACCCTGAAAGCCAAGTGAAAGAAATGTTTCCACAGGGAGATAGAATGGTTTATCTTCTTTATTCAATCTACCTCATTTTCTTGAGTAAAGTCAAGGGCATCTTCTCCTGAAGCCAGCAGTGTGTGCAGAATCCGCTGTTTCACTTGCTCCCACTCGACCAGCATTGACTCTCGGTGGTACTCTTCAGCCATGCCAAAGGTCTGTGAGGGAGGAGAACAGGGCAACGACCCAAATGAAGAATAAAAATATGGCTTCCTTTAGAGCCCAGCAGAAAAGCAAAGCCCCCCCACCACCACTTCTCCATAAGCAGAGCAAAAGAAATACACTTAATATAATTTTAAAACATTACCATTCAAGCCTGGCGTGGTAGTGTACACTTATAATCCCAGTTCTGGGGAGGCTGAGACAGGAGGATAGCAGGTTTGTAGCTAACATCAGCTACTTAGGCCCTTGGCAAATTAATGTGACCCTGTTTCAAAATAAAGAATAAAAAATAGGGCTAGGGGTGTAGCTCAGAGGTAGAATGCTCCCAGGTTATTTTCCAGTAAAACACACACACACACACACACACACACACACACACACACACTCAAAAAATTACTGACAACTGTTTGTAACATACCCTACTTCACTGATCTGATGCCTTTTAATTATCCTAAAATACACAGAAGATTTACCTTTTTTCAAACTTAAAATTTTTTTGGTGATACTGTGAATTGAACCCAGAAGCATTCTATTCCCAAGTTATGCCCTTAGCCCTATTTATTTATTTACTGAAACAGGGTCTCACTAGGTTGCTGAGGATGTCCTCAAATCTGCAATCCTCCTGTGTCAGCTTCCCAATGACTGGAATTACAGAAGTATACCACCATGCCCAGCTAAGATTTTAAGGGTAGCATATGTACATTCATACTGTTGTACAATTATCACCATCTTCCATCTCCAGAACTCAACTTGCAGAACTGAAATTCTATCACTATTTATCAATAAGTTCCCATTTCTCTCCCCAGGCCCTGGCCAACATTATTCTACATAAAAAGACTGCACCATTTTGGATTACCCAGAGTGCACAAAAGTTCCAATTTCTCTGCATCCTTACCAACATTATATTCTTTTTTTTATATATAGGAGCCATCCTAACAGGTATGATTCTTATTTACATTTCTCTAATGATTAGTGATTTTTTTCTTTTTTCTTTTTTCAGTAATAGGGATTGAACCCAGATCCTCATGCGTGCTAGGCAAGCACTCTAACACTAGCCTATATCCCTAGCCTGTTTTAAATTTTTTTTGGGGGGGGGGTATTGCAGATGGAACTCAGGGGCATTCTATCTCCGATCTACACCCCCAGCCCTATTTTTTATTCTTTATTTTGAAACAGGGTATCCTTGAGTTGCAAGTAAGTAGCTGAGGCTGTCCGAGAACCCAGGTCCTCCTGTCTCAGCCTCCCAAATGCTGGAATTACAAGCATGCTCCACCATGTCCAGCCCTTTTTAAGTTTTTTAGACAGGCTCCTGCTAAATTGCCATGCTGAACTCAAACTTATGATCCTCCTGCTTCAGCCTCCCAAGTAGCTGGAATGACAGGCATGAGCCACCACAACTGGCTCATTAGTAACACTGAGTACCTCTCCATGTGTTTATTAAGACAAATATCTTTTTAAAACCTCTGAAATTAGGCTATTATAACTTTGTGTGTGTGTGTGTGATACTGGGGGTGAAACCCAGGGGCTTTTCTACCTCCAGGATATACTCCCAGACTTATTTTATACTTTATTTGGAAACAGGGTCTCACTAAGTTGCTGAGAACCTTACTCAGTAGCTGAGGTTAGCTTCGAATCTGTGCAATCCTCCTGTCTCAGCCTCCCAAGCACGGGGATTACAAAAGTGCACCACCGTGCCTGGCTTAGGCTGACTATTATAATTAATTGCATGTTGTAGGTATTTTTTTTCTTTGCAATACATGAAATAATAATATCAATAGTATCTTAAAATTGTAAAAGCATCAGCCGGGCGTGGTGGCACATGCTTATAATCCCAGTACTTTGGGAGGCTGGGACAGGAGGATTGCAGTTCCAGGACAACCTCAGATACTTAGGCCCTTTGCAACTCAGTGTGACCCTGTTTCAAAATAAAGAATAAAAAATAGGGCTGGGGGTATAGTTTGGAAGCAGAATCACCCTGGGTTCCACCCCCAGTACCACCAGAAAAAAAAAAAATTTTTAAAGCATCTACAATAACACAAAGACAAAAACTTTTCCCAGTGATTTTGTTTATTTAAGAACAAGTTGGATATAGCCCTGTAATCCCTGTAGTTGAGAGGCTATCAACAGGAAAATCAGGTGTGAGGCCAGCCTCAGAACTAAGCCAGACTCTCAGCAATTTAGGTAGACCCTGTTTCAAAACAAAAAATAAGGGCTAGAGGTATAGCTCAGAGGTAGAATGCCCCTGCATTCAATCCCTAGTACCTCCCCCCAAACCCACTAATATTTTCATAGCAGGAAGGAACCAGTAAAATAAAACCAGCATTCTGGGATTAAGTTCCCTACCAGTCTACTTGGAACCACTGAAAAGCCTAGCAAACTTAACTACTATCTACTTGCCACACTGGCAGGTAGTGCCAAAACAATGGCTCTCAGCAGGAAAAAAGAGAGGGGGAGGTAAAAGGACGAAAAGAAGACAAAAACTCTGAGGAGGAAATCAAAACAACTTAGAGGCAGGAGTGGTGGTACATGCCTATAATCCCAGCTACCTGGGAGGCTGAAGCAGGAATGTCACAAATTCCAGGCCTGTCTGTGCAACTTAGTGAGATACTGTCTCAAAATAAAAAATGAAAAGGTTAGGGATATAGCTCACTCGTAGAGCACCCCGAGGTTCAATCTTAAAAAAAAAAAAAAAAAAAAAAAAAGAATGGAGCTACTCCTAATGACCATTCTTAGCCTATTGCCATTTAGTTGGCAGACCAGGTTTCCCATCAGCTTAAGCCCAGTTTTCAAAAAGCTATTTCATTGACAATCAGATAGGCATCTAATTAAGTAGCACCAAGGGAGTTATTAGTAATGCCTGCTTCATTTCTGGCAATGCGGTTAATTTATATGGATATATTAATATACAGGAGCTTTGGGGAACATTAAAAAATTAAATATAAAGCCAAGCATGGTGGCCCACACTTGAAATCCCAGTACTTGGAAAGCTGAGACAGGAGGATCTCAGGTTCGCAGCCAGACTCAGCTACTTAGTGAGGCCCTCTGCAACTTAGTGAGAACCTGTTTCAAAATGAAGAATAAAAAATACAGCTGGGGGTTGTAGCTCAGACAGCTGGGGGTTGTAGCTCAGAGGTAGCATGAACCTGGGTTTAATTCCCAGTACCGCAAAAAATAAAAAAAATAAATAAATAAATCAAATCTCCCTACAAATGGGCTGTTTGTATTAGGACAAATATATATTAGATGGTGGAAAATGGGCACTGTACTCCCAGAAAAATTATTAGGAAGAAGGCTGACACATCTCACACCCTTTTCTGAAGATGCAGGAGACATGACCATTACTACTTTACCATCTTCCTTTTCACTAATCGGTAAAATGGATCATTCCATCAGTTAGCAGGAGTTGAAAAATACTCAGAGAAAAAGCCTTACCTCTTGTTCACATGAGTCCACTTAGACCTAAAAACTCTAATTTGATTGCAAAGAAGTATAATGGGTCAGAAAAGCTGGGTGGAAGGAGGAGGGAGAGATAATTTCCATTCATAAAGAATACACAGGTAAGCCACACTGTCTTCTAAAACTTTTCCTACTTAGGGGTCAGACCAACTGCTTCCTTAGTTGTAAACCTCTCCTATGTGGGGAAAAAAATGGACGGCTGGGTGGCACAAGGTCAAAGGTGAGCAAAAATAAAGAGGTGGGAGAAGATCTCCAGAGCATATTGCTATTGGTATATTATACAGCTTTTGAGTTTGCAACAGGGAGTAAGGCACAGATGAAGTTGTGACATCAACCCAGGACCAACTGTCACAAGAGAGCAGAGTGTGGTGATACATGCTTGGAATCCTAGTTCTTGGGAGGGTGAGGCAGGAGAATTGCAGGTTCGAGGCCAACCCCAACAACTTAGTGAGACTGGGTTTCAAAATAAAAAAGAAGGCCGGGCGTGGTGGCGCACGCTTGTAATCCCCGCGCTTGGGAGGCGGAGACAGGAGGATCACGCAGGTTCGAAGCCAGCCGCGCGCGCTGGCTTAGGAGACCCTGTTTCTAAATAAAAATATAAAAATAGGTCTGGGAGTGTAGCCCAGAGGTAGAAGGGCTTCCAGGAACCCCAGTACCACCAAAAAAAATTAATAATAATAATAAATAAATAAATAAAAATAAAAATAAAAAAGAAAACAGGGCTGGTGCTTTAGCTTGGAAGCAAAATGCCCCTGAATTTCTCTTTCTCTTTCTCTTTCTCTCTCTCTCTCTCTCTCTCTCTCTCTCTCTCTCTCTCTCTCACTCACACACACACACACACACACACACAAACACACAATGTCACAAGAGTTTTTCTTAGGGACAAGTCCTTTGGCCAATAAAGAATGGCCATAGACAAGCTGGGCGTGGTGGCACATGTGTGTAATCCCAGTACTTGGGAGGCTGAGACAGAAGGATCACAGGTTTGCGGCCAGCCTCAGCTACTTAGTGAGACCCTGCTTCAAAATAAAATATGGGTCTGGGAGTATAGTCCAGAGGTAGAAAGCCCCTGGTTCCATCCCCAGCACCACACACACAAAAAAGAAGTGGAGGCTTTCTGGGCTCAAATCCTTAGATATACCTAAGTAAGCCAGGCTACTCATTTAGAAACAGCCCCACAAACTGAACAAACAGTGCTATGATTTCATTCATCATCAGTGTGATTAGGAGATTCAAAAAATAAATGGCCCAACATTAAAAATTGCTTCCCTGGCCACACCCCCTCAGCTTATCTTTATTACATTACAGGCAAACAAACATCCAATTTGTGGGATAATTGAGGATGATCTGCCACCAATCTACCCAATTGATTACAGCTTATTCCCTTTATACTATCTAAGTGGAACCACTGGGTTAGGAGCAAAGAAGAAAGCTAAATAAGAGCTCATGAGGGAGAAGAATCAACAGATACACTCAACTATGAACTAAGAAGAGGGCAGTGAGGTTCTGAGGAGGGGTAGGAAGCAGAGAATGGTGATTAGAAGGAAAGAAAACCAAGAAACGAGAAAGGGGATCAACTAGAAGGTGTGCAGCCACAAAAATTAAAAGGAAAGCAAAACAATCTAGAGAAAACGACAAAGCAGTAAAGAAACCATTATAAATTAGAACAGAATCTCTTTTAAGTTATTGTTATGTGTAGAAAATACTTCTCTTAGAACATATTAAAGGAAGGCAGGGGAAGAACTGGGCAACAATTAAGAACAGGTGGGGAGCACTGGGACCCTATTTTTATAAAGGAAAGAGGCCAATATGCTTTGACTTCACAAACATTTATTACTGAGCTGTTTCTGGCTTTTAGAAACACTGCATATGTTTGGATATTGTTGTTTTGTTTTTGCTGGGATGCACCAAATAAGAAAAGATGGGACATATTTGTGGTTTTGTAGCTTGTTTTCTTGGCATTTCAGCAGGACATTGGCAAGTTATTCAAACATGAAATTGCCACTGAAATGCCAGAAACCTGCTGATTTTCAAATAATTTTTGTTTGAAAATGATTCCATCTCAGCAGTAGTCTCTTGGTTCCAGAAAGGTCGGAGGTCTTCCCCGAGGCTGGCTCCCAACACCGAATGTCTCCCTCACAAACACATATGCAGGCATTTTGTACTGTGGCATGTCACCTAAATGTTTTGGCTGGCTGCACATTTAGTCTCAGTATGGCACAACGTTCAGTGACTGCCAATTCTAGAAACACATTTTGCAGGGTAAGTGGATTAATAAGGCTTGGTAGCGTTCGACAATCCTAATTTAATTTCATTGGTCCTTTACAGCAGGAGAATCAATGTTGGTAACTCAGAGTGTGAACAACAACACAGAATTCCCCTTTAACATTTTCAAATCTGAAACAAGTGAATTTTTCTATTTCTAGGACTAAATACTACTGCCAACAATCTAATTAATGAAATTTTAGGGAATTGTATTCTGAAAATTAAATATATCAGCCATTTAAATAATGCCTTGGAACCAGGAGCAAGCTTGTAATTCCAGAATTTGGAATAGGAAGATAGGTGGAGCCCAGGTTCAAGACCAGCACATGGTAACTTAGCAAGAGCCTGTTTCAAAATAAAAATAATAATAATAATAAGGGCTGGAGGTGTAGCTCAGAGGTAGTATGTCTCACCCAGCTTGGTGGCCCACACTTGTAATCTCAGTATTTGGGAAGCTGAGACAGGAGGATCACAGGTTCATGGCCAGCTTTGGCTACTCAGTGAGGCCCTCCACAACTTAATGAGACCTGTTTCAAGATAAAGAATAAAAAATAAAAAATAAAACAAAGAAGAAGGGCTGGTGGTGTAGTTCAGAGGTAGAATGCCCCTTGGTTCAATCCCCAGTACTATTAAAAAAAAAAAACAGAATAAATGAATAAATAAAATAATAACTTGGGCTGACAGGCTCCTTGGCAACCCTATCTCACATCAGTCCAATTGAAACACTGTTCACCCTTACAAAATATTTTGATAAAGCACTTTAGAGTAGCAGCTTTATTTACTTATTTATGGTACTGGGACCTGAAGCCAGGAGCAGTCTACCTCTGAACTACACGTCTACCCCTATTTTTTAAATTTAGAAACAGGGTCTCTATAAGTTGCTGAAACTGGCCTCGAACCTGCAATCTTCCTGTCTCAGCCTCCAAAGTACTGGGATTACAGGCATGTACCATAATGCCCAGCTTCACTTTATTATTTTTTAAACCACAGAAATACATTTCAATTGATATCAGGGTTGAATAAGAAAACTGCAAAAGAGAGCTCTTCATTTACCCCACTCCTCCTGCAGAGAGCCACTGCTGGTAGCATGAGGTGTACCTTCCTCAGAACCAACGGTCTGAGGCCGCTGTCTCCAAACCAGTTCCACTTGATACTTAACCTTTCTCTGCCCTCTCCACAGACCCCAGTGGCCTGAAAATTTCTTACTTTTTAATCAGATCCTCTGGAAAGGTTTGATCTTCTGATCCTTGTCAGAAACAAACAGAGATAACTCACATGTCGGGAAACAGAAACTAAATGCTCTTTGGTTATCTAGTAGGAATGCTTCTGCAAACTATTGCTGAGATATAATGGTTGCTCGGGATGACTTATCTACCATCTTTTTTTGTACCAAGCTATCTTTAAAAAAAAAAAAAAGAACACCTTGGAGAAACTGTAAGTATAAGAGGGAGTATTATCATCTTGCATGATAAAGGGGAAAAAAGCTGAAGAAAATGATCAATGATCATAATAACTTTTCTGAATTGCCAATTCAGTAGAAAGCAAAAACTATTTATACGATAACAATAAAGCCAAAGAATTTCCTGGCTCTTCCAATTTAAAGTTAATTTAACAATAATTGTTCAGTCCAGTATCTCAGGTGCATCTCCATCACTAAATATATATACAATTTTAAGCATGGCATTCTTTTCCTTTTCTTTTAATTTTTTGCAGTACTGGGGATTGAACCCAGGGACGTTCTACCTCCAAGTTGCACCCCCAGCCCTATTTTTTATTCTTTATTTTAAAACAGTGTCTCAATAAGTTTTAAGGGCCTCAGTAGCTGAGGCTGACTTCAAACCTGCGATCCTCCTGTCTCAGCCATTCAAGTACTGGGATTACGACTGTGTACCACCACACCCAGCTTAACATGGCATGCTTAAAAATGGTTCCTTTAAGCTGGGTACAGTTACACACGTCTGTAATCCAGTATTTGAGAGGCTAAAACAAAAGAATTTCAAGTTCAAGGCAAACTTTTATAATTTACTGAGAACTTGTTTCAAAATAAATAAAAAATAGGGGCCCTGTAGAATTCCCTGTGAGCCACCTCTCTGGGACATGGATCCCAACCTCTAAGACCTGCATTCCATTGGTGTATACCGCTGCCCCATGACTTTACACAATGTACACGTTGGTTCATTTTCTTACCCTCTTCCGGGACTCTTCAATGGCAGACAGCAGGGCATTGTCCTTCTCATTCTTCAGGAAGCCCTATAAAAGGGAGGGAGATGATACAACTTAGCCTAAAATTAACCTTCAAATAACCAAAAGTATGCTGTTGGACAAAGATAACCGTGTGAGTATCTGCTACCGTGTCCACCTCCAGCCTCAAGAGCGTTGAGTTTAAATTCTTTTAAATGGAGCACATGATGACTGTTAGAAGATAAAGTCCCCATGAGAGAGTAGAAGTCCCATGTTTCATAAATATATAAAAAATGAACAATGAAAGACTGCTCTCTAGAACGAAGCTAATTTTCTCAGGTATTTTGTCCCAGCACCGAAAAGCTCAATCCTGTACCTGGGAAATCTGGGGTTTTGCCAAGTGTGCTTCCTATTTCAGATCTGTTAACATTCATGCTTATTTAATATTGGGGTTAGCAGGTAAAGAAGAAACACTGTACAACCTCATTTAATACGCACAGGTTAAATGTCTGAACCATGTACCTCACATTAACACAACAACCAAGAGGACAGGCTTGGGGTTTGTGGGTTTCAAAACCTGTTGCCTCCATTTACTATTGGCAGGACTATAAACAAGTCACACACACTTCCCAGTCCTCAGTTTACTCATGCATAATAATGAGAAAATGTATCAAGTTTTTGGCTCAAGGTTCAACACACATAGCTCTATCATTAAAACTGATTAAGTCCATATCCACTGGTGACAATAAAGGAAAAGATGCCCAAGGAGAACTCCCTGTTTCTGTTCATTGTCCTTATTTACTTGAGCTGAGGTCTGTAGGAAGGAACACGACACTGTCCCAACAATCATAATTGCCAGCGGGCAGAGAGGAAGAAATAAAGAGGAAGCAGGCTTCCGTGCCATTTCCACACATATACAAGGGTGAAGCTTCTTTTCCACAGCCTGGGGAGTTGGGACCAAGTAGGAATAAGGAAGATGATTCATCAACTAATGCGTAGAGATCAAAGTCTTAGTTGTAATATGGAAGAATTTAAGTTCCTTACACATCAGCTCCACTTATATTCTATAAGGAAGGTTAAATACACTACTGATATACATGTCTGAAATGACATGTGTTTTCATAATCACCTGTTTTTTTAAAGGAACTTTGGCAAAATGAAATACAAAGAATTAAGAAAAAGGTTTTAGAATGATAAACTACATTAAAGCACATTTGAAAGCTGGGTGTGGTGGCACATGCCTGTAATCCCAGTACTTGGGAGGTGAGACGGGAAGATCAGAGATTAAAAGACAGCCTGAGCAAGTAGTTAGATTCTCATCAACCTAGTGAGACCCTGCTTCAAAATAAAAATAAAAATAAAATAGGAATGGGAGTGTAGCTCTGAGGTTGAATGCCTCTGGGTTCAATCCCCAGGACCACACGAGAGAAAAAACTCACACACACATTTGATCACTGCTGTATATTTGAAGTGTAACTAACTCATAAGTAAGCAACTGATTTTTGATTACTTATGTTTTAACAATCATATAAATACTTTAGCACATTTTATTCAAGTGACTCTAGATATGAGGACGCTGGTTCATTAAAAAATGAAGGTGGGAGCAACATCAGAATATAATTTAAATAAAATATTACTATCTTCATAGATTCCCCAGATCCTTATGTATTGCCCCCACAATTCTACTACACTTGACACATACCCCAAATTGGACAGTGCATGGAGATAGACAGAGAGAGTGGCCTGAAGATTCCTCAGTGTAGTCTAAGGCAACTCTGAAGACACAACACAAAAACTACCCAACTAAGGTCAGGCATGGTGGCACACCTTGTAATCCCAGCATTTGAGAGGTGGAGACCAGAGGATCGCGGTTCGCAGACAGCCTCAGCTACTTAACAAGGCCCTTCGCAACTCAGTGAGACCCTGTTTCAAATAAAAAGACTAAAAAATAAGGCTAGGGGTGTAGCTCAGACGTAGAATGCCCCTGGGTTTCATCTGCAAAACAAACAAACAACCCCCCCCAAAAAAACCCTGCCCAAATATTCATAGTGATGATTGGGGTGGAGTGGGGTAGGAGAGGTGTTATTCACTTCCTAATAATGTACTGGTCTCAGTAAACCCTGGAACTCACACAGTCCCTTCAGAAGGTGGAAGCCAGTCACAAGTCTGTTTCTGGTCATTGCAGGATTGCCAACAGCCTTATTTGAAATGGTGACAAAGATTTGAATGTGCCTTTGTTTAAACCCTTCATGGCAAATGATTATTTCAAACCAATAAAATCTTTGTTGTTGTTGTACAGGGGATTGAACCCGTTAAGAGTCTTGCTAAGTTTCGGTGGACTACCCTTGAACCTGTGATCCTCCTGTCTCAACCTCCCAACTATTGGGATTACAGGTGTGTGCTATCATACCTGGCTCAAATCAACAAACCTCTAATGTGAATTCCCTTTCATGAAAAGTGTTCATCAACTGATGCTGCCAAAGGGTAGGCTTAGACTGTGCTCTGCTGCATTTTTTTGTGGCTGCTGCTATAGAAAGCTGATTGTCTAAAGGAGCTACATTTTTAGTAGTGGTGTGTGTGTGTGTGTGTGTGTGTGTGTGTGTGTGTGTGTACACCTGGTAGTCTGCTTCCTTTCCTTTCTCTGTACTTCCCAAGTCAAATCTCAACACATTATATCCTTTTAGCTGCACCTACATCCACATAGCTCTCACATACATATAAGACACAATGCAAAGTAACAGACACATTTGTTTAAAAGTAAAACAATATTCTTCAAGAAACATAACCCCAATTTTCAAAGAGATAAAATTTTAAGTAGTGGTTATGAAAGAAAAAGAAGGAAAAAAAGACATTATTGCCCTGGGGGAGATTACTCCTGTCTAAAATATTTACTACAAAGCTACATCTTAAAAATCTCAATATCTAGTAAAAGAAGTACTTATGTGTGAGTCAAATATTAGCTATCACCCACATATGAAACATTATGTACCTCAAAACTGGCTTTCTCAATAGTACAAACTAAGTCCATAAAATACAGCTGTCCTTCAGGTTGCAGGACTTCCTCCTACACCTATGCACACAATACTAAAACTCACAGATGCCCAAGTCCCTAATATAAAATGGCATGATATCATGATATTTGCATATAATTTATGTATACTTTAAATCATTTCTAGATTATTTATACCTTTGCAACATAAATAGCATGTAAATAGCTGTCAAGCTGTATTATTTAGGTAATAACAGGAAGAATTCTTTGTGTATTAAGTATAGTGGCAGTTTTTCTCCCTCAAATACTTTTGTTCAGCATTTGGTTGACTCTGAGGATGTGGAAAACTACAGATAAGGAGGGTCAATGTATATAGTTTCTGAATTTCTTTTTTTTGGGGGGGGCAGGTCTGGGGATGGAAACTAGAGGCATCTGACCTCCAAGCTACACTACATCCTCTGCCCTATTTTTTATTCTTTATTTTGAAACAGGGTCTCACTGAGTTGCGGAGGGCCTCACTAAGTAGCTGAGGCTGTCCGCCAACCGGGATCCTCCGATCTCAGCCTCCCAAATGCTGGGATTATAAATGTGCGCCACCACGCCCGGCTTAGATTCTGAATTTTGATTTTCATCCTTTGGCTTATTTTTTGAAAAGAATCTTTAAAATAACAATAATGTGTACAGAGTAGTGCTAGGGTCTGTGTGCCATCTAGTGGTGATTAGTTTCTTAGAAAGAACATATACTCTGAGGAGAAAAATAACAGCTGTAACTGAACAACTCAACTCAAAAGTAGGGCATATAACCTGTCTCAGCTGGGCATGGTGACACACATGCCTGCAATCCCAGTACTTGGGAGGCTGAGACAGGAGGATCAAAAAATAAAATAGGGCTGAGGGTGTTGTAGCTAAGAGGTAGAATGCCCTGGGTTCAATCCCTCTATGGGGAAAGGGAGAAAAGGGGGAAGGGGGGAAGGGAGAAGAGAGGGAGGAGAGAAAGGAGAAGGAGGAGGCGGGAAGAGAAAACCTGCCTCGCCCAGGTTTCCACAGATCTCCTCTCTGACTTCCCTTTATCTATTTCCTTTTCTCCAGTTCTTCCTGTAAAGCATCTCTCATGCTCTCCCACTGGAGATGTACTTAAATAGCTTACCAGAAAATGGGTTCTCTGGAGAGGTGGGCTATGAAGGGTGAGCTGGCTTCTGCCACTCTGAAGCTCCTGAGCACAGAGAAGATCAGGTAGCTCACCTCCCACTCTAAGACGCCAGGGTCTAACTGTAGTACTCACAGCCCCCTATCACTTTGTTCTCTCATCTTACCAATAAGCATTTTTAATTGCTCGTAGTCTCCCACACAACCCTTGACTGTTGGTTTACTCAAAAACAAACAAACAAACAAACAAAAAACCTCCATACACATCCTACCTAGCAGGTCTACTACTCCTGACTTTCCCATCTGCACTCTGCTTTTCACTGCAGAGACCTGAACAGATCCTCTTCTAACTGGCTCCTTGAATGTGTTTTGGGTTCCAGCTTTCTACAGTACATAGCAGCTCCTATCAGGAAGCAGTTAAGGGCCAGACACTACTCCAGGCCATTCAAAGACATGACTGCTAACCCTTTAACAATATTAAAGTATAAAGATGATCATTCTACTCTCCCCCGCCTTCCTTCTCTGCCTTATTTCATGGGTTAAAAAAAAGAGAGAGATTTCAACATTTAACTAACTTGAACAAGGATTCTTGACCAGAAGAGGGAGAGGCAGAATTCAAAAATAATTCACACTCTCCAGACCAATGCTTTTACTTAACAGACAATAAATATCTGTCAAGAAAATAAAGAAAAATTTATTTCCCTTTTTAGAAGGATGGAGACCCTATCCTTAAATTTATTTTCTTCATCAAGTATCAATTCTCCTTTACAAATGAAGAAGTTGAGGCCTGGAGAATAATAACTCTTATGGCAGTACATCTTAGTACATTTTTATCTGAAATGCCGGGACTTCAAATGCCTAAGTATTTGGGATTTCAGAGCCCTCCCCCAGATTATTTAATATTTACAGATACATGATGAGACATCTTGGGGATGGGACCCAAATTTAACATAGAATTAATGTATGCTTCACATACAATTTGTACAAATATCCTAACAGTATGTTTTTGTTTTGTACTGGGAATTGAACCCAGGGACATTTTACCTCTGAACTACATCACCAACCCTTCTTACCTTAATTTTATTTTTTCGGTACTGGGGATGGAACTCAGGGGAATTCTACCTCTGAGCTACACCCCAGCCCTATTTATTATTATTATTATTATTATTATTATTATTATTATTAGTGGTGGTACTAGGGTTCCTGGAAACCCTTCTACCTCCAGGCTATACTCCCAGACCTATTTTATATATTTTTATATATTTTATATATATTTTAATTTAATTTAATTTAATTTAATTTTTAATTTAATTTAAATTTTTTTTTAATTTGGAAACCGGGTCTCCTAAGCCAGCGAGGCTGGCTTCAAGCCTGCGCAATCCTCCTGTCTCCACCTCCCAAGCGCGGGGATTACAAGCATGCGCCACCACGCCTGGCCTTATTATTTTTGAAACAGGGTCTTATTGAGTTACAAAGGGCCTAAGTAGTAGCTGAGGCTGGCCTAGAACCTGGATCCTCCTGTCTCAGCCTCCCGAATGCTGGGATTACAAGCATGTGCCACCATGCCCAGCTTTATTTTGAAACAAGGGCCTCGAACCTACAATCTTCTCCTCTCAGCCAGCGAAGTATCGGGATTATAGGTGTGTGCTATTATGCCCGTCTATCCTGACAGCAATTAATATTTTGGAGACTCGTGTTTTGACAACACATCATCACATGAGGTCAGATGTACAGCTTTCCACTTGTGGCATCATGTCAGCACTCAAAATGTTTGAGCTGGAGTGAAACTGCTTTATTTGGGGCAGTTTAGACTTTTGGATTAGAAATGTTCAGCCTGTACTAATAATAATCTAACATATATATTGATTACTCTGTGCCAAGCACACACATTTGATTGTGGCCCTCACTTTTAACCCAATGTAAAACTCTCAAAACTACTTAACTAAATCATACTTTAAAATATTCTTAATGCATAAGATAGTTTCTAAAGCTTCTTCCAACTCTAAAATGCTGTGGGGCTTCTACATTATGATGACCCAGTTCACAAGCAGCAAAACGCAGAAACCAAATTTCCTGGCCCCTCATTTATTTACCCTCTTCTACTCTACCATGCTCTCTCTAATCACATCTAACCAAGAAAGAATAAAAAGGTGTCTAATGCTTACATATCTATTCCTTCTCCATCATACCTCACAGAACGGAAGGATGAGAACAAATGTCAAGGTTCTGGGATTCCTTTAGAATACTGGTTTTCAAAATATGAATCAGAACTCACAAATGAGTCATGAAACCAGATAGCACTTTTAAAAGTGAAACAGAACATAAGGTATGTGGTATGGATAAGTACTGTGTTGTAAGTACTCTTTATTTCAATTAGGTACATTTATGGGTGTGTGTGTGTGTATACTACTCCTGACTTCCCCATCTGCACACTGCTCTTCACTGCAGAGACCTGAACAGATCCTCTTCTAACTGGCTCCTTGAATGTGTTTTGGGTTCCAGCTTTCTACAGTATATAGCAGCTCCTATCCAGGAAGCAGTTAAGGGCCAGACAGTACTCCAGGCCATTCAAAGCCATGACTGCTAACCCTTTAACAATATTAAAGTATAAAGATGATCACTCTACTCTTCCCCACCTTCCTTCCCCGCCCTATTTCACAGGTTTAAATATTTTTCAGTGTTGTACCATTTCTTACTGTGTATTTATGTAAAAGTCTAGCTGCTCTCATTCAGCAGGTGGCAGCAGACGCTGCAGGAGTGGCCGTGGAGTTCCACCACTGGCGGGCTCAGCAGATCCACAGGCACTGCAGACAGCACAGGAGCCACAGGTGGCAGACCTTGGTGATATAACTTGGCGCTGTGAGGACACCAGGCCATCTGTCACTGTCAGGATGTCAAGTCCCATTTTGCACATGGTTTCTGCTATTGAGCTAAAAAAGAGGGTTGTGCAGTTATGTGATGGGTCTGGGTCCATTAAGGCAAAATACATTACTTGCTCCCATGATTCAAATTGGTTTCAGGGTGGTCTACAAATTCTCACAGACTGAAGAGAGTTTAATGCGCACAAGAAGATCCTAAACTCAAAAATGCACAACTCTGGGCAGTGCCTCCTCTCAGACCAGCAAAGGGCCATATGCGCAACATTGGGAGCTAAGTGTGCTGATGTGCCTGACCTCGAGGGCATGCCAACATAACTGAGATATTCCATCAGAACCTTTGCCTTCTGAGGAAGCCACAGGCTTTTGAGAGAGTTGCTAATATAAGCCCACAAAATGATCTTTTGTAGATTACCTTTCTATCAACCCCATCCCATGCACCCACCCCAGAAGAAAAAAAAAGGGAAAAAATCTCCATATAACGAAAACACAATTTCCAAGATTTTTACATTGAGTAAAGAAAGAAAATGAGAGGTAGGACTCCTCATGACCCAGCAGGGAAACCCGTGGGGTAAAAAGGGGCAGGAATGGGGACATGCCATTTCTGTAGTGAGGCAAGGAAGAGAGATTATCTGGCACACCTCCACAGGTCAACACAACATAGGCATGTAACTACTAGATGCCTCTGCTATTTCTATACCAAGGCTTCAAGCTGGGACTGCTTAGCACATGAAGCTGCTGTACTAGGAGAGGAAGGCCAAAGTCAAGGGCTGTATCCCAAGGAGTGCCATTTAAATCTCTGTGCTGCTGCTACAAGCCAATGCTGCCCCTTTTATGGGCCCCAGTGCATTCTTATTATCTGCTATTCCTCTCTCTGGCCATCCAGAAAAACAATCCATCTAACTCTGTGATTGAGAGGCTCTAGAAACTCCATAAGGAAAGGGAACAAGTACTAAGGGCATAAACGAGTAAAATAAAAAATGATGGTCGTGGTTACTACTGGGAAAAACACTGTTTTTCATAGAATCCCCTGCTCTGAAATCAAGCAAATCCTACCATACCCTTTCAGGGTGGTAAAAACCACTTTGCAGGCCACAGGAGGACTGGGGAAAGGAAATGACTTGGTCAGTGCTGTTATCGCAACTCTTCCAGAAACACCAGTCATCCTAGTGAGGGGCCATGATGCAGCAGGATGTGCCAAGCTGCAGTGGCAGGGCTTCTGCTGCTGTCCTCTCTCCACTCACTGAACGACAGCGGGCGCAAGAGTGCTAGACATTAAGAGGAGCGAGCAGCCAGCCAACTGCTCTCATGCTGCTGAGGTGGCCCTAGGAGAGAAAGCAAGGGTGACCGAGCATTTTCTCTCCTTCCTCCAATCGTCCCCCAAAAGCCTGGCACACTTGCTTGGGCTAAACTCTGGAGATGCAAGAATGAAAGGGATTCTGAAGAACAAACTTTTCCAATCCAGCTTTGCAAATGGAACAAACACTTAACAGTGTGCCAAAGTAAGCCTGGCTTCAAAGAGCAACAGCAGAGCCCTCTCCTCACCCAAAGGTACAAATACATCTAAAAACATATGAATGCCAAAGTCTTTCTAGGTGAGGGGAAAATGAAATAAAGAGGGTCGACTAAGGAATGACAAAAATGTTTCAATATGTCCATCTTAGAGATGTCCATATCCAGGGAACTTTGGGTCCTAGAACCACACTGCAAAATAAAATAAAGTACATTGATAATGGCTTTTAAAGGGGAATAAAAGCAAGATTCCGGGGATGTGAAAGGGAACGGATAGCAGAGGGTGTGTCTTTAGAGGCAGTCAGTGGAAGCCAGCCGCTTCTGCCAGGCTGGTTTCCGCAGCACTCAGGATTAAGCTAGTTCTACTTAGCAAGCACAAGGAGCGCTGTTAGGACAATGTTTGGGAGCCACATCTCATATTAATTCCCTGCTGGTACATGGTGTCAGTCATTTACACTGCAGTTGAAAATCACAGCTCCTCCTGCTATGCAGCAACGCGTATGCTGATGGGATTGGAGCTCCAATCACCATGGCTGTCAGAGAAAAGGGAGCACTGGTTTTGCTGCAGTTTCTTTTTATTCTGAAATTTTTTTCAAGAATTTATTTTTTGGAGACTACCGAACAAACATGAAACCATCTTTTCCCTTTTATTACTTCACATTGTCGTAAATGGAATTTGTCAAGGCTCTCCTTTGCTAAGAGTGCTTGTGATTTCACACGCTCTCTAAAACCTTAATTAAGTTTAGAAACGTTTTAACTTTACTTTGTCAGAGGTAAGAAATACTGCAGAATGCACCATTCACCAATGTCACCACAGATATATAAAACACGAAGCGCTGCTTAGCGAGGGTGACAAATACAAGCAACAGAAGGGGAAAAGGCAAGACCATTTTTCACATATAAATTGCTCCAAACTGACAGGAAGCTAAATCCTTTCTGCTCAGTGCATTCCCATACAGGTGAAGGTGCAACCCTGCACTGTGGGACCCCGCACAACTCGAGTTAAAGAAATGGCATGCTGGGAAACACTTCAGAATGAGCAGCTCCATCCCAGCTCCATTCCTTCATGCCAAACCAACATGGCAGACCTAAAAGCCTGATTTGCAGGACAGATCTTATTTTTAAATGTTTGTTTAAAAACAATAATCCATAAATGCATATCATATTTAATACCAGCCCAAAAGGACTCCAACCACAGCTCAGTGTCATTTTTGGCACAACAGAAAAGGAATATATCTGTGATTTAGGCTGCTAAGGCAAAGACAGACTTTGCTGAAAGCTCAATCCATTATAGCCACCAGTCACCAGCAAGCCCACAAAGAGAAGGAAATGGAGTCAGATGCAGGCAACGGCACAACGCAGCACAGATTAGGAGTCAGGTGATCTGGATTTAGGGCAAAACGAACTACTTTTCAATGTATGACCTTGAGAAAATTATTTAACTGCCGTAAACCTTGCTTTTCTTAAGATGAGCTGATTATGATACATAAACTTAAGAAATTCCAACTCCATAAGAGATGGAAACAGATGAGAAATTAACATTGTCATTAACACTATGACTACAGTTCACTTGCAAAACAACCCACATCTTGAATGACAAAACAATTACAATAAGGTTTGTTTTTGAAGGCGACATATTTATTTTATATATAATATACCCCAAACTCACAAAGAGCTAGAATGAAAACCAGAGACAAATAACATTCTCATGGGAATGCTTAATTTCACCCTGCTTTATATATAAAGATTCTATTCTTCATTTTCCAAAAATCCAACCTATACTGGAAAAAGTTTCTATACTAAAAAAGAAAAGCACAAAGCAAGGAACTTCAGAAGCGTTAATACAATTTCTTAAAACTGACACTTGAAACCATCTAGATATAAGTGCTAAGTCTTCAAGAAAATCTCAAAAATTCTTCCAATAATAAAAAGTAACTGTAAATTGGCAAGATGGCTACTAGAGGTGCCTTCAAACTCAACTGAAAGAAAATAACTCAGGAGATCCACCTCTTGTCTTGGTGCTCCTGGTGACGCCATTTTCCTCCTTCCTCACTGCCATCTTAGTGCCAAAGGATGATTTCTAGCGGGCTGGCTGACAAGCTTGCTTACCTACATTTATGGCTTTACCACAGAAGTCAAAGGTTTGATACAAATGTACTGTTTGTCACAAAAAGCAGCAGCTTCTGACTCTTTTTTACTAGGCAGGCTAAAATTTCATAAGAAAACTGAAGAATGTCCAGATTGAAGAAATCCAGGAATCACCATCAAGTACTAGGAAGGAGAGCCTCTTCAGTAAGCCAAACTCAGATGGACCATGGTGGAGGCAAAGAAAATAGGAAGCAATTGCGTCTCTGCTGCCTTCCCAAGGTATCTAAGAAGGCACTTAGTACACAGCTTTTTATAAAGCCACTCTTCAACCAAGTATTTTGCTTTAAAATTTTCAAAGCAAGGCTTTGAAGCACCCCCTCATGCCTTCCAACCAAACATTTTATTCAATCAAAGCCGTAGTTAAAATGGAGTTCTGACTTGCTGCCCTAAAACTGTTTTATTTCAAGGTGCCTTGCAAATCTCAGGGAAGAGAATCCCTTTGCATTCTACGATACATCTAAACAAGTATTTTATTAAATATATTGTCCCTCCCAACTAAGAAATTATGTCGAGATCTAGGCTTTGATGCTGCAAGCTAATATTAGTACCATAGATTTACAGAATCTTTGTAGGATTCTAACTAGTTTATAACAAATCTTCCTATATTAGTGAAAAGGCTGATGTGAAAAAGACTGTTCTCTCCTTGGTTTCAAACATCTATTAATTAGAGAAAAAGCATTCAGTGAGAATGAACAGTTTGTTACCGCAACAAGACCTAGAACAGCTGGTATTACAAATTTGGTATCAAGTTAAAAGGATTTTCAAATACCTAGTTCTGTGAAAAGGATTTTCAGATACCTAGTTCCTTAAACAGCTACTAAAGCATTCTGGGCAAATTCTTCATGGTATAGTTTACTATAAAATACACTTACTATAAATTCTTCAGGGTTTAAGAGGTAAAAATCCTTCAGCCTTTAAAAGATGAACATACAAATTGAAGTTAAAATCCACTTGTTTCCTCTTAGTAACAGCATAAAGGAACAAAGAAATAAGCCAGGTCAAATCCAATTAATTTTCAGAATCAAGATTTATAAGCTTATAATTACAAACAAGAGTTTTATATGAACAGCTTTGAAGTCACAACTATTAATTAAGCAGAGTACTAAAAATTATTCCTATGATAGTAAAATCCTCAATTTATTGATTTTTGAAGACAAAATCTTGTTTTGTCAAAATATTTCTTATGTATTTTAATCAACTCTTATAGGTCATTAACATAAAGTGCTTTCTTAAACAATAAAAAGCACTAAAATCCAGCAGTTCTCTTCAGGAATGGAAAATATATTGTTTTTAAGATAGTGAAAAGAAGCCTACAACTCTTAAATTCACTATATTCAGATTTTTTTTCTCTTAAGTGTCATTTTTACCCCGGACTAATGATAAACTCATATATCTCTATGACTTAAAATTACTAAGGAATAATTAATTGAAATAATTTGCTACAATCACTTATGAAATGCATATTTTAAGAGTATATATCCCACTTGGTTTTTAGCACAATACCTAAAACCATACATCCAAGAGTCTCTGTATTACACCTTTTATATTTGCAGCATTCACTTACAAGTCTATTTTGCCCATTCAACCAAAGACAGATTTTCGACCTTTCACCACTCTATGAGAAATACTTACTGTAGACAAAAGGATTCCATTTTCTTTCTGGGAATGTTCTCCACCCTCTAAAGAACTCTTCTACATAGTGTGCAAATTCATTTTCTTAGTTTTATAGTCACAAAGCTCCTGTGTCACAGAAACTAATGTAAATGAAATGGCCCTGCAGCTGCCTTCAAAATCCAGTTCACCTCGACCATGATACAGCTAATTGTTAAAAATGGTGGCTGAGACATTTTCCATACATTAAATTAAGGAGCTCTGATGAAGATGCTGGCACCCACCCACTTCAGACAAAGGAAAATAATTTGTAACTGTACCAAGGCACAGTAATTGAGTCATCTTCCATACAGGGTCAGTGTTAGAGGTTTCCTCCATCTTTACAAAATGCAAACCACAGCTTATTGTCTCATCTCAGAAATCAATTCCTTGCAGTGCTACACTGGGTCAGAGTTTTAAGGGAATCTTAGTCATGGGTGAATCCAGCCTCCAGTGCTGAGAGGAGCCGAATTCTCAGTCTCCTCCCTTCCTTAAGCAGCTCCTTCATTCCCCACTTGATAGTTCTTCAAGCCTTCCTATTGTTAAGAGTAAAGTCCTACACTTCTGAAGGAACTGAATCCCTCAACTAGGCGAGCAATTTCCAAGTCTGAGCTTCATCAGAAAGAAGTAAAGACCCTAAAAGTCCCATCATACTGATATATTTTGTGGAATGAAAAGATGTATATATTGTCATTTTTTTTTTTTTGGTTGATGTTTTTAAGGGAAGACAACAAACTAGGTGCTTTTTAATGTTAAATTAAAACATTTTATCTATGCTATTAATCAAGGTATTTAGTGTTTAAAGGTACGTTATCTTATTCTCCAGATAATGTTAAATGACTTGGGAAGTTTTCATTTGAGTTATACAAATCACACAAAAAACTGAAATATATTTAAAAGACTCATACTCCTTTAAAGATAAAATTAAGAAAAAGTAACTATCTTAATTTAAATTACCAGAAATAATAATACTTAAGAATCCACATCTTAGGTGTTACTATTTAATTCTTCTTTAATCTTTGTGCTAAAATATTTCTTGTGAAATAATTACAAATATTTCTAATAGTAATTTTACCCTAATCGCCAAATATAAATGACTGATTCCTTGGTAATATAGCCTACACACACACACACACACACACACACACACACACACACACACACACTCTTTCTCTCTCTCTCTCTCTCTCTCTCTCATTTACAATTCCAAAAAGATTTGATTTCGGCAAAGAAAAGAAAGTCTATTTTCATATTTCACATCATACAAGAATTCTGTACTTCACATGTCTCTTAAAAATCCTTTAAAAAGTCCACACTACTTGATACTTAAAGATGAAATCCACAAAAATCCAAAATAGTTAACTATTTAAATCTTTAGGCAACTACCTTTGCCCCACCCAACAGATTTAAAAAGAAACAAACATTAGAATGGCAAGACACAAATCTGAACAATTCTCAGAATCAAGTACTTTTTCTATCAAATGAGTTAACTGCATCCAAATTTATCTAAAAAATTTAAAACAACCAAGACTTTGTCTTTCAAAGGTACTGCAACATGCTATCACTCTATTTACCAGGTGCATTTATCTTCATTTCTTTACAAAAACATAGGCAATCCTACCTGCAGCTCTCAAATTTAAGGAGTTGCAGACCAGTCGATGCTGTCGGTCACTGCAGCTCTTCCATGCCTTCTATGTGGAATGAGCTCTGGGAACCACTGCTCAAGTTTTTCCCACCCCAAACTGCCTGAATTGAGGAGTGGGGGAAGGAGAAGGGGAACCAGAGGGAAAGGAAGAGAGAGAAGAGAAAGAGAGGAAGGAAGAAGAAAAAGGCAAAGAACAGCCCCTCTGCAAGTGCTGATATGACTGAAGCACTGAAGAGTCCAACTAGACAATGAGATTGCAGGGTTCCCTAAAACGGATGCACTGCAGCCCCTGGAGCAGAGCATCATCATCCGAGGTGCTCTATGCAGATTCAGAGAAGTCAGCTATCAGTTTGAAAGCACAAACTGACGGGAGTAACAGTTTATAGGTTACAGAAGGGTATTTTATTGTTAACGGACTGTACCAAGTTAAGATTTAAGAGGGGGAGAGATAACATGTAGGCAAGGAATGTTATGATACTTTTTTCCCCGACCCAAGCCACTGCAATTACTCTGATGTGAATTTTTGATGACTTCCGACATCTTGCATGGTTAATAATCGCTTCAGCTGTCATGTTTGGTTAATGTGGAAAATGCATTTGCTGCATTGTGATGCAGTGCTGTGGCCACAGATTGTAACACCAGTTGTGAAGCTGGTCCCTTAACTGAGCAGCAGGAATTTGCACATGCCATGATGCTAAAATAAATGGTAGTTAAAATATTTTATACAGCAGCAGACAGATTCTGCCATTTTAGTCTACAGAATGTGTAGATCTAACATACAGAAGAATCTCAGATCATGTGCCCTTGTAAGCTGTACTGTCCTTCAAACAGAACAGTAAATTCACTATCTTAAATGTTTGGTCTCTTAGTAGTTAAAAGATTCTGATACTATTTAAATAACTATTTGGATTAATTATAGCTCTGAACAGAACAGAGATTATTTGCATTTCAGGAATATACAGCCAATGAAACTGTCAGTGACACAGGGAAATGCAGACCTTTTATTAACATATGCTCAGCTCAACTGTCACTTCTTTGTACAACATTTAGGGGAAAATATATGATGTGTAAGTAATGAATATTCCTATTCTACCACAATGGTTTTTAAAAATGTTCCTCAGAAAGAGATTTTTCTGTTTTAACGTATAACCTGAAAATTAAAGATTACATTAAAATACTAGCATGTTTTTCATTGTCACAAAAGGAAATTCAATACAGCAAACAACTATGCAAATACAAGAGAGCTTCTAAAAAAGCAAAGATAAAGCCGCACTAAGACCCTGACACCAGATGATTAAAGTCAGACCAGTCAGGTAGTAGGGACATCATGATGGTGCAGATTGTGAAAGGAAAATGGGAAGAAAGATCATTCCCTTTTCACAAGCAGAATCCAGGGAGCCTAAGACTGCATTCTCTTGGTTGTAAAACCAACACCTGTACTGCAGAACCTGAAAGATATATGATACTGACCCAAGTTTATATTTCCATACAAATATCAACTTGGCTATTTAGCTTCGACACTGTAGCCACTTAAGGTTGCCTGACCTACCATCACAATTTTTGTCTCTTAAGAAACAGAACTAACTTACAGACTTAATAATATATATATATATATATATATATATGTATTTAGCTTATATTTCTTATATCAGAACTTCTGCCAATTAAATGCCAGGAGTTGAACTGTTTTAGACATTTCTGCCTTAAAAAACAAACTAAAAACCTCAACTAAGCTAAAAAAAAAAAAATGTGCCGGGCGTGGTGGTGCACACTTATAATCCCCACGCTTGGGAGGCGGAAGCAGGAGGATCGCGCAGGTTCAAAGCCAGCCACACTGGCTTAAGAGACCCTGTTTCCAAATAAATATATATATATATAAAATAGGTCTGGGAGTGTAGCCCGGAGGTAGAAGGGTTCTATCCCCAGTACCAGCAAAAAGAAAAAAAACCATAGGGACTTATGCTACTAACATAAAAATCAACTCATGATTCCCTTTGTGTCATTCACTGTGACAGCACCAAGGGCATACTTTGGAGGTGCATGTGTTAACAAGCACGGTCAAGCTGAAGAGCTTTCTGGTTTTGTTGCTTACCCTAACTTAAAATTAACTGCACCAACAGTGCTATTTGGTACCACAGCAGATGTTGCAGTAGTTGTTGCTAACATTCAACAATTTCAGTTTTTTTTGTTCCAGACCCAATACAAGGTACCACTAGCAGTTCAGAAACCACACAAGGAAGAAAGGAAGGGAATGTGTGCTGGGGGTAGCTTTGAAATTAACCAGCCTCAGCTTATGCTCCAATTACCGAACAAAAGACAATCCTGGGGGACTTCTCTCTGAACCAGTGCAAGAAGCAAACTCTTTTGTTTCTGATCAAATAAATACTGTATTGGAGCATGGTGGCTATGCAGCAATAGGAGTCTCTGCCTGGGGATGGAAGGGGCAAGAAAAAAGAACCCAAAGACTCAAGTGTGGTTAAAACAAACCACCTTACTGATGTAAAATCTGTTCCTGAGGGAGGCATCTGAGGCTCTCTACAGGAGAAGGAGAAAACCCTCTCTATTTACCAAAAAGCAACAAACAAGCAAAAAACAAAAAACAAAACAAAAACAAAAACAAGCCAAACAACAACAACAACAAAAAAAAACCTCACTGAGTCTGTTAAGGCTTTTTTCTCTTTAGTATTGCTGGATACAGAAGACATTTTGTTATGCAAGAATAAATCCTAACTCAGAACAGAACCCTTCTTCCTCTATTCTGAGCAGCCCAAGGGAACGAGCCAAAAAAAAGCTGGACTAGGAGTTCCAGCAGATTCTGACTGCAAAGAACCTCCGAGCAGAGGGACTGAGAAGTGCTAACAAACCTGCCTTCAGAACCGGCAGCCGAATGCGAAAGCCGTAAGAACGCTGCGAAGACGCTGCCTAACCAAGGAGGAGTCTCTGCTTGTTTTGTTACTACTTGTTATGTCACGAACATAGAGTGACCCATTCCTAAATGTCTCACGGGCAGTCCATTGTCCGATTTGATGTTCTGAACTTACATAGCCCTAAGCACCAAAAACTGATGAGAAAAGGGTAGAAAACTCATGGGCCTAGCAATTAGTAATATAAGGGATAATGCAAATGCAAAGATTATAGAATAGGAAAAAAAAAAACAATGAAATTCTATATAATTCAAGTAGAAATATAATTGCCAGGTAAAAATCATATTTATGTAGACGAGTATAAAGCTCTACAAGTAAGCTGATCATCCAAAGGACTTTAGCCAGGAATAACTTTTACAAATCTGTGTTGGGCTCTCATCTGCCAGATTTCACTGGGCTGCTGGGAAGATCCAACAATGGATGGGAAAGTGCTTTAAGGGTAAAGAACAAAAGGCCACGTGAGTTCAGCAATTATACTCCACCCTCAAACCCCCAGCTTTGTAGGCATCGCTAGATTCTAGTTTCCTTCCCCGGGTCGTCGCTTAACATGGAGACCTTGGTCCTTTGTCTCATGCTATATATTTCCCTTTCCACATATTAAATTTACTACCATAATTCTTATTGTGGTAAGAGCGGCTCTAGAAAATTCTGTCAGTCAGGCATGGTGGCACATGCCTATAATACCAATACTTAGAAGGCTGAGACAGGAGGACTGCAGGAGAGCAGCCTCAGCAATCTGGCGAGGCCCTCACCAACTTAGTGAGACCTTGATTCAAAATTTAAAAAGCTGGAGTGTAGCTCAAATGGAACATTCCTGGTTCAATCCCCAGTGCCACCACACACACACACACACACACACACACACACACACACACACACACACACGCAAAAAAAAAAAAAAAAATCTGTCAGAGGTGTTTTCTGAGCAGTGCTTCTCGCTCCATCCCGAAATGCTCTGGGGGCACTTCTTTGGTGATGGTGCGCCCAAACATCAAAAGCTGAAGTGAAATCTCCCAGTCTAGTTAATCTTCCCAATTCCTCAGCCTAGTCCTAAAGCACCAATCCTTCTTGTTCCAAACTTCATGTTATTTCTGAACATCCTCCTTAAGCTCAGACACAAGCGCAGTAGGTGTTTTATTCCAAATGTCTCTTACACATCTTTTCCTCTCAGCTGCCACTGGTCCTCGTGGATGGATTATTACAACTGCCTCTGACCAGTGGGTCAGCAGGTATTTTCCACTGGCCAAGCCAGCTTCTAGAAGCACCACCGACCCCTCCCTCCATTCCGCTCCACACTACCTGCTCTCACATCTTCAACCTGCCACCTACGCTCTACGGCATGGCAGTCACTCCATCCACATCTGAAACCCAGCCCCTAGCAGACTAACTTCTCAGCACATAACGTCTGCTTGCCCCTCCCTGTCTCCAGTAAGGTCATTCTTCTCATATCTTCCTCTTCACCTTCTGCATGTTAAACCCATTTCATCTTTCAAGGCCCATTCACATGCCAGTTGTCTCCAGTGGTCTTCTCCAACTTCCCCAGAACCAATTCATCATTACTCCTTCATCTCCTTTGAACTCCTGTGGTATTTAGAAGCCTGCAAGATTCCCATTCAATTTTGTCTGTCACATTACACTCTTAAGCAGTTTGATTTCTTGTAGGAAAGTTCATCTTGGCTCTCTAGATAGAAGACAAGCTTCTAGAAGAAAAGTATACAAAATTTATATTTATTCTAATTTATCCTTGGTGCATATACCATAGTCCTATCCTTGCCCTGCACTAAACAAAACGATTTTACTGATTATCATTAGTGTTCACCAGGCTCTACCCAGGTAGATACAGATGATTACTTAAAAGGAAGCTAAATATTACTTTTACTTGTGTGTTCTTTCAAATCTCTTCAGTTTCCTAAAATAAATCCAGCCTTAGGTGGTAAGGCAGATGCTGAGGTGGTTCTTGGCCCACATGCAGAGACACCAAACTCTTGTGACTAAGCATCATTACCAATAGTATCTAATTCCCAAAGTTGGCTTACTTCTTATATGCATCTAAAGCCAAGGAGGTTTAGGAAAATGAGAAGGTCCTGGCCCTGGCCCAAAGTCAATAGTATAGCACTCACAGCTCAACTATCCTTACAAATCAGCAGAGAATGAAAAGGAAATTTGCTGATTTATAGGGTACATTTTATACTGAATATTGTTTTAAGTGAGAAACACTAGATTTAGGCAGTCAGTTTAAAAAAGACAATTTTCTAATATCTTTAGCTTCCACTGAAACAAATTAAAGTTCATTCTCTCTTGCTGGTATTCAAGCTAGTTTGCCCAAGGGTCAAAAAATAACACAGAAAAGAAAACTCTCCCTGCAGTTCAGAGCAGGGTTTATTCTCTCTCCCAACACTGTCAACCAAAAGAGTAGGAGCAGAGATTACAGGTGTGCAGGAGACCTAAAGTACCTGGGTAAGGAAACCTCAGAAGTAAGAGTTCCACTTTAAAATGTTTTCCAGAAGTAGTTTTCCAGTTACTAATGGACCTAAAACAGGAGGAGAAACACTATTTCTATACGGCAATTCACTGCAGTTCTAAGCAGCTCCCCAAGTTTCAGAAACTCAGAACGGGAGCTCTTTTCTTGTCTGTGAGTCCACCAGTCAATCTGTCTATCTTCTGTCTCTCTCCTTCTCCCTTTCTCTCTCTGTTTCTCTGGATTGCATACACACACACACACACACACACACACACACACACACACACACACACACACAGACTTCATATGCAGAGAAGGTATAGACAAAACTTTTGTTAAGAACTGGCAAAATATGTGAAGTGTGAAGAAGTTCTACTGCAATAAAAAAAAATGAGACAAAGTATATGAAGACTCATCAAATTCACACCCATAAAATTTGGGGGAGAATTCATAAGAAAATAAGTTACAGAGAAACTGAGATTCTTGCCAGGGTCATGCAGTGACCTGGCCCAGGTTCTGGCTTCAACCCAGAATAGGGCTTTCTAATAGAGCTTTTTGGACAGCACAATATGAATCTGTAGTGAGAAAAACTGCTCAGGTACACACCCCAGATTTCATGGAATTTTAGTTTATTACATGAGGGGCAAGGGTCGATTGCAAAAGAATGGTTTCTAACTTGTTAATTCTTGTTACCAATGTACTTTACACAACAGATGTATTTCTTGCCAGGTTGATTGTAAATAGAATTCTTTTAAACAAAATCTATTTTAAATCCAGTAAAGAAGTTGTTATGTGAAGGAATACTAAAGCTAAACACCATCCCAAGAATTTAGAAATTTAGATATGTGGAACTTAGATTTTCTTATTAAAACAAGGTCTATTGAAAGGGGAATATAGCTTAGTGGTAGAGTGCCTGCCCAGCATATGTGAGACCCTGGGTCAGAGTCCTAGGACTGCCGATAAAAGCAGGGTCTACCATATTATTACTACTATTTTAGAGAAAAGACACTAAAACCTTAATTTGCATGTGATTTTTTGCTGCACATATATATAATTATGTGCATATAAATATATATATATTGCTATAGCAGAAAAATTGATGAGGCCAGATAGTAGTTAAAAATAAATAAAAGATTCCTCAATAAAAGAACAGGATTGCTAAAGTCTCCCAATGTTCAACAACATAAACATGGGAGAAAAAACTATTCTGTTTGGTGGTCAGAATTTCACATTCACTAAGATACAAACTATAGTTTTTTGAAATTTTTCTATGAAAGAATTTTGCAGATATTCTTTTATTTTTTCATTAATCCCTATTATAAAAACTTGCCACTGAGATTTAATAAATTTATAGCCAAGAATGTAAGCCTTAAAAAAATAAAAAAGAACTACAAGAAATAATAACCCAGGTAAAATTTACATGAGAAATAGTAACAAATGTATTATTATTATTATTATTATTATTATTATTATTATTATTTTGGTGGTGGTACTGGGATGGAACCCAGAGGCCTTCTACTTCCAGGCTACACTCCCAGACCTATTTTATATTTTATTTGGAAACAGGGTCTCACTAAGCTGCTGAGAGCCTCACTAAGTAGCTAAGGCTGGCTTTGAACCTGCGCAATCCTCCTGTATCAGCCTCCCAAGTATAGGGATTACAAGCGTGCGCCACCACGCCTGGCCGTAACAAATGTATTTGAAATAGAAAAGTGATGACCTGTGGGATACTGGTCCAACATAGGAGAGGGGCCCCTTACCAGTTTTCACCCACTATTTCAGGCAAGGCAGACAACCACAGCGGGAGAAGGCCTTGTCTAGGCCTCAGGAATTTACAGAGTCTTATAAATTATAGTGCAGGTTCTTATCCCTGTACTGTGCCCTTCTCATCTAAAATAAGGACACAGAAATCTACAATTCTAAAACATAAACAAGGCTGATTTTAAAATCTGCTTTTCCTGCACTGTTCTCACCACCAGCCTTCCTGCAGGGAGATGGAAGTGATTTTAAAAGCTACAGTCCAAATTTATTAACGTGCTTCTTTTTTCTTTCTTTCTTGTGGTACTGGGGGTGGAACTCAAAGGCTTTTCTACTTCCAGGCTACACTCCCAGACCCATTTTATACTTTATTTGGAAACAGGGTCTCACTAAGTTGCTGAGAGCCTCACTAAGTAGCTGAGGCTGGCTTTGAACCTGTGTGATCCTCCTGTCTCAGCCTCCCAAGCGTGGGGATTACACGTGTGCGCCACCATGCCCGGCTTTAACATGCTTCTTAAATACTAAGTCCTCCAGGAACCAAAACATTTCCAGTTCTACTACTTTCCATCTTGTATCCTAGGTCTTTACTGGGGCATTTCAAGTAGCCAAATCCCTCCAGTAAACCTAAACTGATGAAACTGTAACAGTAGAAACTATATTATATCCATTCAAAGTACTTAACAAAGCATCATGCACAGAAAAAGTACTCAGCATAAGTGAGTAGCCTATTAAGTTGTTGAAGGCTGTTATTCAGAAGTTCTAGAAATGTCTACACAACTACTCGCTGTCAGCCTTTACAGACTGTAGGATTCTTGTCAAGTCAGGTATCTTTGTGAAGCTAACTATATATTATTAGAACTTAATCTGGTAATGTGCCCCATAAAGGTACCTACATATAATTTCTAAGGTCAAGAGATAATTAAGTCTCATGAGAGGTATACTGAAGTTGGAGCCAGAATAACTGAGTTCTAGATAACTATAAACAAGTCATTTGCCTCATGCCTCATTTTCACAACTTTAAAATATGGAAAAATCCTCATACCTATATGAAGTGAAAACACTACATATATATTCAACTGTCTATAAAACAAGATTATTTTTCAAAGCAAAGAGAAACCATTTCATGATTTCTAAACACGGGCTGCACATTTTAATACATTTTTCAAATATGCAGACTGATTTAGACATTTCCAAGGAAATACTTTTATTCCGCCTCTCTGCTATTTCTCATGGCATCTGTTGTTACTAGCAGCTAAGGAGAAGTAAAATCTAATGTCATTAGCAGCAAACCCAAGATCCCCAGCATTTGTTTAATGGGAGGGGCCTGGACAGAGTGAAGCAAATGCAAAGGTAAACAAGATGAGAACAGAGTGGTTGGAGAAAAGCAGAGGAAGTCAGGTTAATGAAGAATAACAAGTCCATCTTTCATCTCTCCTGGCTCCTACTGATGGCAGACGGTATTTAATCTGCTGAGAGACCAGATTTAAAGCCTCCGTTTGGCATAGTCCACCCATGAATTATTAACATTTGCAGAAGCAATAGCACATCCGCTCACAGCAATCAAAGAGGATAATGATGATTAGCCAAGATGAGATTATTAATCCCCTACATCCCTTTCCCATGTCTCCCTTTCTTTTTTCATTCTCCTCTGGGTCTGACTGCTTTTAGGGAGTGTATTTTGAGCTACAACCTCAGTATCAGATTTAATAGTAAAAAATATATATAATTACAAGAGTTGTAAGTTTAAAGTGTGTGTGTGTGTGTGTGTGTGTGTGTGTGTGTGTGTGTGTGTTGGTTTTAGGCACTAGAGATTGAACATAGAGGCATTCTACTTCCAAGCTACACCCCAGCCCTATTAAAATTTTTTTTTAATTGGAAACAGGGTCTCACTAGGTTACTGAGGATGGCCTCAAACCTGTGATCCTCCTGTCTCAGCCTCCCAAGTACTGGTAGCATGCATGTGCTACCATACCTGGCTATGTTTGTGTTTTAAACAAACATTTTACTAACCACTATGTTCTTGGTAAGGCAGAAATAAAAACAAAGTGGTTATAATTCTTTATGGATTTGAAGATCTTCCAAGATAAACTGCTTTTTAGGCTGGAGCTATAGTATGCTTAGTAATTAAAAAAAAAAAAATCCAGGGTTAGTCACAGGTGGACTGAGTTAAAAGTTAGCAGAGGCACCCAGAAAAGCAGGGTTTGCCTCGATCAGACTAGACTTCTGTGACCTCCTAACTTGGTAGATCTCAAACTGGAGTACTTGTCAAAACACAGATCTTAGGCTCCACCGACAGGTCTGAACCCAGGCTTGAAAATGTGCATTTTTTAACAAGTCCCTGTTGGATACTGATGCTGTTGTTCTAGTCACCACGCTTTAGAACACTGACCTAGAGCTTATTTCCTATTGCCAAAGGTATACAGGGCATGAGAGAAATGCAGAAAACAAAAACCAACCTGAGATACAACAACGTTAACACAAAAGGCAGAAATGAGATCTGTGGCTCCACTCCTTCCTCACCCTAGTGAGACCCCGACAGGCCTAACAGACCACAATACAGAGGTACGCTGCTTCAGTAAACCTCCTTCAGAAGGAGGAGGAGGAACAGTTAGCAGATGTGCACATGAAGCTGAGAGATTAATTTATAACTTTATTCCCAGAACACGAGACACAACCAAAGTCTCCTTTACCTTGGTCATGTTTTTCCTCATTTCCCCCTCTACTTAGGATTTGGCTCTAAATGTAATCCATCCTCAAAAAATGAGTAAGTTCTAACAGCCTCACTTAAAACTTCAGTTTATTATGTAGTATAACACAAAGCTCTCATAGGTCTTCAATACTGAAGCAAGCGAGACACTAAAAATCAAAAGTAGAACACTAGCAGAAGCTTTAGACAAGGGCACAAAATTAAGATAGGCACTTCAAGATGCCCATTAAAAAACTGAGAAATAGGCAAAACAGAAGATGGATAAACTCAATTCCAGTATTGGTGGAGGTTTGCAGAAAAAAATGAGGGCACCCATCTGGAAAGTGGGAAAGCAAGGGAAAGACTACCTGTAGCGGAGAGCAGAGCAGGGTTCCGTAGAACCAGCCTCTCCACTGGGCCCCTGGGGCCAAACCCAGCCTCATATCCCAAGTGCTCATTCCACAGCAAGGCAGCCCTGGTGGGTGCAAACTGCAGGGTTGTAGGATCCATTATAAGAGCCAATATTTCATAGCTAATACTTGATCGGAAAAAAATGGAGCAATGTCTTACCCAGCAATATTCTCTTTCTTCTTTATCTGCCCCCTCTCCCTGTACCACAAAGGTCTGGCACACTCCTATTAACAAAACAGCTCCTAATCACAGGCGAGGCATGGGGCAGGGAGGGGAGCACAGAAAGAGATGGATATGAAGGACAGAAGGAAAGCAAGAACAAAAAGAGAAAAGCCAAAACAAACAAACAAAAAAAAAATGGAAGGTGGGGCAGAGAATGAGGGAGAGAGGATGGGAGGAAGAAAACAAAGAGGGAGGGATCAAGGGTAAAAATAGAAATGAAAAAGGCAAAAGCAAAACCTTTCCCTTGGTCTGCTCTAAACCTTGGCATAGTAGTTCACCTAAAACTACAAACATGACTCTAGGTCCAATATGCCACCTCGCACTTACTTGGTAGCAAGCAACGCTGGCTCAGCTGACAAACTCTAATGTTAGAAATTTCAAGTTACCCTGAGCTCCTTCACATAAAGGAAACAACAAGAAACTATGTCTGCAACAGCAAGCAGCAAATATCAGTATCACTTTTTCCTCCAAACTATACCTCTGACAGAAAAAGTGAAAGCCATCACCACTCAGGATATCTACAGAAACCAATAAATCCAAATTACTCTTCTAAGTAGCAATTTCATTCTTACAATCAATTTAGTTAACCAGTGAGTCTTTCCCCTAGGAAGGAATAAATGGAAATATCATTTTGAAGAAAATAGATAAGAAAAGGTCTGAAAAGGATCATAGGGATGAAACATTAAGAAACGCAGACAGGCCAAGCGTGGTGGCGCACGCTTGTAATCCCCACGCTTGGAAGGCTGAGACAGGAGGATTGCACAGGTTCGAAGCCAGCCTCAGCTACTTAGTGAGGTTCTCAGCCACTTAGTGAGACCCTGTTTCCAAAATAAAAATATAAAATAGGTTTGGGAGTATAGCTCACAGGTAGAAAGCCTCTGGGTTCCACCCCTAGTACCACCAAAAAAAAAAAAAAAAAAAGAAAAAGAAAAGAAAAGAAAGAAACGCAGACAGGCGTGGTGGTGCACACCTGCAATCCCAGTACTTGGGAAGCTGAGACAGGAGGCCCACAGGTTTGAGGCCAGCCTCAGTAACTTAGTGAGACCCCGGTTCTCTTTCTTAATATACTTAATATATACTTAATATAATAAATATACTTAATATATTTATTGGTGCATTATATAATTTCGCATCATAATGTAAACCATGGTGACAGTGATGTACATATACAAAGCACTTGGTGCCCCCTTCCCTTCCAATCTCCATCCCCATACAGAGTTCTGAGACTGACACTGGTACTTTCACATATGTACACAAAGCCAGTGTTAGTAATTCCTTCATTGATCCTCACTCTTCCCCTTTTCCTTCCCCTAGACAACCTCCCTGGCTCCACTGAAGTTTCTCCTCCATTATCTGGAGTCCCTCTGGTATTCCAATTACTCCCTTCCGCATATTACTGAAAACATATGACCCTTCACTTTCTGTGACTGGCTAAATTCACTTAACATAACGTTCTCCAAGTCCTTCCATTTTCCTGCAAATGACATAATTTTGCTCTTTATTGCTGAGAAGAAATCCATTGTGTGGACATCCCATAATTTTGTAATCCATTCACCTGTTGATGGACATCTAGGTTGGTTCCATAATTTGGCTCTTGTGAACTGTGCCGCTATGAATACAAATGTGCATCTATTACTGTAGTTCTCTGATTTCAGTTCCCTTGGAAAGATACCCAGGAATGGTATAGATGGATCATATAGTGGATGCATTCCATGCTTTCTGAAGAATAGCCAGACCCTGTTTAAAATAAATAAATAAACAAACAGGGCTGGGGGTTGAAGCTCAGAGATAATGTTCCTGGGTTCAATCCTCAGAACCAAGAGAAAAAAAGAAATTCAATGTCTTTGCAGAAAAAAATAACATGGAAGTTATCCAACCAGTCCACAACTTAGTGCCTTCTCAGAAAGGCACAATAAGAATACAAAGCAGCTGGGCGTGGTGGTGCACCTGTGCTTGGGAGGTGGAGACAGGAGGATCATGCTGGTTCGAAGCCAGCCTTGCTGGCTTAGGAGACCCTGTTTCCAATTAAAAAATATAAAATGGGTCTGGGAGTGTAGCCCGGAGGTAGAAGGGTTTCCAGGAACCCCAGTACCATCAAAAAAAAAAAAAAAAAAAAAAGAATACAAAATATAATAAATTATCTTGTTTCAAGTTCTACCTTGATAAAAAGTAATCTTTGCTGGTCTCAATTCCTTCTCTTTCCAAATAAAGATAAGGCCAATACTCTTTAAAGTCATCTCAAATATTGCAGTGAAGAACAAATGGGTGATGGACAAACCCCACTTGAAAAGTATTATAAATGGCAGGATTATTATGATGCACCCCTCATACCTAGCCTTTACTTCTCCTTAAATCTTCAAAACCTGGTTAAAGTCACAGAGCTTTCCAATAAAAGCCTTCCAAACAGTTTTGAGGATAATGAAAGGATGTAATGGTTGTAAAATCTACATGTCTCAGGTCCCTTTTCACACAATAGGAGTATTTTTCATTATCAAATATAGGAAAAGACTAATAAAGATCATTTTATAGGAATATAACAATTCTGAGCTATGAGGACCATTTTACAGTTTAACATGCATATCATGTGCTAATTCTCTGATGAAACACATCACTTTTCCTAGTCACTTCAAACAGAAGATGTTCTACAGTTTCAAACAGCTCCCACTCTCAAAATGGTGGCTGTTCCAACAACTCTGAGGGGCAGTACAACAGTCAAGAAAGTACGCTTTGGAGCCATTTTCTAAGTTTCTGAATTAAGCATATAATTACGTTCATAATTAGGAGGAAATGAGTTTCTATGGAGTTCATATTTACACTTTAAAAATCCCAGATTTAATGTTTCCTTGTCATCTCCCTCTCAGCCTTAACTCAAAGGATAAGGACATATCCTCTACATCCAGTAAAGAGGTGTTCAGGGAGTAGGGAAAAAAAGGAGAGTAGAAGCTCTCTACAATGACTACGGTCCTCCGACCATATCTGAGCCCTTGCCCAGCTTTCTTCAGTTTGATTCTAATTTAACTCTACGCCAGCAGAATAGTACCAGATGAAGGCTGAGGGTCACTTAACCAGAGTGCTTAACTGTGACCTACTCTTGCATACCCAACACCACCTTCTGGTTCCCTGCTTATCCTTCTCTTTCCGATTCTGTTATGTTAATTCACTTTATTTACAAGTGCCAGTTAGCCCAGAGAGTAACAGTCAGGCGTTAAAAATTCTGCTGCATGTCAGCTCCTCACTTTCATGCCATTTCCTAGAAGTGAATAGTTTTGTTGTAGATATATGTTTTCCTATATTCTGGAGTAGACATAAAGTTGAGAGCTTCTGTCTGTGTCTTTAAAAAGAAAATACACATAATACCCTTCGACAGCCAAATCATATTACATGATACAAGATTTCAACATTCCGGCACAATGCCAGAGCTTAATGGCCAGTTAGACACTAAGTAAGGAAATGGGTCTGCATTAAACCTACAAATAAGTCAACAATCAATAGTTCAGTATTACAGTAAAAATCTGATGTGCCCTTTAAATTGCTTTTAGCATCATCTTTCTAACCCAAGCTCAGCTTCAGAAACAAAACAAAGAAGGTCAAGCAAGAAGTTGAACGCAACCTATTTTCACAAGCATAAAGCCTTGGCATTTTGAAACTAAAAGCTGCTCCAGGATTTCACAGAAATCCTTTACAGTGTACCTGTAGGGCAGCAAACCTGAGAAATAATAGGCTGAGCTTTAGACAGTAAATTAAACTGACAGCTCAGCAAGCAGAAAACTATGGCAAAAAAAGCAAGCACCTGGAGATTAACGGATGAAGCAGGTTTGGCCTTCCTGTAAAACCTGCCTCCCCCCAAAAGCCTGCAGGAATCTGTATGGTGCTTTGGAAAGTATGCTCATGCTTCTCTCTAGCTCAAAATTATTTTGCTACTAAGCTCATGTAAAAAAGAGCAGTCAATGTCTACCACATCCATCTGAAAGATGGTACATCTTTCTCTGGCACTGTGGGCCACTGCTCTAAATATGCAATCAATTATACTTCCATTTCATACTTCCACTAGGCTTCCTTCTTCAAATACATCCTAAAAATTCCCTCCTCTACTAAAAGGGTTTTAGTCTACAAATGCAATTCAAAATAAAGGGAGCCAAGAGCTCAAACTCAGAATGGGGTTCAAGTTTAGCATAACAAGCCTCTGTAGGTCTTAAGTTCCTCATCTGTGAAACGGGATTAACAGTAAGTACCTGCCTCCAAGGGTTGCTGTGAAGATTTTCAATGAGGAAACCCAGGAAGGGCATAGTCCAGCAATTAGACATGATGAATGTTCAATAACCCCAGCTCTGCCTCTTTTATATTAGCTGGGGTAAAACAGAGGGCAGGAATTTAAACTTGTCTTTGAGCCACGTTTCCTTACACGGAGAGGGAGGGAAGAAAGGTAAGTGGTAGAAGGGAAAGAGGGACACAGGCAGGCAGAACTATTTAAACTCATACTGCTCAAGGTACAGTCAAAGGAGGAGCAACCAAGCTGCAAATGGGTTATTCCCAGCCTGCAGCAGATAAGTACAAAAGCCAAGGAAAATCAGCTACAGAAACTTTTCCAGCAACCTGACAAAATAATTTTATCTCTACTGAATCTAATAAAAAATCAGAGCTTATATTTTGCATATCCCTACTTCACATTTTCTAGTAATTCATTTTTACTGTATTTTATAAAAGAATTTCTCATTCTGAAACAAAATGAGAAAGAAAAACTGGTTCTAAAAGCTCTGATTCAGTGAAAACACCTTTTGAATGAAAATACCCACCACTGTATTTCTTCAACACTAAGACATCTGTTCAGGCCCTCAGCATAGAACCAAGTGTTACTGTAAATGCCCGTAAACCTTCAAGGATCCATCAGACCCTAGTCATTTAGAAACTAGTCCTGCTGAGACAGACTGATATGCACTATGAATAAGAGAGAATCAAACAGAAGAAGACAGAATACTCCCAGAAAATATCACACCAGTTATTTTTAAATTAAGTATATCACAACATTCCATGGCTGTTTCTACCTGTCCTAAGATAGCAATAGCTATTAAACCATTTTTTTTAAAGAAAAAGGAGACATGTCTCCTTTTGCTCATGCCACTCAAAGAAATAAACCAAATTAGGTAGTAATAATAAAAATCAGCCAGCAAACCTACACTGCGGAGCACTTACATTCTGCTGACCTGATCCCCCTTTGTTTTATAAATTAAGCCAAAAGCCTGGTCCTAGTTGTAAATATGTTTTATAAGACAAGCTTTCTTCCTGAGTGATTTCTTGGCAGCTGGGTCACGCCCAGCCCTGCTCCTCGGCAGAGGCTGCAGCACTGCTTCAAGTGCTGCAGTTTTCTGAAAAGCACAGGCAGGATTTTGCTGATGGCAACTCAGCTTCACAGACGCTCCACCGTGAGAAGCAAGGTCTGGCCCTTCTGTCCTCCATGATAATTACAGTGGCAAGTGCACCACTGCTGATCTGTGATCACTGCAGACTAGTGGCTATCAGAATCAAGGGTCTTGCCCCCAGTGCGGAAGCCAGCAACCTGGGCTTAAGGAACTCATTCAACCCTCCACATCTGAGTGCGAGATGGAAGCTGAGCATTTGTAAAGAGAACAAATGCTTTAAAAAAAAAAAAAGCGATATGCACTGGTTCTATCTATAGGTCGAGTATAACCCGATCTCCCACCTTCTTTTCCTGGTCTTCACCCGACAGAAGTAAAATTGATAGTCCCCTATCTAAGCCCCTCACTCAGCTTCTTCAGGAAATGGATTTGCTGGGTGACACCGACAACCTGAGCCCCCAAATTTTGTAATTGGGGAGGCACACTTTGCAATTACCATCAATCAAAGGAGCCACATCCAGCTGTAGGTCTGGAAAGCTCTGGATCGAATATTCCAAGAGGAAATAAAAGATCACAAAGTGCTATGGCAAACAGATCAAAGAGCACACGGGGTCAAGCGCTGCCATCTGAGAACAGAGTGGTCTACGGTAATGCATTTAATATTCGATAAGGCTTTAACTGCTATTTAAGTCACATCCACTCCAGTCTCAAATAGTTTAGCAGATTAAAAAAAAAAAAAACCCACTTCTGGTTCCTGAAACCAAGCAATTTAAAGATATCAGGCTGAAGATGACAATATGCATTCCTCATCTCCAGAGTGCTGGGGCACTGACAGATATTGGCAGGTTGAGAGCGCTAGTGAAGGAGGCAGGGGATGACTCCACTCCAGTTCAAAGGCACCAGAGCCTGGCCAATATCTGAAGTGCTCTATTAAAATGTTAGATAAATATTTTAGCCATGGGCTTGTTCCAAAATACTCTTACAGAACCATTCCAACTTCTTTCTTCTTTTAAGTTGGTAATTGATATTCTCTTGCTCACTACAGGATATAAGAAACCTCTGAGAAGACAAAAAGCCTGTCCTTTCCTGCTTGCTCAGAATGCATTCAGCATCCATTTACTTGCTTTTTCTGAAAGCCTTGCATTCAGGAGTAAGTGTGAATGGATAAATAAAAGGACTGAAATCTTATATGCCTGGCTCACATAAAAGCAGTTTTTCACATTTTCTACAAACTCATTTTTATTCCAAAGTTACTATTTTTAATTCCATCCACAGAATAATGTATTTAATATATATTTTGCCATCAGACTACAATGCCTACCTTTTCCTTTATCACAAACAGGATGAAAAATTATATTATTTCCATTCTTACCACAGTTATCAGCATTAGGCCACCTAATTATAAACCTAAAACAAGAAAGTACATTATCCTGCTTTTGTGAAGAAATCATTTTATTTTTTACAGTTTTACTGACTTTTACCAGCACTGAGGTTTATACTGGTCAGAATTTGATGACAAGAAATAGCAAATATTAATAAATATTAAGTAAGAGTAGTGTGGACGCCACTGCGTTCACAAGAGAACAAACAAAGCTTAACACAACTAACTGTTCCTAGGCAAAAATATGGGCAGTAAGATGTGTGTCTTTTCCTCATACAGTTCAGCCACTACACCTGAATATTGACCTAAATTATACCTTTCATTCCAGGAAAGAGCTTCTCCTGGTAATAGACGTTAGATCTCTGATAATCAGATTTGTCTGCTATTGAGCTCACAAGCTTTAACTATAGGCTGTGAAGTCCAGGCTAGATAGTGGCTGTTACAAGCTGGGAAAGGCAAGATTCAAATACCCATTAAAGTCCTTTACATAGACAAAAGAAAAGTAACCATCAACTTACCACTCACTCTTGTGGGGCAAGAGAGATATAACAAAGGAGACCAAGAAACAGCAATGCTTAGCTAAAAATCTTCATACCACAGATTACATGGAATCTGTGGAATTTGGGGAGGGGGGTTGTGGGGTTTCTGGAAACCCTTCTACCTCCGGGCTAGAATCCCAGACCTATCATATCATATATATATATAATTTTTTTTGTATTTGGAAACAGGGTCTCCTAAGCCAGCAAGGCTGGCTTCAAACCTGCGCAATCCTCCTGTCTCCGCCTCCCAAGTGCGGGGATAACAAGCGTGTGCCACGGGGATAACAAGCGTGCGCCACCACGCCCGGCTTTTCTATTTTTATAAGTGAAAACATTTAGAGAGAAAAATCTTATTCCCTTAGAGTCTATCATCCAGCAATTCGAAATTTCGTGCACAGGAGCCTGCTCAAGCATATTAAGTAGAAAAACAAGATAGAAAATAGGTATGTTTAGATTACTTAAACCATTTCCTGAATTGTACAAATTATCAGTACACAAATAAATGCAAATCTTATGAATGAATCTCATCTCTAGCAGCCCTAGTAAGAACTCTCCTCGGCACACATGTGTAGCAGTGTCAGTTTCTAAAAACAGAGGAAATGACAACTGCATTTCTTTAAAATTAGTCCTAGAATTTAGATATTGTTTGCCCATTTGGACTGTACTTTTCAACTGATCCAAGCGAGGGAAAGTCTACTGTAGCCCTTCCTTCTTCAGTGTTACTACTGATCCAGTAGTATTCCTGAAGCACACTAATCATCCTCGGTAAGTCTGACCTTCTGTCCAACAAACTGCCACAGGATTTCTGCAACCTGTTCCCAAACAATCTGCCAGAACTACGAAAACAAATACAGTGAGCAACACAACTACTTTTCTTCTTCATTGTTATATAAAATTGAATTTAAACAGCAGTACCTTAATTCTCAAGATAGAAACTTAAAAGATTAAATGAAAATAACAAGTTAAATGGTAAGGGGTTACAACACCATTGATCATTTTTATACTTACAAAAGCCATTTAGTTTCTCCTCATTCTTTAAAAGATAAACTAAGAGTTGTCTGAACAACCTCTGTATTTCCAAGAACAGAAAAAGGAAGGAAATAATGGAATATTTTATTACAGATAGAGTGTGGTAATAAAACAAGTTTTTCACAAGTTAACGATCATTGCACCATTAATCTTACATATGATAGGTCCATTTTCCTGACTCTGATTTTCATATGGTTACTTTATCCTTTGTTTAAGACTTATCTCTTTAATCATATAAGACAAGTATAATCTAGAAATTTAGGTAGATTATGAAGGCCTTCAAGATAGAGTTTGTCGTTTTGTCATTCTGTTATCAGGGAGTAAATTTTCACTAATCTTAGAACTGGCTGCTAAGTCAAGTCCAACACAGATTTCTGTTTATTTTGTAAGAAAGCATTCAGAAAGCTCCCTTTACCCAAACAGTAAAGCAAATATAATTGGACTCAGGGGATCTGAAAAGACTACAAAAGAAGTGGCATCTAAAGAAATCCTTAGTCTTAAACTAAAATTAAAACTTGGACATTCACAGGAGCTATTCTAGACTAAGAAAAGGTGATGCGCAAAAGTCTAAAGTACAAAAGAAAAAAGAAATGTCTGGGCAACCTGACTGAAACACAGAATAGATGTGCATAAGGCAGCTAGTTCCTCCTATCTTGAGAGGGTACCACTATTTAATCTCTACCATAATAAACAAACAAACAAACAAACAAAGCAGTCTATCTTTAGCTAAAAACTGCCTCTAAATATCTCTCAAACACATTTTTGTTAGTCTGTTGTTTTTTTTTTTTTTGTTTTGTTTTGGGTTTTTTTGTGGTTTTGGGGATGGAACCCAGGGGCATTCTAACTTTGGGCTACACCCCCAGCCCTATTTTTTATTCTTTATTTTGAAACAGCATCTCTGAGTTACAAAGGGCCTCACTAAGTAGCTGAGGCTATTTGTGAACTGCAATATTCCTGTCTCAGCTTCCCAAATGCTGGGATTACAAGCATGCGCCACCACACCCAGCTAAGGTTAGTCTGTTTTGAGAAACTAAGGACTACGAAAGTCTGAAATCAGATATGAGTAGTCAGCTTCCACTTTCAAAAAGAGAATACTTGGTTGGGGCTTGCAGTGACTGGGACAACTAGAAATACATGTCTTATCCTAATACTCCATACTCCTTATGGCTATGAAATGGAATTAGACGTGAAGATGTTTCATTATTTACAGAGCTTAAAATTTCTGAAACAATCACTCTGGATATGTAATGGATTGAAGTGTGTGCCCTAAAAACATATGTCCAAGTCCTAACCCTTAGTAATGGCAAATGTGATCTTACTTGGAAATAGTCTTTGCAAATGTAATTAAATTAGGGATCTTAAGATGGGGTCATCCTGGATTTATAATATGCCTTAAATCCAATGACTGCTATCCTAACAAGAGAAAAGAAAAGCAGGAATGACTCAAGGAGAACTCTGTAAAGATGGAAGAAGAAACTGGAGTTAGTATGCTACCAGAGCCAAGGGATGCCAAAAGACAAGAAAGGCTGCAGGAGAGAGGGTAGTAGAGTCAGTAGCCTGACTTAAAATTTCTGTATTATAAAACTGTGAAAGAATAAATTTGTTGTTTTAGGCCACCAAGTCTGTGATAATTTGTTGCACCATCTCTCTGAATCTAATATAGTAAATTTAGCAATAATATTACAGCTTTGATCTAATGTCATTTGGAAGTATTATTGTTTAATGCTGGGAAACCGCAGCTCCCATTTTTATGGCCCACTCAGGATATTTCTCCACAGCCTTCTTGAAATACACATCCACTCTAGTGAAAAAGCTCAGAAAACCACTGTACTACATAAATTTGGACTTTATTATTGTATAATACACTTCATCCATTATATTAGGTATGTTCAGATCATAGTAAAATTATGTAATCTGCCCTCAATATTTATTTCTCCAAAAACAGAAGTGAGCAATTGGGTCTCTGTGAGAGGAATTGCACCCAAATACCACAAATTCACTCTGAATAGTTCAGTAGTCATTTTAGCAGTATGCCCTATTATGTTACTGCTCTTCACCTCTATTACACTTAATTTGTAGGCCTTCTTTATGATCATTTCCAAAAAGTAAACTCAATAAACATTTTAAAATTCTACTAGTATCATCCCTATGTACATTTAAGTGGGTTTTTAAAATATACTACTGTTGCTGGCCACAGCAATTTTTAAAAAATGCATTCTCAATGCAAGCCAACAACATTGATTATGACAAACAACAAAATAGTAACAATAGAAACCCATGTTAATTTCAAGCTCCTTTACAAACAGAAAGAAATATAATCAATATTTACTAAACAGAAAAAATAATCTATACATGGAGAAATGCTCTTTCAAGCTTTTAAGAAATACAAACAATAAATACAATGACCATACAAAAGCCTGGATAGCATCTGTCAAAGGGCACATCAGCATTTTCTTTCATGAATAATACTTTTAGGACCTTTTATAAAATGACATAATAGTCTTACTCTGACTAATATTTGGCACATGGGATTAAGAGCATTCTCATCTCAAATAAAAAAGGAACCAGCTGAAAAGGGTTCGTACAAAAAATTTTGTCAGATTTATAGTAGATAAATTCTACCTCAATAAAGCTATTAAAATAAATGGAAGCCGTGCTTGGGAGGCTGAGACAGGAGGATTGCACAGGTTTGAAGCCAGCCTCGATTACTTAGTGAGGCTCTTGTCAACTTAGTAAGACCTTGTTTCCAAAAAGTATAAAATAATAGGTCTGGGAGTATAGCCAGGAGGTAGAAAAGCCCCTAGGTTCCACCCCAGCATCACCATAAGTAAATAAATAAATAAATAGAAAAAAAAAAAGACTATTGGATAGTATATCTGGCTTTTTTTTTTTTTTTCTTTTCTTTTTTTGGTGTTACTGGGGATCTGGGGATGGAACCCTTCTACCTTCGGGCTACACTCGCAGACCTATTTTATATTTTTTATTTGGAAACAGGGTCTCTTAAACCAGCAAGGCTGGCTTTGAACCTGCGTGATCCTCCTGTCTCCACCTCCCAAACAAGGGGATTACAAGTATGCGCCACCACGCCCGGCTTTATTCTTTATTTTGAAACCAGGATCTCACTGAGTTGCAGAGGACCTCACTAAGTAGCTGAGGCTGTCTGTGAACTGTGATCCTATGGTCTCAGCCTCCCAATGCTGGGATTACAAGTGTGCACCACCATACCTGGCTTATATCTGACTTTTCTAAAAACAAATAACTGAAAGTGCCCGACATTACTCTTGTATAACCAATACATGAGAAAAATTAAAAGGAGGACCACTCTATGCTAAGAGTGTGAGGTGGCTTGACTCTTAAGTTTGGCTAGTGTACAAGTCTGGCGAGGACATGATACTACCTCATGTGTGTAATGTTTAAATAGGTAAACTGAGCCACATAACAACCTAAAATCTCCAGTGCCTATTGATAAACTTGAGTTAGCTTAGATCAGGGCAAAGCCTCAGAGTTAGTACAAAGCTATTTTTCCTGTAAGTCTATGCTGCTAAGATAAAAATCAACAGAGGACTTATTTCAACATTAACAAGTCTAGACCTTTACTTCAGTTCTAGATGATATATTCCCAATTAACTAAAAATTAACATAGAGTGATCATTTTGCATGTTTGAGGCTACTACAGAAAGTCCAAGAGATAAGTAAATTTGTTTGTTTTACAGTATTGGGGATTGAACTAAGGCCCTGTACATGCTAGGCAAAGCACTCTATCAATCACTGAATTAACTCTAGCCGGAGAAGTAAATTACTGAAACAGAAATATCTTTAGTCTCAAAGTTCGAAGATTTCCCACACAGGACCAAAATTCATAACCATGCTCATTCCAAATTAAGAATTCTCTTTGATGTGACAAATACATATTGCTAGGAAACCATCTAATGGGGGTGTTGCAGGAAAGTATTCATGCATTGAGCAGAAAGTTACAAGAGATGATCATTACCACTCAATACATTTATAAACTTGTCACTATCTCAATGGAGTAGCACATTAGTAGAAATGCATGAAGGACATTATTAAATGTCACTGAGTATTCCAGATATCCCAAGAATGTAAAAAAAAATTTAAAAGCACTTTTTCATATAACCCTTTTGTATTTTCAACATAAAAAACACTCACACAAATATCTTCAACCAGTGCCATTTCTTTCCAAGATATATGTTGATTGTTCCCAATATTTGTCCCTTTCAATCCATCTCATCCCTATTAAAAGTATTTGTTTACAGAGCACCAAGCAGTTGCACTGGAGGCGGAGAAGGTGGCTAAAAAGATTTTGTTTAAGTATGCATGCCGTTTTAAGATTACATGGAAATGAGAAGGCATCTGTAAGTTGACAGGCAAATATGATTTAGCATTTAAAGAAAAAGAGGGTTTCCATGCCTTGTCAACACAGCAGTAACTAGGAAAACTATGAGTATCTATAGTTACTCAACTCTAAACTAAAAGCAAATGTTTCTGAATTAGACTAAATACAGTAGAAATGTAGCCAAAATGGCTCTTAGGAAAGTGGGGTAGAATTAAATAAAACTGAGCCCAAAGAATAACATAATTATTATCCTTCTTCTACTAGAATTTGCAGGACCTGAGTTCTTTCACTTCAAAGGTAAATCAAGCTGGGCATGGTAGAACATACCTATAGCCCCAGCTACAATCAGAAGGATCACCTTGCCCAGGAGCTGGAAGACAGCCTAGCCAACATAGACCCCATCTCAAAAAACAAGAGAAAGGTAAATCAATAATAAAAACTGTTTTCCAGCACCCTATCAAAACACAGATGCAGTGTTTCAATCCCTCAAAACTAAATAGACCACAAGGTTTTCCCTAACAATTTTATATCGGTTTGATTAGCTTAAGACAGCTATCAACTATTAGTGGCATGTTTGATTAAATGAAACTGGAGTGCTCTATTAGATCATTTCCTGGTGCCACTAATGCAGTCAAATACTTCCTGAAAATCACTGGATAGGTTTCTGTAAATAGTACTCTAAGTTTTCCCCAGATCTTTGCCAACCAATACAAGCAAGATGTAGAAAAGAAATGTGAAAGATGAACAGCAAAATTATTTGAGATCTAGTAAAGAAAGAAAAAGAAACTTAAAAATACTGTCTCCGTGCCTTGGATTAAGCCCAAGGACAGAAGAGAAGTTTGTTCTCATAATTAGAATTATTTAGAGTGCAGGTTGGAATAGTTTTCTTAAATGCAACATTGAGCATTCTGAAAATAACCCAACATTCTCCACAACACCTTCAAAGCTGACCCTTCCACCTGTTTAATATCTGAAGAAGAAAATTAATATAGAAAACTAGACTGCCTTAATCAGCTGGTGAACAAAGGGCTAGGGTCTTCAGCCTGGGTCACATGCTCAGGTTCTATCTGCACCTGGTAGCCTTACCTGAATGTCTGTGTCCTTCACAGGCTCAAGGGGCTCGAAAGTGGTAGCCGCACTTAGACTCTCCAGTCGCTGGGAGATGTGGGATATGTCAAGTCCTCGAGATCCAAGGAGAACTGACCTATTTGGGGACACATGGGAGAAAGACAAAAGTGAGGGAAAAGTAGAATTAGAACAATCATTATGCTTCATAAAATACTAGAGAGTTTTGTTCAAAATGCCCTACCTACTGTCCAGACACTTTTATGTCTTTCCATAAAGATCTATTACCCATGTCTAACACAGATACAACACTGCATTTGGTAGTTAAGAGAGATTTGGGTTCTGATCATGCCTGAATTAGAGGGAGGGCCTTGTCTTGAATACAGCAATAATACTGCCAGAGGTGAGGCTGCTCCAAACACTCTATATTAAAGAACACCATAAGGTAGATGTAATTATTCATTTTCATTTTATACATGGATGAACTAATGGGCAAAGAGGCTAACTGGCTTGTCCAGAGTCACAACCAGGAAGTGTCAGAGAGAGGTTATATAGTTCTAAAATACAAATTCTTAACCACCATCCTATATTTAACAGTGTCTGAAAAGACAGATGCAGGGCTGGCCATAGTGGTACATGCTTGTAATCCCAGCATTTGAGAGGCTGAGACAGGAGGATCACAGTTTGCAGACAGCCTCAGATACTTAGTGAGGCCCTTTGCAACTCAGTGAGACACTGTTTCAAAATAAAAAGTAAAAAATATGGCTGGGTTTGTAGCTCGGAGGTAGAATGCCCCAGGTTCCATCCCCAGAACAAAAACCAAAAAATAAAAATAAAAATAAATTTTTAAAAAGACAGATACCGTAAATCATAAAATTTTTAGAAGCTTCAGGAGTAACCTAATCCAAATTCATTCACTGGTTGAGGAAACTAAAAGTCCAGGGCAATCAATGATTTGCTCACGGCAGTCAACTAGAAACCAAGGCCGGTTCTGCAATGGCCTCTCTTCAAAAGCACACCACCATGCCAATAAATCTTCAAATTCCCTCTGCTGCCTCGCCTAATAATATAGAAGGCTACTGTCTGCCCAATAAGTGCTTTTGAAGAGAAATGAGAATGATTCAACTGGGTTTATTTCTATTCAACTGGGCAACATAACAATGAATGAGTTTAAAAAATAACAATGGTTTCTCCCTAATGTCTAGAAAAGTCTCTGGAAGAAACTTGGGGAAATTTATTTTTCAGATTTTAATTCTGGATTATGATTTAGTACTAAAAAAATCTCATTGACAAAGTGTGTGCTCACTTTTAGTAACATAGATGCTCGAGTATTGGGCAGCACAAGCAACATCTGTAAGTATAACCCAAGAATTTCAGTCCTAAACTAACAAATTTTTGGGAGAAGAGAAAGATTTCCCATGTTTAATTCTATTCTAATAAATACTGCGGCAAAAATTATGTCCACCCAAAGAATTGTTCCCCATAGATTTTTGTTTCCTGGTCATCTATGATGCCATTCTGGGGCATTCCCACAAATACAGTAGGAGAAACACAATCTTTCCTCTCTCTTCCTATAATCCTTAATAGTTACATTTCTAATACAATAGTTTTAAACTTTTATTGTACATTGGAATTATCTATGGAATTTCCCTCCAAACAATTCTGATTATGAAGTAATTAGTATAATTCCCGCCTCTTTGTGGTACTGGGTTTGAACACAGGGCCTCGCACATGATAGGCAAGGTGCTCTACCACTGAGCTAAATCCACAGCCCTTTTTCAATTATAATTTCAAGTTAGGATCTCACTACACTACCCAAGCCAGCCTCAAATTTGCAATTCTCCTGCCTCAGCCTTCAAAGTAGCTAGGATTACAAGTGTGCATCAAAGCACTTAGCCTAAGAGGCACCTCCTCCCTCTTTTTTTCATAAGTTTTACTAACATATTAATTTACAAACCATACAATTTACCATTTAAATTGTACAATTCAGTGATTTCAGTATATTTACAGATTATAGAATGTATACTCATAGAATTATATAACCATTATGACAATCAATTTTAGAATATTTTCTTCACCCCAGAAGAAACCCCTACCACATGTAATACTTCCCCATTTTCCCCTAGACCTCCCCCATAAGTCCCTGGGAACCAAAATTTACTTTCTGTATCTATTGATGTGCCTTCTCTGAACACTGCTTATTAATGAATAATATAATATAGTCTTTTGTGACTGGCATCGTTCACTTAGCATAATGCTTCAAGGTTCATCCATTCTGAGTGTGTTAGTACTTCATTCCTTTTTATTGCCAAATGGTATTACATCATATGGACACACTATGTTTTATGTATCCATTCATTAATTGATGAATGGATATGGGTTGTTTCCATTTGTGGGCTAATATGAAAAATGCTGCTATGAACATTTCTGCACAAGCTTTTGTGTGATAAGTATTTTCATTTTTCTTGGACATATACCTAGTACACCTGCTGGGTCAAATGGTCAATAACTCTATCATTAAATCTTTGGAAAAACTGCCAGATTTTTCCAAAGCAACACCATTTTACATTGCCAAAATATAAACATATAAGGGTTGCAATTTTTTTCACATCCTCATAAACACTTGCTATATCTTTTCTTGTATTATACATAAAGCCATTCTAGTGGGCCACCCTTTTTGAACTATTATGAAAAAATTAAAAAAAAAAAACCTCAGCAACTTAGTGAGGCCTTCTATAATCCAGTGAGACCTTGTCTCAAAAAATAAATAAAGAAATAAATAATAAAGAAATAAGGCTGGGGTAGCTCAGAGGTAGAAGGCCCCTACCCTAGGTTCAATCCCCAGGTCCTAAAAAAATAAAATAAGGCTTGGGGTGTATTTCAGTAGAATGCCCCTGGGTTCAGTCCCTAGTAAAACATACACATACACACACACGCGCGCACGCACGCACACTCACACACAGATTAAAAACTTATACCATTCTGCCGGGCATGGTGGTGCATGCTTGTCATCCCTGTGCTTGGGAGGCGGAGACAGGAGGATTGCACTGGTTAAAAGCCAGCCTCGCTGGCTTAAGAGACCCTGTTTCCAAATAAAAACATAAAATAGGTCTGGGAGTGTAGCCCAGAGGTAGAAGGGTTTACAGGAACCCCAGTACCACCAAAAAAAAAAAAAAAAAAAAAAAAATTATACCATTCCTCCCTATGTGGTTGGTTACCAACTAGATAAACATTTACATTCATGTGTTCTATTTTCAAGTTCCAGAATATTTTAATTTTGTTTCAGAATTTGTCGAATATTTGCACAGTTTTAAGTTAAATCTATTTTTAAAGGTCTCTGTCTTTTCCATCCATTCCTTCCTGTTTCCAGAAGTAACCTTTTGTCTGATTACCTTCTTTATATTAATCATGCTCTCTTATTTTCTGTATTTGATGCTTTGATATTTGGGGCCCTGTTGACACTAAAGGGACTGCCCCTCTCAGAACAGCTAATTCCTAGACTCAAATAACTTTGCAAGTACATCTTTCATATGCAAAACCATCAATCCACAGCCCATACTTCAATCATCACCTCTATCAGATTCCCACAGGGCTCTCATACTCTAGACCATCAACCCTGTCCTAATCATCCCTATGGCAAGTCCTAGATGACTAAAGACAGCCCCTGTCTCTAGAAGTTATTCAAACTAGTCAATCATATGCTTATGCTGCCTTGCCTTTCTGTAGAAAGGCTCTTGCCCTTATTTTCAGCTGGCTCTCTGCCTCCTGATCAGGTTTGGGCCATGATCTCAAAAGATACCAACCCATACACCCATAATCCCAAATGCTGACATCCCCAAAGATAAGAATGAAAGCATAAAGTATTGCTGTTTTGCTTGTTTGTTTACTTTTTTGGTGGTCCTGGGGGTGGAACCCAGGGGCTTTTCTACCTCCGGGCTACACTCCCAGACCTATTTTATACTTTATTTAGAAACAGGGTCTCACTAAGTTGCTGAGAGCCTCTCTAAGTAGCTGAGGCTGGCTTTGAACCTGTGTGATCTTCCTTTCTCAGCCTCCCATGTGCTGGGATTACAAGCTTGTGGCACCACGCCTGGCTAAAGTATTGCTTTTAACACTTAAAAATTTTTCAATTTTGTAATGTATCTTGTTGCTTTGGGTTACATAACCCCCTTGTACTTCTTTCCAAACTGAGGAAATGTAATGTGGCAGTGGGATGGCTCCAAATTGATTTTCGTAGAGCCGGGAATGGGCTGAAATTTATAAAAACACTCAAATGAAGCTGGGCATGGTGGTGCAAGTTTGTAATCCCAGTAGGTGGGAGGCTGACACAGGAGGATCGCAGTTTGTGGACAGCCTCAGCTACTTAGTGAGGCACTTTGCAACTCAGTGAGACCCTGTTTCAAAATGAAGAATAAAATATAGGGCTAGGGATGTATAGTTTGGAGGTAGAATTCCCCTGGGTTCCATCCCCAGGACCACAATAAATAAATAAATAAATAAATAAATAAATAAATAAATAAAGTACAAAAAGGTCATCACCTCACTTACCAAGTTTAATGTTTTTACATATATGCACAATGCTTACGCACAATATCAACACTGTGATAATGCCCTTGTTTAAAGTCTAATTTGCGCTAAGCATGGTGGTGCACGCTTGTAATCCCAGCATTAGGAAGGCAGAGACCAGAGCATAGTGGTTTGCAGACAACCTTGGCTACTCAGGGAGGCCTTTCGCAACTCAGTGAGACCCTATTTCAAAAATAAAAAGACTAAAAAATAGGGCTGGAAGTGTAGCTTGGAGGTAGAATGCCCCTGGGCTCCATATTCAGCACTGCAAAAATAAATAAATAAATAAATAAATAAATAAATAAATAAATAAGTCTAATTTGCAAAAAAAAAAAAAAAACCCTCATGAACCAAGTAAGAATCTTCTAAAAAAAAGTTCTCATATAATTTATACTCAGTATTGGAGAGGATGTGAAGATAAAACATGTAGCATTGTAAAAAGAAGATGATGCTTACAATTTTAAATAGTAGGGGTAAAATAAGAAAACAAAAAGAATTTTACAAATAAAAAAGCATATTGTAGGGATAGAGTATTGGCAATTACATGGAGAAAGTTCATTTCAGCTAGCCAATTTCATGATCATTAAATATATACATTATTATTATGCATTATTACAGTACTGATATATATATGTAGTTTGGGAGTTTTGTTGGTTGGTTGGTTGGTTGGTTGGTTGGTTGTTGGTGGTGCTGGGGGTAGATCCCAGGGCCTCACACATGCTAGGCAAATGCTCTACCACTGAGCCACATCCCTGGCCCATTTAATTATATTTTAAAGTTCTGCATCAGGATAGCTAACTGCTAATTTTCTTTTGGGACAGAGCTCTCCTTAAAATAATTTATCTATATTCACTTCCTGTGTGGTGCTGCTCTTTCTGAGATTCTTCTATGGTCTGATATACACTGGCATGTAAATTCCCTTTTATGTCTTCCAATCTTCTATGCCATGCTTCTGTGTTCTTTTGGATACATGGAAATCCATTCTGCAAGCACTCATACACAGACCACAAGTTTGGCAGAAACACTAGTGACTTGAAAAGCAACACCACTGCATAAATGTACTCTTATCCTACCATGCACGTTATTACTTCCAACTAGTCGGTAACTACTGGCTTCTTCAGGCAAATTTGGCTTTAATTCACTAAAAGCTTCTGGAATTTTATCAGCTGGAAGGAATGTCAATGTAGATAAATGGTGCATTTTTAACTTAAGTTTTCATTGTTGCTGTACTGTGTGGCCAAACCTGTCTCCAGAACTCAGCTTTCTATACTTTCTCCTTCATGGAGACTGTAGTTTTTGGCTTCTGGGCTTTCAGGATTTCAATGCCTGGATTATGGCATTCAGGACTGGGTCTTTCAAGATCATGATTGGCACCTCATCATGGTCAGTCCCAGTACTTCCTGGAATGGACATGTGTGGTATGCCATGCCTCCTTTCTAGGAATCTATGAGTAAAATTTCTTCCTTCGTGACAGTCATTTTCCTATCTGCATGCCTTACCATACTTGATTAAAACAAATTCCAGCTACTTTTCTTCTGTTTTACCAGCAAATATGTATGTACATCTGTTTCGCCTGCTTTTTAAAAACAATGCTATTAAGATAAAATCCACATACTGCAATTCATTCATTGAAAGTATATAATTCAATGTTTTTAACTATCATTAGAGTTGTATAGCCATCACCACAATCAATTTTAGAACATTTTCATGACCAAAAAAAAAAAAAAAAAAAAAAAACTGCTACCCATTGGTAGTCATTCCCCATTTTCTCCATCCATTCACCCTCTGGCAACTACGAATCTACATTTCTGTCTCGCTAGCCCATTCTAGACACTGCATATAAAAAGAATCTTAAAATATGTAGTCATTAGCTGGGCGTGGTGGCGCATGCTTGTAATCCCAGCATTTATGAGGCTGAGACAGGAGGATCCTGCAGGTTCAAAGCCAAAATTTTATATATATATATAGTCATTTGTGACAGGCTTCTTTCATGTAGCCTAATACTTTCAAGGTTTTTCCATGTTAGTGCATGTATTGCTACTTCATTTCTTGGTGTTGCCATATAGTATCCCATTGCATAGCCACATCACATTTTATTTATTCATTCAGTTGGCAGGCATTTGGGTTATTTCTAATTTTTAGCTATTAGGAAAATTCAGCCATGATCATGCACATACACGTTTTTGCATGGACTAATGTGTTCATCTTACTGGGCAGAGAGGTATACACCTATCATCCCAGTACTTGAGAGGCTGAGAACAAAGGTTCATGGGTTTGAGGCCAGCCTTAACAATTTAGGGCATCAGAAACTTAACAAGACCCTATTTCAAAAAATAACAAAGCCAGGCATGGTGGCACACACTTATAATTCTAGTACTTGGAAACTGAGACAGGAGGATCCCAGGTTCATGGCCAGCCTCAGAAACTTGTGAGGGCCTCCATAACTTAGTGAGACCCTATTTCAAAATAAAGAATAAAATATCAGGCTGGGAGTGGAGTTCAGAGGTAGAATGCCCCTGGGTTCTATCACTGACAAACAAAAAATAAAGATAGATAGATAGATAAATAGATAGATAGATAGATAGATATAGACAGATAAACAAAAGGTGAGGGGAGTGTATCTCAGAGGTAGAACACCCCTGGATTCACTCCTCAGTACCACAAACAAACAAAAACACAAGTGTTCATCTCTCGGGTATACAGCCAGGAATGGCACTGCTGCATTATATGTTAATTGCTGGATCATACAGTTACCCTTTGGAGAAACTGCTAAACTGTCTTTCAAAGAGGCTAAACTATTTTACATTCTCATCAACAATGCATGAGAGTTTCCATTTTTTCCCTATCTCCACCAACACTTATTATGTCTTTTTTTTTTTTTTTTTTTTTTGGTGGTACTGGGGTTCCTGGAAGCCCTTCTACCTCCGGGCTACACTCCCAGACCTATTTTATATTTTTGAAACAGGGTCTCTTACGCCAGCGCGGCTGGCTTCGAACCTGCGCGATCCTCCTGTCTCCGCCTCCCAAGCGCGGGGATTACAAGCGTGCGCCACCACGCCCGGCTTATTATGTCTTTTTGATTACAGCTATCTCAGTGAGAATGAGGTGGTATTTTATAGTGATGTTGAGCATTTTTTTTGTTTGCTTACTGGACAAAGATCTTTTGCCCATTTTTAAGTTAGATGATTTGTCTTTTTAAAACAAGTCTTGGATACAAGTCTCTGGGCAGATACATAATTTGTACATAATTTCATTCTTCAGGGATTCTTTTGGGGGTTCTCCCCATACTTTTTTGGTGGTACTGGAAACTGAACCCAGGAGTATACCAACACGGAGCTCTATCGCCATCCATTTTAGTTTGTTTTTTTGTTTTGTTTCGTTTTGTTTTTGAGACAGCGTCTCACTATATTGTGGAGGCTGGCCATGAGTCTGAGATCCTCTTGTCTCAACCTCCCAAGTCCTGGGGTTAAAGCCCACCATACCCAGTCTTTTTTACTTTCTCAATAGTACCATTTGAAACACAAGTTTCTTTTTTATTTTGATGAAGTTTGATCTACTCATTAGTCTATCACTTGAAGCTCTGCCTATGCTAGAGTCAGGATGATTTATGCCTACATTTTCCTTTTTTTTTTGGTACTAGAGACGTAACCCAGGGGCACTCTACCTCCAATAACTCTCACACTTATTTTTTATTTTGAAACAGGGTCTCACTAAGTTGCTGAGGCTGGCCTTGAACTTGTGATTCTCCTGTTTTAGCTTCCCAAGTGTGCCACCACACCCAGTCTATATTTTCTTAAGAATTTTAGTTTTAGATCTTACATTTAGGCCTATCATCCATTTGGAGTTAGTTTCTGTGTATGGTATAAGGCAAGTGTCCAACTTCATTCTTTTGCATGTAGATATCTAGTTTCCCCAGGTTTTTTGGTTTTTGTTTTTTGCTGAAAAAGAAATATTCTTAGCCAGGCATGGTAGCACACTACTGTAGTCCCAGTACTTGGGAAGCTGAGACAGGAGAATCACAGGTTTGAAGTCAACTTCAGCATTTAGTGAGGCTCTTAGCAACTTAGTGAGACCCTGTTTCCAAATAAAAAAATAAAATAGGGCTGAGTGTAGCTTGGAGGAAGAATGCCCCTGGGTTCAATCACTAGCAAAACACACACACACACACACACACACACACACACACACACAGACACTTATTCTTTCTTGGTACCCTTTTTGAAAATCAGTTGTTGATAGGCACATGTATTGATTTCTGGACTCATACACTTGTAATTCCAGTACTTAGGAGGCTGAGACAGAAGGATCACAGCTTCAAAGCCAGACTCAGCAATGTAAGGAGGCTCTCAGAAACCTAATGAGACCCTGTTTCCAGATAAAGAAATAAAAATTGGGCTGGAGGTATACCTTGAAGGGAGAATGCCTCTAAGTTCAATAACCGGGACTCCCCCCAAAAAACTTTTATTCTATCAATCTATATTTCTATCCTTATGCCAGTATCACACAACCTTGATTACTGTGGCTTTCTAATAAGTTTTGAAATTGGAAGTATGAGTCTTCCAACTTTATTCTACCTTTTAAAGACAAAACAGGTACCATGGCATATGACTATAATCCCAGTACTTGAGAAGCTGAGACAGAGGATCACAGGTTCAAGGACAGCCTCAGCAACATAGTGAGGCTCTCAGCAACCTAATGAGACCCTATTTCAAAAATAAAAAATTAAACGGACTGGTGGTGTAGCTCAGAGGTAGAATGCCCATAGGTTCAATTCCCATAACAAATACACACACACACACACACACACACACACACACACACACTATGTTCCTTGCATTTAAGAGCAACTTGTTAATTCCTGAAAAAAGGACCAACTAGGATTTTGGGCGGGTAGAAGGGTCTAAGTATAAAGGTATAAGATTGAACTCACATGCATTCTACCTCCAAGATATGCCCCAACCCTTTTTATTTTATATTTTGAATCAGATTTTCACTAATTTGCTGAGGCTAGCCTCAAACCTGAAACCCCTATCTCGGCCTCCCAAGTACTGAGATTATAGACAAGTTCCACTATACCTGGCTCCCATTAGGATTTTGATAGTTTTTGTTAAATTGTAGGTCAATTTGGGGAGTATTAACATCTTAACATTAAGTCTTCTGATCCATGAATATTGGATGCCTTTTGCCTGCCCTTTATTTTTATTTTTATTTTTTTAAAATTGGTGCATTGTAATCATATATCACATTGGAGTACAAGACTTGAGAGGATATACAAGCACACATCATTCAATTAGCCCTCATCCAGGCCCCATCCCATTCCCTCCCCCTCCTCGATCCCATGCTTGTTTGGTGATTAACTTTGATACATTTCTTTATGTACCTCCTGAGTTTTAAAGAGACTCCATCTTCCCCTATTCCATACCCTCTGATTGGTCACCTTAGTTGCTTCACTATAGGACCCTTTCTATAGCTCAACCTCTTCCTGTTGCCCCTTTCCTCCTAGTTTTTGCTGATTAGGGGAAGTATCTGATTTTTATTTTCTGCAATATTTCTCTGTGCATGCCGCATTGCAAGTACTGATCCCACTCTTGATAGCCCCAGTAGTGGCCTGGTTACCCGGTGGACTGATCCAGACCTCGCTGGCTCAAGCAGCGGCCTTGCCTCATGGGAGGCCCCGATTCTGGTCTCGCTGGCCCCAGCACCGGCCTAACCCCTCAGCAGGCTCCAATCCCGGCCTCGGAGGCCCCAGCACCAGCCTAGCCTCACGGCAGGCTCCGATCCCAGCCTCGCTGGCCCCAGCACCGGCCTAACCCCTTGGAATTGCCTGCCATTTAAAAGAAATGATACAGATATTATATACCTTTCTCCATCTTGTAGTTTTTACTTAATAGTATGTACCTAGAACCACTACATGGTAGCACATACTCTCAATTTTTCAGTTCTACTGAAAAGTACTCTGATATATATATATATATATATATATATATATATATAGATGTACCACATTTATTCAACCAGTGCTCTATTATGTGATGAATATCTAAGTTGCTCTCTATTCTTAGTATTACAAATAATACAATAAATATCTTTGTGCATAAGACTTTCATATTTTTGCCAGTATATATTATCCCTAGAAATAGAATTGCTAAGTCAACTTTGCTAGCAATTTTCAAATTCTCTCCCATGATGCTTTATCTCCACTACTAATATTTGAGAATGTATCCTGTGTTCATGTGATTTAAATGTGTACCAGAGCCGAAAACCTCAGAATTTTAAAAATATCTATTAAAACTACTAGGTATTAATAACTTAGTAGTATTTGGTTTATATTTTGCATACAAAGAAACCTCGATGAAAAGAGAGAGGAAAGAAAGACTGATGAAGGAGCCAGGGAATCTAAGGAAGGGATGCTTTTACAACTAAAGGCTATGCCAGATGCTTTCAGTTTTAGGGGGTTTATTGGTGGCAATACTAGGAATTGAACTCAGACATTCTACCTCAGGGCTATACCCCTAGCCCTTTCAAAAAGAATTTTTATTTGAAACAGAGTCTTGCTAGTTTGCTGGAAGTCTCACTAAACTGCTGAGGCTGGCTTCAAACCTGTAATACTCCTGTTTCAGCCTCCCAAGTATTGGGATTATGAACACAAACCACACCTGGCAAACTCTCAGCTTTTGTGTGTGTGTATGATACTGGGGATTGAACCCAGGGGTATTCTACCTCCAACCTCTACTCCCAGCCCTATTTTTTATTCTTTATTTTGAAACAGGGTCTCACTAAGTTGTGGAGGACTTCACTAAGTACTTGAGGCTGGTTGCAAACCACAATACTCCTGTCTCAGTCTCCCAAGTACAGGGATTACATGCATGTGCCACCACACCTGGCCAAATTTCAGCTTTTAAGGGTAGAGAAACCCAAAAGTTCCTTGCCTTCTCCCTGCCCTGGTTCTTATGAGCTAGGCAGCTCCCATGAGCAGAAAGCCACAGAAGCCAGAGTCAAATACTACAGTCCCAGGAAAGTAGGAGGACAAAGGCTATTCCCAGTATACGTGGGATTTAGAAAATGTCAGGAGACCAAGCCGGGCGTGGTGGCACACGCTTGAAATCCCAGCATTTGGGAGGCTGAGACAGGAGGATCACGGTTTGAGGACAGCCTTAACTACTATTTAATGAGGCCCTCTGTAACTCAGTGAGACTCATTTTCAAAAAATAAAGAATAAAATATAGGGCTGGGGGTGTAGCTTGGAGGTAGAATGCCCCTGGGTTCCATCCCCAGTACCACAAAAAAAAAAAAAGGAAAGAAAAAAGAAAAAAAAGTCAGGAGACTTGGTTTCAAGTCTCACCTGCAATTTACTATTGAAAATCTTAGATATATTATTTTTTCGAGCTTCAGCTTTTTTCCCTCTGTTAAATATGAAGACCAGTGAAGATAATATTTATGATAATCCCTTGGGAACTTGCTATAGAGCCAAAAAGGTATTCCTACTGACCAAGCTACATCGGAATTCTGGTTGCCTACTTGCTATCTGACCTCCCTCATTTATAAAATGGAAGTAATATTTATTTCACAGGGTTAGTTCAGGAGTAGTTTTTACTTAATAATATATCCCAGAATCACTTCTTGGTAGTAGATACGTTCATTACTTAGTACTACTGAAGAAGTATTCCAGTATGGAGATGTACCACATGTATTCACCCAGTGACCTACTGATGGACATTTTGAGTTATTTCCTATTTTTGCTATTATGAATAATGCCACAATGAATGTCTATGTGTCTGAGACTTTTGGAGAAGAGGTAAGGAAGGGAATTATATAATACACATTAAAGTACATGGCACTGTGCCTGACAAATATTAAATGTTTAAAATATAGCTTAGTAATATTATCATAAGTAAAGTTATAATTTGCTATGTAATTATGGTCAAATAAACATTGGCATATGTTTTGCATGATCATGGAGAAAACTGTAAAAGACCAAGCAAACTGGTAACACTAGTTATCTTGGAAGATAACACTGAGGGAGAAAGTGACTGCTGGCTCTTTCTTTGCATACCTCTAGGTTGTTTGACCTCAGAGTTTGAGTGGGAAAATATAGTGAGCCACCTCAAATAGGAAAAGTAGGGGATATAATCAATGGCAGATATTCGGGAGGGCATCACAGATACTGATAATATTCTATATCTTAACTGTACAATTTGCTTATAGGTATTCATTCATTTTACTATTTATACAGGAGCCAGTAAACTTTTCTGTAAAGATAGAAATATCTCAGGCTTTGCAGACCATTTAACCTCTATCACAATTACTTGACTCTGCAATTGTAGCACAAAAGCAACATAGATAATAATACATAAACAAATAAGCATGTACTGTGTTCCAATAAAACTTAACAAGCAGAAAGCTGGATGTGGCTCATGGGCCACAGTCTGCACCTTTAAATGTTATACATACTTTGAATACTAAAAAGATCAAACACACACATGCAAAAAAAACCATCAATTCTGTTTCCTGAAGTGAAAAATCCAACACAGCATATTTAAACAAATAAAAATATTCAGCACAAAATAATTCAGGCTAAAATCTACAATCCAAACTAACATCTTAATGACTGCATTTTCTTTCAAAACTTAAATTTTTTCCCACTCAGTTCTCTCTTCTGCCCTCACTCTGTGTATTATAAAATATTTATTCACATTACACTTTTTCTCTCTGCCTATCAAGAAAATGGAAAAATACAGCCATCAGCCCTTTAGTTTTTTAAGCACTTGCCCTACCCTATACCCATTCTTTCAATGTTCCAACTTCCTCCTCTCTAAAATAATGAATTTAGGGTAGAAGGAGATGAGAAAGGATGGAAATTTACAAGAAAGAGTATGACTGATAATTGCTACCAAGAAGACATTTTCCCTTTTTGCTCTTAATAGGCTATAAAACTGATGCAATTAAATTATAACTATAGCAACTCAGCTGGCATCACAGGCCTCTTGCTCAAGCAGCACCACTGCACACAAGCACACAGCCTACATGCTCAAGACAGGGAGTAGCTTCGGCAGCTAGAAGTAGCAGTAAGGAGCCTGAGGGAGCGCAAGGTAACAGACACGTCTAAAGACTGGTTGGGGTTTTTGAGAACAGTATGGGGAGACAGTTGGCTGCATTTTGCTCCAAGGTTGCGGGGGAGGGGAGGCGGAAGGAAGGGCGGAGGGAAGAAGGATTGAATCATGAGCAGCCAAAACATTCTGCTCTCAAGATTAGTTACAAAAATGATGTGGTCTTCCTCACACCTGTAACATATATTGAGTTCCTGCACTGAAGTTGTTCTCAAGATCAAGGAATAAAGACTAAGGAGATGAGTGACAATTCCTTATCTCCTGTACAGTATCTCAGTCACTTTTGAGACCCACCAAAATCAAAGTAGAAGCTCTCCTCCATCTTCCATCAGGACTACAAGACCATGTGCTCTGGGGTCAGCCTAGCTGGGTTTGAATCCTGGCTCACCAGAATCAACTTGCCCTCTGTAAGTACTGTTGCTCAACTGTATTATGGGGATCCCAGTCCTAATGTTGGCTGTAAGGATTAAGCAAATCTTAAGTCAAACCAAGTTTTGACACACAGTAACACCATAAATCACATTTCTTAAAGAAAGCGGCATGATTTTTATTTTCTGTCCCACTCCCAAGTTATTAGCTCCTACAAGACATGTTTGTAGCACCAGATATGATCGAGGATGGGCACAGTGGAGACTCTAAACATACCTTTGAGGGGAAGGGGAGGTACTGCGGATTGAACCCAGAAGTGCTCTCCCTCTGAACTATATCCCCAGCTCTATTTTATTTTTTTATTTTGAAACAAAATCTCACTAAGTTGCTGAGGCGGGCCTCAAAATTTTGATCCTCCTGTCTTGGCCTCCTAAATCCTGGGATTATAGGAGTGTGCCATCACACTCGGCTTAAATATACCTTTGTAAGCCGGGCGTGGTGGCGCACGCTTGTAATCCCTGCGCCTGGGAGGCTGAGACAGGAGGATCGCACAGGTTCAAAGCCAGCCTCAGCTACTTAGTGAGGCTCTCAGCAACTTAGTAAGGCCCTGTTTCCAAATAAAGTATAAAATAGGTCTGGGAGTGTAGCCTGGAGGTAGAAAGCATTTACACTGGTGGCAGAAATCAATCTTGGGGCTGTCAATACTCACAGAACTGATCTATTTCTTCACACTCGGACTCATTTTCTTTGTCACCCCCAATACCACAACAAACAAACAAAAAACAAACAAACAAACCTTTGTAGAATCAAAGCTGGGTGGTAGCAGTAACCACTGGCCCAGTTAGCATTTCCTAAGCTGCACTCTCCTGGGCTTATCCACTTTGCTGTTCTTTATTTAGCTAGAAGGCACTGTATTTTAAGGCCTTTCATCAAAGGCAGCCTGTGAGGTCACAAACAGTAAGCAGAATCACTCCTCACATGGCTTCTCATCACTGAGTATGCATCAATTTCTTCCAGACTCCCTTGAAACTTTGCACGTTGCCAAGTGCTTTCTGGCTTGGAAGGCACCACTTATCTAGATGGCCCATATCTACTAACATACTTACAGGAGCCATTTATGATTCGACACTTTGCAAACGCAAGCAGGAACTACTGACCAGTTTCTGCATAACAGCTCTTCAGCCCCCTCATACCCTGATCATCTCTGCCCGTGAAATGGCCTCACAGACAGACTGGGCAGAAAATCAAAGAGGCAGAGAGACAAAGCGAGGCTGCTGACCAGTTTGCAAAACCTCTCTGAGTTCCTGAGAATATGGCTTATGACTCTCATTCACAGTCTGCATCCAATCTCAAGGCAGAAAAGAAAAAACAGATACTGCCCCCAAACCACCCAGTACCAGCACTGCCTCCCCACCAGTACTCACGCCTTGACATCTGCTGTCTCCTGGGATGTGCGTGTGAGGGTACGGGAACGCAGGCGCTCACCCGCCTGCTGGATCTCTTGTAAGTTTCGTTCTACATGGGGAAGCTCTGAGATGCCCTCAGTCTCAGCAGCCAGCTGTTCCGCCTGCTGAAGGAGCTCGCCAAACCCCTCAGTATCCATTGGGAATGCAGATCCTAGATGGGGAAAACAACAAGAGACACCTAAATCAAGGAAGAAATAGGCTTCAGATACTGCCTGAATCTGTTGGAAGCTTAATAAAATATCAAGATTTCTTATAAACAGACAAGGAGACAGCTCATCAAAAAAGCAGGAATTGTTCTGAACATAGCCCAAGAAGAGACTTAACAAAGAAAATGAGTCAGACTATGAAGAAACACATCATTTCTGAGTATTGACAGCCCCAAGATTGATTTCTGCCACCAGTATAAATGCAAAGATACTAAGCCACAGACCAGTCTCCTTCCACAGACACAAAACAGATAGAAGGAAATAGAAACCACTGTAGCAACTTCTGGGAGGCTTAAAGAACATCACTCTGCACCTCCTATTCCTTCAAGTGTCTTAGAAAAAACAGCACCATGCAAAGGGTGCAACACAATAGAGCCTTAACTCAGATGATAATTCCTTGAGGCTTTCGAGTAGACAGAATTTAATTCCAGTCCGCGGAAGCTTAGCTACATTCCCAGCAGACTCTGCTGTGATTTGGAAAAAGTGAGACCAGAAGAACACAAGTCTTCTGACCCACCCCATCCCGTGTCATTCTAACACAAATGTGTTTTCACTAACATGAAAGAAGATTTTTTTTAGTTCCTGCCCACATCTTCATTCATATATTCTTTAGCTTACAATACTTCTAAGGGCAGTGTCTGCTGGTTATGCATGACATTCAGGACATGAGACTTCATTATTACTATATTTAATTATAGAAGTACTAATTATTAGTAGTAATTATACTAATATAAACTGTACATGATGGCACACACCTGAAATCCCAGTACTTGGGAAGTTGAAATGAGGATCAGAAGTTCAAGGCCACTATGTGGTAACTTAGTGAGACCCTGTTTCAAAATAAAAAAAAAATAAAATATATGGTACATGCTTGTAATCCCAGCATTTGGGAGGCTGAGACTGGAGGATCAGGGTTCGTGGACAGCCTCAGCTACTTAGTGAAGCCCTTTGCAACTCAGTGAAATCCTATTTTAAAATAAAGAATAAAATATAGGGCTGGAGGTGTAGCTCGGAGGTAGAATGCTCCTGGGTTCCATCCCCAAAACCGCAAAAAAAAAAAAAAAAAAAAAAAAAAAATCAACAAATGGTGTTGGCAAAACTGGTTAACCACATGCAGAAAAATGGAAACTATCAAGAACCAATATAGGACTAATATCTAGAATATATAGAGAACTCAAACTTGGCACTAACAAATAACCCAATCAAAAAATAGACAAGTGAACTAAATAGACACTTCACAAAAGAAGAAATTCAAATGCCAATAAATGTATAAAAACATGTTCAACATCGGTAGCAATCAGAGAGATGCAAATCAAAACTACCCTGAGACTTCACCTAACTCCAACTAGAATGGCAATCATTCAAAACACAAACAACAAAAAATGCTGGTGAGGATGTAGAGAAGTGGGAACTCTAATACATTGTTGGTGAGATTGCAAATTAGTGCAACTACTTTGGAAAACAGTATGGAGAATCCTCAGAAGAATGAGAACGAACTTACCATATGATCCAGCAATACCACTTCTGGGTATCTACCCAAAAGATAGGAAACCAAACTACCAAACGAATGCATGTGCATCTATACTCATAGATGCACAATTCACCATTACCAAACTATGGAACTAGCCAAGATGACCATCAACAAATGAATGGATTACAAATATGTGGAATTTACTCAGCCATAAAGAACACAATTACGTCAATTACAAGGAAATGGGTGGAACTGGAGAACATTATGCTAAGTGAGATTAGTCAGTCACAAAAAAATAATCAAATACTCTCCCTAATATGCAGAAGCTAGGGAGAAAATGGGTCATAGGAGGAACTGTAGATGAAGAAAGAGAAAGTACAGATGCACAAATAAGGTAGCCTAACTAAGGGAAATGGGAGGGGGGAAGAGGGAAATTTCCTAGTGTACACAATGTACTTTCACAAACATATCAAAGTCAATCACTAAGCCAAACATGAGAGGGAAGGAGGGGGAGGTTCAAAGTCAGCTGCGCTGGCTTAAGAGACCCTGTTTCCAAATAAAAATATAAAAATGGGTATGGGAGTGTAGCCCGGAGGTAGAAGGGTTTCCAGAAACCCCGGTACCACCAAATAAAAAAATAATAATAATGAATAAAAAATTGGGCTGGGGGTATAGCTCAGAGGTAGAATGTCCTGGGTTCTAACGCCAGTACTGCAAAATATAGATAAATAAATAAACAAACAAAATAAAACATAAAAGAAAGAAATTCTTTAAGTAGCAGCTCTTGCTTATTCTCTTCTTTGTTTAAAACCTACAGTTTCTATTACGTACATGAAATTGCCCTGACCTAGCATTAGAGTTAGAATATTAATGTAATATATAATTATATCTCAGCTATGAAGCACAGGTTAATGTTAAAAGAGCACCATTACTGCCATAAATCCACAGCAGGAAGATTAGGAGTTTTTAAAATGAGCATTAAAGGACATTAACTTTAAAGACAAGGGCACAGGTTAAAATAAAAACAGCTTAGCTGGAATAAGCATGAAAACATTTTAGTATCCTTTATGAAGTTCCAACCTGACTTTAGTTTTAGCAAAAAAGATCATATACACTATTAAGTCTTACACTAAAGTTTCTAGAAAATCATTTTTTTTGGACCCAATACAATCAGGCTGTAGAAGGCTTTTTCGTGGGAAAATAGAAATAGAAGAACTAGGATGGAATTCTTCAGCCTTTTGCCTACTACAGTCAATCCCCAGTCCAGCAACTCGTGATCCTTTTAAAGTCAATCAGGCCATACTCTTGTCTGCTTAAGCCTCTTGAACAGAGTGAAGCCCTATGGACCTTCCCTTCCCTTACTACCCTGATTAATCTCCAGCCCTTCCTGGGTCCAGCCACCCTCGGGCCTTCTTGCTGGTCCTCAGTCAGTCAGACACATTCTTGCCTGAAACCTCTGCACCATTCCCTTTGCTGGAACTCCCCACCCCTAGTTTCAGATCAAGGATCACCTAACCTTCAAGGCCAACCTACAACATGCTATTTAAAAATGCAACCCCACTGGTTGGCGGTGCAGGTTTGTAATCCCCAGGGTAGGGAGGCTAAGACAGGAGGATCACACAGATTCAAAGCCAGCCTCAGCTACTTAGTGAGGCTCCCAGGAACTTAGTGAGACCTTGTTTCCAAATAAAATATAAAATAGGTCTGGGAGTATAGCCTGGAAGTAGAAAGCTCCTGGGTTCCACCCCCAGTGGAACCCCCATTTCCACCAAAATAAAAAATAAAAACGCAACCCATAGCCAGGCATGGACGCACACATCTGCAATCCCAGTACCTGGGAGGCTGAAACAGCAAGATCACAGGTTCAAGAACAGCCTCAGCAGCCCGGCTTGGTGGCGCACGCTTGTAATCCTCGCACTTGTGAGGTGGAGATAGGAGGATTGCGCTGGTTCGAAGTCAGCCCTGCTGGTTTAAAAGACCCTGTTTCCAAATAAAAAATATAAAAATAGGTCTGGGAGTATAGCCCGGAGGTAGAAGGGTTTCCAGGAACCCCAGTACCACCTAAAAAAAAAAAAAAAAAAAAAAAAAAAACAGCCTTAGCAAGTAGTGAGACACTCATCAACCTAGCAAGATCTTATTGGAAAACAAGCTGGGTGTGGTGGCCCATGTTTGTAATTCCAAGCATCTGGTAGGCTGAGACAGGAGGATCACGGACAGCCTCAGCTACTTAGTGAGGCCCTTTGCAACTCAGTGAGGCCCTGTTTCCAAATAAAGAATAAAAAAATATAAAAGCATACTAAGGTTGGCAATTTTGCGCACCCAATTTTATACCTGCAGTCATCTGAGATACCACAATGTGTCTACAACCTAAGTCTTCTGATGGGATTTATCAAAAACCACCATGGGTCATCACATCATAGGCAGTTGCCCAAAGAATCAGGAAATTAAGAAATTTTATCCTTCATAAATGCAAACAGTAGAGCCAGGCGTGGTGGTACATGCTTGCAATCCTAGCATTTGGGAGGCTGAGACAGGAGGATCAAGGTTCACAGCCTGCCTTAGTTACTTAGTGAGGCCCTTTGCAACTCAGTGAGACTCTGTTTCAAAATTTAAAAAAAAAATAGGGCTGGGGGTGTAGCTCAGAGGTAGAATCCCCCTGGGTTCCATCCCCAGTACTGCAAAAAATAAAATAGGGCTGGGAATGTAGCTTAAGGTAAAATGCCCCTGGGTCCAATTCCCAGTACCATACAAATAAACAAATACGTGCAACCCTACCCTAGCACTTCTCCAACTCCCTTATTGTCACTTCTGCTAGAATGTAAGCTGAATAAGGACAGAGTATGAGCCACTGATATACCCCAAGCTCCTGAACAGTACAAGCACAGAGGAGGTGCTCATTTGTTGACTAAGTTAGATAGGTTTTACTCTTTCTCATTTGCAGGGAGTCTGCCTTCTTGAAGGCTTCTTGCCATCCCCTGCCAAATCAGCACCCACTGGCAAGCAGAGACCTGAGCAAACACATTTGCTTTCAACTACTAACTGATACTTAACTTTTCTGAGGCTGCAGAGCATAGGGCACTGGCTGTATAAGTGGCATGAATTCAGATCACATTTGGTCCACACTAGTGTTTTCCCTCTAAATGCCCAGACAAAAGCCAGTGGTATTTTTAGAAGAAATAGCCAAGTTTTCAAGTGAAAGGAATTTCAAACCAAAAGAATAAGTACACACATATAGACACAATTTTCTATATAATTATGGGGAGACGTACAAAGAAAATAAACTTATTTCATGTGTGCCTGAGAGAAAAAAAAGAGATGTACATAATACCATATTTGGGGAAAACTGTATCTGTCCTGCATTATAGCTCAACCAGCAGAAGTTAATATTACAAAAAAAGTTTTATTGAAGTTTCAAAATCTATACTTTGATGTAGTCAGCATCTCATTTCATTAAGTTTGCCATTAATGGTTGATTTCATAAATTTAAATACTTTTCCCCTCCACAAAATAAATATCAATCTAGCCATAAAATAATGGCTAAACTACTAAATAAATTTTGACCCAAGATATTAAGAACTGATGATGGAAAAAAAAAAAAAAACCACCTAACTAGCTTAAACCTCACTAGAATTACATTGATGTGGAGGACCCAAAACCCATGCTTCATGTTGGGAAAATCTGTATCTTTGGGTGGCTATGGAGGAGGTAATCAAGAAGCCACAATGAGAATCTAGAGGCAAGACCTAGAACTGTCAACATAGCAAAACTGGGGCTGTCAAGAACAGACCATCCATGCTAATGCTCCTCTATGCCTACTAATTCTCCCTGAGTGATCATGAGAGGCCTTTGGCAACAATGACAGGTGCTTCAGAGAGCATCACAGGTTACCAGGCTCTGAGCAACAAACTGCTGTCCCTTTGCCACCTGGCAGAGGTCCTACGGAGCCTCCATAGCTCCTCAACCAAATGAGACCCTGAGATCTTAAAATGAAGGGCGCAGTGGTACACACCTGTCATCCTGGTACCTGAGAGGCTGAGACAGAAAGAGTGCAGGTTTAAGGACAGCCTCAGCAAGCTAACAAGACCTTGTTTCAAAATAAAACATAAAAAGGGCTAGGGGTGTGAATGAGAAGTTGACTGCCCCTGTATTCAATCCCCAGTGCCACAAACAAACAAAAGGCAAATCACAGAAGACAGGATTGTTTACCTTTGGGATGGGGGTAGGGAGATAGAAGAGGCTTGAAGGAGGCTTCTAGAAGGCTGGCAATTTTCTTTCTTTTTCTTTTTTTTTTTTTTTTTTTTTTTGCGGTACTAGGGATAAAACCCAGGGGCATTGTATCTCCAAGCTACAGCTACAGCCTATTTTTTATTCTTTATTTTTTGAAACAGGGTCTCACTAAGTTGCAAAGGGCCTCACTAAGTAGCTGAGGCTGTCTGTGAACCACAATCCTCCAGTCTCTGCCTCCCAAATGCTAGGATTACAAGCGTGCGCGTCGGGCTTTTTTTTTTTTTTTTTTTTTTTTTTTTAATCTGAGTGCTAGTTAACAGTGTGTTCACTTTGAGAAAATTAATCAATTAGACTCCTGGCTTGCATGAATGGAGTGCCTCTTCCAAAACAAAGGACAATGACCCACTCTTTTTCAGAGATAGCAGGGCATCCTACTCTGTTAAAAATGAGGAATGCTTTTACTGGGAAGTTCCCATGATCTAGCTCTCTTCACCATACCTAAAGGACACTGAGAAATTTAAAGAAAAGAGGTGAAGTCCACAATTTTCTTTTGTGTATGTGTGTGGTACTGGGGGGTGGAACCCAGGGCTCTTCTACCTTCGGGCTATACACCTGTACCAGTATTGGGAATGGCTTAGGAAGATTTGAGAAAGCTCTGATTATTAATAGATATATTTCAGATATAATTGTGTCAAAATGGCAGACCTGGAGAGAGAAAGGCTTGACTTGGTCAGGAAGCAAACAGCTATTGAAACTTAGACTGACTTAGCTAAAGGTAATTAGCAAGTCATAGGAGAGGGGAACTAGGCCTTTCTCTGTCTAAAGACAGATCTACATGATTAGATAAGCCAGCAGGATGGTAGGAGGGGTCGACCTTCGTGAAAGGAGACACCTTGCTAGGGGAGGAACCTTACAGAGATGGTGATTACTATGTCAGAATTATGCAAACAAGATGGAGGTCATGGGTATAAAAAGTCTGGTCCACATGCTGTATCTTCAGGTGGTGAATTGGCTCAAACCAACCCCCCATGCCATTTGCATGGGGCTGTAACTATCTTCTGTATTTCTATCTTTTTAATAAACTTCTTTAAATCGTCAGCAAGTGTCTGAGCTATGTATATTTATCCTTCGCTCAGGACAAGAACCCGCGGTTTTTCTGTTTTTCAGTTTTTGGGGGTTTTGTTGTGGTTTGAGGGAAATTGTGTCCAGGACCCTAACAGGGATCCTCGGGGACAGTTTTCCCAAACCATATTCCCATACTGTAACATATTTCACCGTAACGCTCCCAGACCTATTTTATATTTTATTTGGAAACAGGGTCTAAGTTGCTGAGAGCCTCACTAAGTAGCTGAGGCTGGCTTTTAACCTGCGCAATCCTCCTGTCTCTGCCTCCCAAGTGCTGGCATTACAAGCGTGCGCCACCACAACCTTCTAAGCCCACAGTTTTCAAGACAGTTTACAAGACAGCTTCTACCTAGAGCTAAAGTAAGTGCTGGCTAGACTTCCATTTCTTCAACTGGGCTATACTTGCCTGTCACCCAATGGCTAAAAACCATGCCTCTTTGAGGCACACTAACATTCTTAAATGAGGAGAAAAAAAATCTTCAAATTGCATAAAAGGTGAAATGAATGAAATATTAAGGCAGAGCAAAAATGCATCAAATAATCTCAGCTTATGTACTACTAACATTTGAGTCTTAATTATGAAAAACATGGTCATTTTCACATTCTCAATATAGCCATGTTAAATATTTAAGCAAATCAGAAAAGAGTAGATACTTGAATGTCTAAACTGCTGAGTATTTCTAAAGCATTTAAATCAATATTCTTAAAAGTGGTCCATTTAGGATTTTGCAAATGGTCTAAATCTTAGTCTCTTACGGTATCATGCCTATTATATTAAAATATCTACACATCTTTCCTGGTATTATCAATTCACTTGTTTTTGTTATGCTTTGTTTTGTTTTTTGTTTGTGGTAGTGGGGACTGAACCCAGAGGCAGTCTATCAATGAGCCACATCCTACACCCTCAAGCCTTTCTATTTTGGGGTTTATTTTTGGAATTTGTTGTTTTTTTTTTTTTTTCATCAGTCAATAACTGAGGACAATATATAATATGGATAAAAATATATAAATACAATTACATGTACATTTTCATATGTTTATCATTTACAGAAACAAATTTACATTAGTTTGAATATTATTATATGACAAGAAGCAGATACACAATATTCACTTTGTAAGACAATAAATATTTTAAAAACATATATGAAAGAAAAGGATAGCTTCAAGAAATGCCAGGTTTTATTTTTATTTTTAGCTGTAATTATGGGTAATATTTATCTTATGTTTTTTTAATTACAAATAATATACATTTAAACTGTGCTTGGTGCTCCCCCCCCCCACCGTTTCCCTTCCCCCCTCCCAACAATGAGTGTACAGGTTAACCATGCTATGTCCATATTTTTACACATATTCAGATGGAGCTCCTCCATTAATCAACCTCAGCCTTCTTCCTCAATAAGGTCTCTAAGCTTCTGAGTCTGTCCTCAAACCTGCAATTCTCATGTCTCAGCCTCCTAAGTGTGCCGGTACTGGGAAATGGCTTCAAATGTATTGGAAAATAGCTTTGGTATTAATGTGCCGATATTGGAAATGACTTTGGTATTAATGTTTTGGAAAATGAATTTGGTATTAATGTATCAAAAATTGGTTTCAAAATGTAAAAAGCAGCCGGGTGTGGTGGCGCACGCTTGTAATCCCCGAGCTTGGGAGGTGGAGACAGGAGGATCGTGCAGGTTTGAAGCCAGCCGTGCTGGCTTAAGAGACCCTGTTTCAAAAAAAAAAGGGGGGGGGGGCTTCCAGGAACCCCAGTACCACCAAAAAAAAAAAAAAAAGTAAAAAGCAGTCAGGGCCTAGTGACTGTCAGGCATTCAGGCAGCTGTGAGTTCCCTCACTAAAAGTAATGAGCAAGTAGACAGAAGAGTTGGGACCTAGGGGGCTTCATATTCTAAAAACAGGTTTACATAATGCATAACTTACAGCAGATAGGCTAGAATCCCCCAAGAATGTGGGAGGAGGGTACAGGCCTCTGTCAAGAAGGGGCAGATACCACATGACCCCTGACTTTGTTAATCATTCTGGTCCTAACAAAGATCTAGGTCTATACCTGCATCGAGGCAGGAAGGCTTTTGGGCCAAGCAAGAAACCCCCATAATCATAATCCCCATAATCATAAAAAAGGGCCTGCATGGAATTAATGGGTGGGCTCACACCTATATCAGAAGATAATAGGTTAAGCAAGATGAAAGATAATGTATCTTTATAAAAAATGTTCTGTATCCAAAAACTTCAATAACTTACTTTCAAGTTAATCCCCTACAGCCCCCCCTTTTTGTATTAGGGCTTTAATCTAATATCTGCTCCTTCTTTCTGTCTTTGTAATAATAAAATTACTTAAGTTTACAGCAAAAAAGAGCTCTGGCTATTGTTTTCTAAAATAGCTAAAAGCAAGAACCCACAGCTACATCTCACTATTCAGTTTTGGAGCCCAACAGGGGCACCATAACAGTTTTACTGTAACACTAAGTACTAGGATTATAGGTGTGCATCTACACACCTGGCTTTTTCTTTTCTTTTTAAAGCATCAGCCATAGTGTGAATGTATGCATTTTCAATTTGATCCACATAAAAATAAAATAAAATATAAAAAAGCATCAGCCATAAATAGAATATGTTTTATTTTCAACATGATAGTTTCAGCTTACCATGGGTTTAGTGGACATGACCCACCTGTATCAAACAATGCATACTATGACTCACTGAAGAACTCTAATTTTATAATATTCCCAAAAATCACCTCTTTCAACTGTGCCAGTATTGGAAACTAATTTCAGAAATGTCTTTGATACTAATTTCAAAATGTATTGACTTTGAATGCGTTGGCATTAATTTTAAAATATAGAAAGTAGTCAGAGCTTGGGTGTTGCACAGGGGCTCAGGCAGAAAAGGAAGCCTGCAGAGTTCCCGAGGTAGCCCAGGGCCTTTGCATTCTAAAAACAAGTTTTACATAATAAATAACTTCTAGAACAAGCAAATATTCCCCAAAGATGTGGGAGGATGCCACAAGCCTTCAGAAGATCCTGACTTTGATAATCAATTAACACATTTTGGGGCATAACAAAAGGCTTGGGTACCACAGTCAGGGCAGGCCTACAAAAAATAATCATCACATCAAAAGACTTGTCCCTGTGGATCCAAGGATCCACACCTATTCAGGTCAGGAAGATGATTGGTTAAGCAAAGATACGGGATAAAAGATACGGGATAAAAGTCTTTATAAAAACTGTTCAGTATTCAAAACTTCAGTGACTTATTTTCAAGTCACTCCATTATGTCTCTTTATAACGCAGTGCTTCCATTTAATTTCTGTTCCTTCTTTCTGCCTTTGTAATAATAAAATTGTTTAAGCTAACAGCAAAAAGAGTTCTGGCTATATTTTCTAAAATAGCTAGGAACAAGAACCCGCGGCTACATCTCACACCGTTTTAAACCTGTACAGTTTTACTGTACCATCGTAACATCAACTACAAACTGCAAACTAACAAAAGCAGTTACTTCTACTGTATTTGGGGGAATGTTCTCAAAGGAAGAGATCTTATATACATCAGAAGTAACTGATGGCCGGGCATGGTGGTGCACGCTTGTAATCCCTGCATTTAGGAGGCTGAGACAGGAGGATCGTGGTTCACGGACAGCCTCAGCTACTTAGTGAGGCCCTGCTTCAAAATAAAGAATAAAAAAATAAGGCTGGAGGTACAGCTCAGAGGTAGAATGCCCCTGGGTTCCATCCCCAGTACGGCAGAAGGAGGAGGAGGAGGAGGAGGAGGAGGAGGAGGAGGAGGAGGAGGAGGAGGAGGAGGAGGAAGAAGAGGAGGAGGAGGAGGAGGAGGAGGAGGAGGAGAAGAAATAATTGATGTTATTACTGCTGCTATTATATGTTGCTATTTTTTTCTTCAAAACCTACAACTACCCTGTACTTGGGAGGCTGAGACAGGAGAATTGCAGGTTCTAAGTCAGCCTCAGCAGTTTAGTGAGGCTCTCAGCAACTTAGCAAGACTCTTTTTTCTAAATAAATATAAAAATAGGTCTGGGGGTATAGCCTGGAGGTAGAGGGCCCCTGAGTTCCATTTCCAGTACCACAAAGAAACAAAAAATCTACCACTGACATCATTCTTTCTATTTTGGGTTACTTTTTTTTTTTAATTGTGGTACTGGGGATGGAACCCAGGGGCCTTCTACCACCGGGCTACACTCCCAGGCCTATTTTATATTTTAATTGGAAACTGGATCTCACTAAGTTGCTAAGAACCTCACTAAATAGCTGAGGCTGGCTTTGAATCTGCATGATCCTCCTGTCTCAGCCTCTCAAGTACTGATATTACAAGCGTGCACCACCATGCCCCACTAATTTTTAATATGACACTAAAATAAATGTTCTATTTTATTTTATTTATTTTATTTGTTTATTTATTTATTTTGGTGGTACTGGGGTTCCTGGAAGCCCTTCTACCTCCGGGCTACACTCCCAGACCTATTTTTACATTTTTATTTGGAAACAGGGTCTCCTAAGCCAGCCGTGTGGCTGGCTTCGAACCTGCGCGATCCTCCTGTCTCTGCCTCCCAAGCGCGGGGATTACAAACATGCGCCACCACGCCCAGCTAAATGTTCTATTTTAAACATGTATAAACCGGGCATGGTGGCGCATGCTTGTAATCCCAGCATTTGGGAGGCTGAGACCGGAGGATCCCGGTTCTCGGACAGCCTCAGCTACTTAGTGAGGCCTCTGCAACACAGTGAAACCCGGTTTCAAAATACAGAATAAAAAATAGGGCAGGGGGTGTAGCTCGGAGGTCAAATGCCCCTGGGTTCCATCCCCAGACCCGCAAAAAAAAAAAAAAAAAAAATTAAACAGAACGGATAATTAAAAAGACTAGACTTTGAACTGAAACACCTCATTCAAGTCCAGACTGCAAGTGAGCCAGGCATGGTGGTCTGTGGGAGGCCGAGACAAGAGTATGGGGGTTCATAGACAGCCTCAGCTACTTAATAAGGCCCTGTTTCAAAATAAAGATTACAAAACAGGGCTGGGCTGAGGATATAGCTTGAAATGCCCCTGGGTTCAATCCTCAGTACAACCAAAAAAAGAAAAAAGAAAAAAATCCAGATTGTCCACTCACTAGCAGACCAGTAGGTAGATTAGTTTATCCCTGAGATAAAACGCAAATCTTTCCATCTCAATTTTGCCATCTATAAATAGGAAATGACAATCTCTACCTACTTCATGGGGTTGTTGATATACAATGTATTTATAAACTCTCCTGATTTGTATCACTTTAAAATGCTATTTTAGCTTTTTTCCACAGTTGCCAATTTGGCAACATTTTATCATTTAGTTATAAACATCTCTGGTTAAAAAAATCTTCTAAGTAAATATTTGATACTAAGTTGTAACTTATTTAATCACAACTTTCTATCATTGAATAAGAACTTTTTTATGTATGCTCTATGCTTACTACCAAACATGATTTTCAACATAAATCCAAATTTCCACAGTATAATTGTGTTTCAAAAGAAATGTAGTGCTGGGTGTGGTCTTAGTGTGGCCCTCCATAATTTAGTGAGACCCTGTTTCAAAAAATAAAGAACAAAAATAGGGCAGGGGCTGTAGCTCAGAGGTCAAATGCCTGTGGGTTCCATCCCCAGACCCACAAAGAAAGAAAGAAAGAAAGAAAGAAAGAAAGAAAGAAAGAAAGAAAGAAAGAAAGAAAGAAAGAAAGAAAGAAGAGAGAGAAAAAGAAGAAGAAGGAAGGAAGGAAGGAAGGAAGGAAGGAAAGAAGGAAATGAGCCGGGTGTGGTGGCGCACACTTGTAATCCCAGTACTTGGGAGGCTGAGACAGGAGGATTGCTCAGATTCAAAGCCAGCCTCAGCTACTTAGACCATTTCCAAATAAAATATAAAATAGGTCTGGGAGTGGAGCCCATAGGAGGAAGGCCCCTGGGTTCCATCCCCAGTACCACACACACAAACACACACACAAAGAAATGTAGCATTTAAACTCAAGCAGAAATCTCACCCTCAAACTTTTGCATTAATCAAGACTATAATAGCATTAGAATAAAATAGTGCTCAAGATTTAAAACCAAAGATTAATAAGACAAGCTTAACCCTAAATGAAAGTATTAAAAGTTTAATACAGGTTGACTATCCTTTATCCAAAATGCTTGGAGCCACAAGTGTTTCAGATCTTGACTTTTTAAAAAGCCCCTGGGTTCCACACTCAGTACCACCAAAAAAAATAAAAAATAAAAAAAAAATAAATTGCATGCACATAAGATATACTGGGGATGGGACTCAAATCTAAATATGAAATTCATTTATGTTTCACATATACTTTATGGACAAAGTCTGAATGCAATTTTATACAATATTCATAATAATTCTGTACATGAAACAAAGTTTCATGGTGTAGAATTTTCTTTTCTTTTGGTACTAAAGATTGAACCCAGGAGCTTTCTACCTCCAAGTTATAACCTCAGCCCTTTTTACTTTATTTTTCTTTTTTGGTGGTACTGGGAATGGAACCTTTTTTATCTCCAGGCTACACTCCCAGACCTATTTTATATTTTTATTTGGAAACAGGGTCTCTTAAGCTAGTGAGGCTGGCTTTGAACCTGCGCGATCCTCCTGTTTCCACCTCCCAAGGGCGGGGATTACAAGCATGTGTGCCACCACGCCCGGCTTTACTTTTTATTTTTAAACAGGGTCTTACTAAGTTGCTGAAGCCATCCACAAACCTGTGGTCCGCTTGTCGCAGGCTCCCAAATACTGAGATTATAGGCCTGCAACACCATACCAGAAGATAGTGTGGAATTTCCTCTTAGACTATCGCGTTGATACTCAGAAGTTTCAGATTTTGGAGCATTCTGGATTCTTGCTGCTCACCCTGTACTGGTTCTCCTCTCTTCTCTTGAATGTATGCACTATGGTGAGATGACAGTATCAATCCACTTTTTACTGTATTTATAAGCCTTCAATTACAACCACCATCAAAAAGAAAGTTACTTCTTAACAGAAACTATTGTTTCAGATGAGGAAGAAAAGAATTTTAACAAAATCATTTTAGATAACCCTTTACAGACCTTTGAGTTAGAGCGTGTTTATTATTCTGAAGATGGATTTCTCGAGCTAAGGAACTTAAATTAACCTCGACAGGAAAAAATTTTGAGTGATTTAGTAGCAGTACTGCCCTGGATGACTCAGTGTTGGCAAAAAGGAATGTGTGGTGTCAGCACCGCAGAAACATAACATATCACTTGAATTAATGCACCTTCAGCCAGCAAAGAGAACTGACCTGGTAACACAAAGGGCCATAAATTATCCAGATAAGGAACTCTGGTAAACTCATGGCTGTCTGGGCCAGTAGAAGGCCCACCTGAAAAGTAAGAACTGCGGCCCCAGCCTGGCTCTGCCCTGCATCAGACCTCTGACCTCGAATCGGATCCTCTTATTTCAGTTTCACCTCTGGTGACATAAAGAGGTTATCTCAGTTTATTTCTGCAGGTCCGCCCACCAAGAAAAATCTACACATTTGGGATATTTTTACCTAGTCTTTAAGCTCGCTTTATTCTTCCTCGGAAGGAGCAGTCCCATTTTAGTGATGACAGAAATTATCTACATACAGAACCTTAGGAATAACCCTGGCTCCATCTTGCAACCTGTATAAACAGAGGTAGATTACCAAATTTAACAAAAAAGGCCTCTGGCTCTGTCTGGTCATGGATCTTCTCAGCCAGCAGTTCTCAATGGGAGTGACTGCCCCACAGCAGAAAGTAGGTAACATCTGGGGACATTTTTAGTTGTCATAACTTTGAGGCAGGAGACACATACTATTGACATCTAGAGGGAAGAGGCTAGGGAGTCTGCCAAACATCCTATAACACACAGCATAACCTTCAATAAAGAATTATTCAACCCAAAATATGAGCAGTTCCAAGTTGGAGAAACCCTGCTGAAAAGGAGAGCTTCTTGTTCTGAGGGCCATGTCAACAAGATTAGAAACACTAAGAATCTCATATATGCTTTTTTCTTTTTAATATAAGAAGAGTTCTGTAAGCAGGCACAGTGGCACACTTGGGGGGCTGAGACAGGAGAGTCACAGGTTCAAGAACAGCCTCAGCAACTTAGAGAGATTATATTTCAAAATGTAATCCCAGCATTGAAAAGACAGAGACAGGATCCTGAGTTCACAGACAGCCTCAGCTACTTAGTGAGGCCATCTGCAACTCAGTTAAGACCGTGTTTCAAAATAAAGAATCAAAAATAGGGCTGGGGGTATAGCTCAGAGGTAGAATGCCCCAGGGTTCCATCCCCAGTACAACAAAAAGATAAAAAAATAAATTAAAAGGGTTGGGGCTATAGCTCAGAGGTAGAATGCCCCTGGGTTCCATCCCCAGTACCAAGGGAGAAGGGGGAGGGGAAGCAATATAGTTTTTAGTTCTAACAAAAGTCTACATTCTGCCCCTCAATCTAATTTCTATACACACACATATACACAGAATTATCCCATTTGGGTTTTTTTTTTATGGTGGTATATGCGTACCCTGGTATACCATAAAGCAATGGGAGGAAAAAATCAAACCACAGCTCCATGAAACATAGATAAAGTTCACAAAAATAATGGTGAACTAAAGAAGCTAGATACAAAAATAGAAGATCACTGTATGATTCCATTCACATGAATCTTAAAAAAAAAAGAACTAATCCATGGTGCCAGAAATCAGTCTTGATTATTTTTAGAGGCACAGGGGAATACTGATTGGGAAGGAGCACAGCAGAACTTTCTGGTACTATGAAGTAAATTGTACTCCCTCAAAATTCTTTTGAAGAACTAACCCCCAGGGGGATGGAACCTGCTGCGAGATGGGGCATTTGGAAGGTAATAAGGCTTAGATGAGGGTGGGGTCCTCAGGATGCAATTAGCGCCCTTATAAGAAGAGGCCCAGGAGCTTGCCTTCCCGTCCCCTCAGCACACCCACCTCCTCAGGCATATGATCAGGGAAAGGCCATAGGAGCACAGAGCTCCAAGACGTGGCCGTCTGCAAGGCAGGAAGAGGCCTCATCAGAACCCAACCACGGCTCAGCTCTCCAGCCTCCAAAACTGAGAAATTGCATTTCTGTTGCTTAAGCCACCCAATCAACAGTACAAGAGCCTGAGGTGACAAAGATGCTGAAGTACTGGAAATGTTCTACATCTCAGTATAGACAGTGGTCATGTGAGCATGCAAAAAGTCACTGAGCTACACCCTTAAAGTCTATTAACAGATAGTTTTCTGTAGAAATAGCAAGAAATGTAGCATTAGTATAGCACTAAACAATTTAGCATCATCTCCACAAAGCAAAGCTGCGAGTTGGGGGATTTTTACTTTTCATTTTATCCCTATAAACCTGAATTCTTTTCAGTGAGCATATGTGACCTTAATAACTTGTCCAGATTTTAAAATGCTCTAAATTCCCTACATCAGAGTATTTGCCTTACCACTGCCCCTATATCCGCAAGGCAATGACTGTCATTCCACACCTGCCCCCTTGTACTCAAACTGCAGCCTGGAGTTTCCAGGCACCACCTCTGCACTTCCTCTCAAGCAAGTCACCGTCACACCCATCATGTCTCAAAATGCAATTATCTGCCCCCAAACACCACCAGCTGCAGCTACTGTTCCCATTTCTTCAACTCTGCCCCCAGCTTCTCTTGCTCAGATTCTAACTCACCCTTCTCCTTTGACTCTGCCCATGACTTCAGACTGGTTTCTTAAAAATATTCCTCACTCTCCAGACTCAAAAACAAACCTATGTAGTTAAAATTTTTTTAAGAGCAAGGAGGTAGGTTTTCCTCATGATCCAAACTATTGCTACTCCCAAACAAAAACTATGAAACCAAACTCTATATTCAGAAAATACATTCCTCACTCTCCAAACTTACTATCCAAACTCTTATTACCTGAACAGGCTTCTTTAGCAAAGGATACGTACAGCCTGGCAATGTCCTATGACTGTTGCTTCCATCTCACTATCACATAAGGTCAAATCTCCATTCCTCCAGGTCCAAGTCCTTGTTGGTATGCTAGAATATGGGCTCCCTCTTTCTAGCCCACCCAAGTACCCCATTATCACCCTGCTCTTTGTGCACCTTAGTCTTTCCAACATCACTTCCTTGTGATGCTCCCGCTCAAAAGCCCTCAATTAGCTGGGCAGAGTGGTGCACACCTGTAATCTCAGAACTTGGGACGCTGAGACTGGAGGGCAGGTTTGAGGCTGGTGTTGGTGACTTAGTTTCAAAACTTAGTTTCACTGTTTCAAAATAAAAAGAGAGAGATATAGCTCAGAGGTAGAATAACTCTAGGTTCAATCCCCGCTACAAAACACACACACACACACACACACACACACCCTCATTTGCTCTCCCAGATAGATAAAGTACTGCTTTTCAATTTGTTCTTCCCAGAATAAACCCTGCTTTACTAGTTACCTCCTTCATTATCCCTGTCCATGCCTTACTCTGTGCCCTTGCTCATGTTATTTTTCCCATTCAGAAGTACCCACCTAGCCGGGCATGGTGGTGCACGCTTGTAATCCCAGCATTTGGGAGGCTGAGACTGGAGGATCGAGCTTAGCAGACAGCCTCAGCTACTTAGTGAGGCCCTGTGCAACTTAGTAAGACCCTGTTTCAAAAATAAAGAATTAAAAAAAAAAAATAAGGCTGGGCCTGTAGCTCAGAGGTAGAATGCCCCTGGGTTCTATCCCCAGTACCTAAGAAAGAAAGAAAGAAAGAAAGAAAGAAAGAAAGAAAGAAAGAAGGAAAGAAAGAAAGAAAGAAAGAAAGAAAGAAAGAAAGAAAAGACGCACCCAACTTTTCACTATACCTCTGAGCTCCAATAAGCTCCCCGAGTATCATCTGTGAAATTAAAAAAAAAAAAACACCTGTACCTCCCTCACCTGTCACAGAGTATTCACTCAGTAAACATTAGTTATTATTATCACCACCAATTCAAATCCTACCCACTGCTATATCTGAATGTGTCTTAAGTGTGTCCCCCAAGAGTTCGTGTGTTGGAAGCTTGGTCCTCAGTGTGGCAATATTAAAATGGTAGGGAGCCAAGCATGATGGTATATGCCTATAATCCCAGTACTTGAAAGACTAAAACAGGAGGATTGCAGGTTCAAGGCCAGCCTCAGCAACTTAGTGAGACCCTGTTTAAAAAAAAAAAAAAATAGGACTGGGGGGGGGGGATAGCTCGAGAGTAGAATGCCTCTGGGTTCAACTTTCAGTACAGGGGAGGGGAGGTGGTAGGACCTTTAAGAGATAGGGCTTGGTGGGAGGTCCCTTCTCACTCTGGGGTTTCCTGTCTTGTCATGTAACCTCTCCCTCTTCCATGAACGTCCATCAAGATACCACAGACCATGATTCCTCACCAGAAACCAAACTGATGGGGTCTCCCAATCTTGGACTTTCCAACTAACAAAACTATAAGCTAAATAAATCTCTTTTTTAATAACTCAGCCTCAAGTTATTTCATTACAGTAATGGAAAGTGGACTGCTACACCTACCAAATGGTATTCCTCAATACCCATTCTACAAAAACTTCCCCTCATCTATATTTCTTTCTACTCCATTATTTCCTGAGCTCTCACTGTGTCCAAGGGCCCTCCATGAGCTTCCATTTGTATTAAAGCTCTAATGTCATCCTCCCAGCAGCCCTCTGATGCCCAACTCTGCTTTCTTCCTTCTCTTTCTCATTCAGTAAATGGCACTTTCCCCCCGAGTTGTTCAGGCTTAGAACCTCAGCACTGTCCTTGACTTCTTTTCTTTCTTACTCTTTATTAGCAATTCATGACACTAAACTTACTCTTCATGTATATATATATATATATATATATATATATATATATATAGCCTGAAGCACTTTTTATCTCTACTACCACTATCACCCTGGTCTGGCCCTTCACTGGTTAATCACATCTTGGTCATGCAGCCTCCTGACTGGTCGCCCTGCTCCTACTTTGCCTCTTCCCCTCCCCAATCCATTCTCTGCACAGCAGTGGGAAGGAGTCTTTGAAAAGCCTCCACCTTTCAATAGCTCCCATCACTCACAGACTAAAATCCCAAACCCTTACCCTGTACTGTGAAGCCTCCTTCCTCTGTCCCCTGCCCCAACCCCTTCTGCTACCACTTTTCCTGTGAATGTGCCTTGGCTATACGGTCTCTCCTTCTTCAAATTTACTAAATACACTGCTGCCTTGGGGCTTTTGTGTTCACCATTTCCTCTGCATCTGCAGGTACATTCTCTCCCTAAATATCTACACAGCTCACCCCCTTACTTCATTCAGGCCTCTGCTTACATGTATCATTTTCTGTTTTGTTTTTGTTTTGGTGTGTGTGTGTGTGGTACTGGAGATGGAACCCAGAGGCATTCTCCCCCCAGGTTATACTCCCAGACCTATTTTTTTTTTTAATATTTTATTTGGAAACAGGGTCTCACTGAGTTGCTGAGAGCCTAAGTAGCTGAGGCTGGCTTCGAACCTGCGCCATTCTCCTGTCTCAGTCTCCCAAGTGCTGGGATTACAAGTGTGTGCCACCACTCCTGGCTTACATGTATCATTTTCTTAAAGAAGCTTCTCAGAACATCCCAGCTAAAGCCACTGTCACATTTCCCTGTTTTATCTCCTCAGAAGCCTTTGTCAAGACCTAGCATCATTGTGTCTTTTGTTTACTCATGTACTGTCTATGTCTTAATAGACAGACATAAGTTCCTTGAGTCTGGGAACCCTAAGTCTGGACAAACCTTGCCTGGTTTGTCCACAGCACCATTTCTGGTTCACTGTACAAGTAATACCTAATGTAGCACAGATACTCTGTAAATATTTGTGAAAGGAAGGGAAGAGGGTAGAGAGAGGGAATAAGGGGCTATAACTCTGGTGCCCTTGCAGACCAATACTGGAACTTAGAAATGGAGTCAATAGACGTGTTTAGCAAGGTTCTCAGAAGCTGATTGAGACTGCCATGAGTGAAAATGTAAATGTCGAAAACACAAATGCATATCTTAGAAAAGTCGGACGATAGAGAAAAAAAAAAAAGCTTTATGCTTGCAGATATCTTTTCCGCAGGAAATAGGAAAGGTGACCTTGGCTTGTGCTGAAAGACATCTTGGGAAAATGGGAGAACGGTGGGGGGGCGGGGGAGCATAACCTCCTTCCCGTAGCAGAGGGGCAAATCCGGAGCAGCGGGTCGTCCAAACTTTGACCAGGACCTCATAGGATCAGCTTTGTAATAATCAGCTTTGTAATAATAATAATAATTATTAATAATAATAATAATGATGATGATGATGATGATGATGATAGAAGAAAGAAGAAAGGGACCCAGTACACTTGGGCATCGCCTTTGAAGACGATAAAATGCAGTGAGCCCAGTGAAGGGTGAGCCACCTCCGGGTTCTAATCATTAGCATCCCCTTGGGTGTCAGCACCGGAGACCAATCCAAGGGCTGACAGAGGCTCACGGGGTCTTCTCCCCTTACCCGAAGCCTCCTTCCCTAGAGGGCAAGGGCTCCCCTACTGGGTGTAGGACCAGCGGCAGGGCGCGGTCAGTAAGCAACCAGGCCCGCTAACTGGGGAGAGCTAGGTGGGCTCGCCCGCACGCGGTGGGGGTGTGGCGCCCGCGGCCGAGCGCTCCGCCGAGGAAGGAGTCGGGGGGCCGAGGCCGGGCACCCCCAAACAGGACAGCTACCCGGCAGCCCCGCGCTGCAATGGGGTGGCTCGACCCGGCGCTGTGTCGCGGCGTCGGGCGTGCCCGGCTACCAGGAGAAGTGTGAGCGGCTCGGCTCCGAACGTGCGGACGGAGCTCCGCCCAGCCTCGGGGTCCGGGGCAGGCCCGGGACGGAAAGCCGCACGGCCACCCGAGACACGCACGCTCGCTTACCTGGCACTGCAGCCGTCCCCACCGCCCAGGTCCCGGCTTCAGAACGCGGCCGCCGCTTCTCGCGCCGCGCACTCGCGCTTCCTGATTGGCCGGCGCGGGCCGCTCCCAGAATCCCCCGCGCGCCGCGCCGCCAAATTAACTTTATGGAGACCCGTGGGAGAGGACAAGGACACTGGCGGGCCTGGGGGCGGGGCCTGGGGCTGAGCTGTCACTCCCGGCGCACCCGAGGCCTCCGCCCTCGCCCCTCCCACGCCCGTACAGCCCATTCCGCAACTCCGCGGCCCGGCCCTATTCTAGCTAGGTATTGGGATCACGTTGGTGTCCATGACAGCCAAGAGTCCTGCCTTCTTGGAGTTCTCCAGCCGGTTAAGGAAACAATAAGAAGTGACTGCCGTTTGTAAGGAAGGCTATGAGGAGAAGTGACGAGAGAGAGAAAGCTTGGGTGACCAGGGAGGGCCTCTCTGAGGAGGTCACAGCTGGCAGAAACAGGAAAGTTTTAAAGGATCCATCAGACCTGCAAACTCCTGACTGCAAGCATTCCAAGCAGAAGTGAGAGTAAAGGCTAAGGGAAAACAAGCTTGGTGTTTGGAGAACAAAGAAAGATGGAGCTAGCATGGGGTGCTGTGGCATAGGCCCGTAATCCCAACTACCAGCCCTGGGAACGCTGAAGCAAAAGAATGCCTAGTTCGAGGCCAGCTTGGGCAACTTATGAGAACCTGTCATGGCAAGAAAGTTGGAGTATTCTTCATGCAAATGTGGAAGCAAGAAGACAAATAGATTATATTTTAATAATGTTATGCAAGGAAGTATGGGAAGTTAGCATAGTCTGGCAGGTTGGAAGTAAGAGAGGCCTTCCTGAAGGAAGTAAAACCTTAACTAGCCATAAAAGTAAATAAGACTTACACCGGCAAAAGGCTGAGGAGAGATTTTTCCTGCCTAGGAAATGGAGCAATTGGCTGCAAAGAGGAGTGGAACGGTGCTTTCCCCGCCTCCAGTGCGCTCTTTCTCTCACTTCTGACTGATTCTCTCCTTGACCAAACTCTAGACAGGCTCCTCTGTACCCTCTTCTCAACTAGGCCTCAGCTGAATCTATAAAAAACATAAGCCATCATGGCACACACCTGTGATCCCGGTATTTGGGAGAGGAAGACAAGAGGATCCCAAGTTCAAGGACAGCCTCAGCAACTTAGTGAGACACTGTTTCCAAATAAAAAATAAAATAAAGCTGAAGGTATAGCTCAGAGTTAGAATGTCTCTGAGTACAATCCCCAGTACCACAAAAATAAAAGAAAAAAGAACAAAACACTAACTTATTTCAACAGCTCAAGGCCACATCCCTACGATGACCCTATCCCTTTTAAAATGCCCACTTGAGCCGGGTGTGGTGGCGCACACTTGTAATCCCTGCGTTTGGGAGGTGGAGACAGGAGGACCGCGCAGGTTCGAAGCCAGCAGCGCGTGCTGGCTTAGGAGACCCTGTTTCCAAATAAAAATGTAAAAATCGGTCTGGGAGTGTAGCCCAGAGGCAGAAGGGCTTCCAGGAACCCCAGTGCCACCAAAAATAAAAAATAAAATGCCCAATTGAAACAATCAAGGCTTCCACAAGAATTTGCTGCTTGTTGTAGCCCTGTGGGAGGAAGGCTTCAATAAGCAGCAGTTAATAACCAAGATGGGCTGCACACGAACCAAATTCCCTTTCCAATATTTGTAATTTTTCATTTTCTTCTCTATACTGGACCCCTACTCACCCCCCTATCAATCCCTCATTCTCCTGTGTGTGTGTGTGTGTGTGTGTGTGTGTGTGTGTGTGTGTGTGTGGTACTGGGGATGGAACCCAGGGGCATTCTAATTCTAAGCTACAGGATCTCACTGAGTTGCAAGGGGGCCTCACTAAGTAGCTGAGGCTGTCTGCAAACCAGAAATGTGATCCTCCTGTCTCAGCCTTCCAGATGCTGGGATTACAACTGTGCACCACCACACCCACTTTCCTTCTCTTTAACATGCCCATTCACTTCAACGCAAATCTAAATTGAGTTCAGTTCACACCAGGATCTTTTCCACATTGTAATACTATTTTTTTTTTTTTTTAGGTCTGGGGATGGAACCCAGGGGCATTCTACCTCCGAGCTACACCCCCTGCCCTGTTTTTTTTATTATTTATTTTGAAACCGGGTCTCACTGAGTTGCAGAGGGCCTCACTAAGTAGTTGGGGCCTCACTAAGTAGTTGAGGCTGTCTGCGAACCGTGATCCTCCGGTCTCAGCCTCCCAAATGCTGGGATTACAAGCGTGCGCCACCACGCCCGGCTTGTAATAGTATTTTTAAAGTATACTTTTATTAGTGTATTATAGTCTCACATCATAATAAAGTTCAGAGTGATAGGGACATACATGCACATGGAACTTGATGAGCTCCCCAACCCCCACTCACACTGTACCCCCTTAATACATGTTATTAGCATTGATAATTTTGTATATGTACATAGTCAGTAGAAGTGTTTCCTTCGTTAATTCTTTCTCCTACCACCATCCTCCTCCCCGCCCCCCCATCGCTCCACTGTGGTTTCTCCTCTTTCTTTGGATCCCTCTTGACTCTTGATTTCTACCCCGCTTCCACGTGTTGTAATAATATGCCTGTGATCCCAATGACTCCAGAGGATAAAGCAGGATGGTCACAAGTCTAAGGCCAGCTTGGGAAAATTAGTGAGACCCTGTATCAAAATTAAAAATCTTGAAAAGAGACAACAGAAAGTCAGATATAGTGGTACACACTTGTAATCCCAGTACTTGGAAGGCTGAAACAGGAGGATTGCAGATTCATAGCCAGCCTCTAAAACTTAGCAAGGACCTCTACAATTTAGCGAGACCCTGTTTCAAAATAAAAATAAAATAAAACAGGGCTAGGGGTATGGCTCAGAGGTAGAATGCCCCTGAATTCAGTCCCCAATACCCACCCCACAAACAAAGGGGGGGATATAGCTCAATGGTAGAACAGCCTAGGATTCTATCTCTAGTACCAATTAATTAATTAATTAATTAAAAATAAGGGCTGAAGAGCCAGGCATGGTGGCACACCCTTGTAATCCCAATACATGAGAGGCTGAAACAGGAGAATTGCGGTTCACAGCCAACCTCAGCTACTTAGTGAGGCTCTCCTCAACTTAGTGAGACCCTGTTTCAAAATAAAGAATAAAGCCGGGAATGGTGGCGCACACTTGTAATCCCCACGCTTGGGAGGCGGAGACAAGAGGATCGCGCTGGTTCAGAGCCAGCCTCGCTGGCTTAAGAGACCCTGCTTCCAAATTTAAAAAATATATAAAATAGGTCTGGGAGTTTAGCCCGGAGGTAGAAGGGCTTCCTGGAACCCCAGTACCACCAAAAAAATAGAAAGAAAAGAAAAGAAAAGAAGAAAGAAAGAAAGAAAGAAAGAAAGAAAGAAAGAAAGAAAGAAAGAAAGAAAGAAAGAGCCGGGAATGGTGGCGCATGCTTGTAATCTCAGCATTCCGGAGGCTGAGACCGGAGGATCACGGTTCGCGGACAGCCTCAGCTACTTAGTGAGGCCGTCTGCAACTTTGTGAGACCCTGTTTCAAAATAGAGAATAAAAAATAGGGCAGGGGGTGTAGCTCGGAGGGCAAATGCTCCAGGGTTCCATCCCCAGACCCACAAATAAATAAAGAAATATAATAAAGAAATATAGATAATATATATTATAAAGAAATATATAATAAAGAAATATATAATAAAGAAAAATAGACCTGGTGTTTTAGTTCAGGAGTAGAATGCCCCTGGGTTCCATCCCCAGTGCCACAAAAAAAAAAAAAAAAAAAAAAAGGGCTGGAGATGTAACCCAAAGGTAGATACAACCTAGTAACATGTGTGAGGCCCTGGGTTCAAGCCCAATACTGAAAAAGTCTATCCTTGCCACTTTGACAGTGTCTTAATCTGTTTGAGCTGCTACAACAAACTATCATAGATTGGATGGCTTAGATACAACAGAAACTTAATACAGTTGAGAGTCTGAGAAGTCTAGATGGAAGTGCTGGTGAGGACCTGCTTCCTGGTTCATAGACAGCCCTCCTCTTGCCAGAACTTCCCATGGCTGAATGGGTGAAGTCACTCTCCAGTGTCTTTTTTACAAGGGCGCTAATCCCATTCAGAAGCCTCCACTCTGACCTAATCACCTACCACCTATCAAAGGCTCTACCTCAATTCCATCACCTTAGGGGTTAGGATTTCAACATACAAATTGAAGAGGGGCACAAACAATCAGTTAATAACAACTACTGTCTGCCTTTTTATTTATTTTCTAAATCCACACCAGCATATAGGGGGTTCTTTACAAATTATTGGTGCTAGTTGACAATATTATGGAGGTGGCCTTGTCCTCAGCTATGAAGGTATCTGGGTGTCTTTGAAATCAGATTTTTTTTTTTTTTCGGTACTGGGGATGCAACCCAGGGGCACTATACCCCCGAGGTATGCCCCCAGCCCTATATTTAGTCTTTATTTTGAAACAGGGTCTCACTGAGTTGCAAAGGGCCTCACTAAGAAGCTGAGGCTGTCCACAAACCCGCAATCCTCCCATCTCAGCCTCCCAAATGCTGGGATTACAAGCTTGCGCCACCACGCCCGTCTTGAAATCAGAATATTATAGTGATAGGGGTTAAATCAGTGATGTGTACATGTATGTACACACAAGTTTTTTACCCCAATATTATGTATTAACATAATGCACCAATAAAAATAAAATAAAATAAAATTTTCTAATTTCTATCAGTAAAGAAGAATATTATAGTGATATATGCATACCCATATTTATAGCAGCACAATTCACAAGAGCCAAATTATGCAACCAACAGATGAATGGATAACAAAATTAAGGAATTCTACTCAGCAATAAAGAACAAAATTATGTCATTTACTGGAAAATAGATGGAGAACAGTATGTGAATCAAGATTAGCCAGTCACAGAAAGTGAAGGGTCACTTGTGTTCTGTTATATGCAGAAGTTAGTGATACAAGAGAAACCTTAGATAATGGGGGAGAAAAACCTAGTGGAGCAATGGAGGGGATCTAAGGAAGGGAGGAGGAGAAACTAATGAAGGGAACACTTCCACTGAAATATGTACATATGTGAAACGACCAATACCAATCTCAGTATCATCTGTGGGGAGGGAGCTGGGGAGCTCACCGAGTGCCGTGTGCATGTCTGTCCCTATCACTCTGAGCTACATTATAATGTGAGACTACAATGCACCAATAAAAGTATATGAAAAAATATGTGTCCAGGTCCTGCTGGAGTCAGAAAATATACACAAAGATAATAGTATCTTGCATCTGAATAATGTTTCATACTCTTACCCGGGTTGTATTACATCATGTAAAGAAGAAGTTTAATAATAGCGAAGTGTTCGTGGACATTGCCAAGTGAAAAATCAGGATATTTTATTTTAAAGCTGGATATTTGCATACTGAAAACCCAAATAATTCTGCTCCTGGATATATGCTGAAGAGCAACTCTTATACCTCTATACTAGAAAATGTGAGGAAGACTTCAAAAGCAGCACAGTTTTAAAAACTGGAAACGAATATCTGTTAACACCTCCCTGAAAAAAAAAAGAAATATATTATGGGATATTATGTAATATAACATCGCACAGCAATGAAAATGAGCTTGCTGCTCTGCAAACACAGCATAGATGAATCTTGAAAACATAATGTTAAATTGAAAAAGGAAGAACCAGGAGACCATATAGTATATATGAGCTAAACATTTTTTAGCCAAGCTTTTAAAAGCATTTTAAACCCCAAATATGTTGCTTATGCATAGACATTTGTGTTAAAACAATAAAACATTGGTTTATCTCTGGGGATAGGAAGGGCTATGGGACTAGCACCAATAATTTGTAAAGAACCCCCTATATGCTGGTGTGGACTTAGAAAATAAATAAAAAGGTAGACAGTAGTTGTTATTAACTGATTGTGTGTGACCCTCTTCAAGCCAGCCTCAGCTGTTTAGTGAGGCTTTCAGCAACTTAGTGAGACCCTACTTCCAAATAAAATATAAAAAATAGTTCTGGGAGTGTAACCCGGAGTTAGAAGGGCCCTGGGTTCCATCCCCAATCAGAAAAGTGTAAGTGTAAGCTACTGGAATATAGTAGAGTTTTTTTGTTTTTTGTTTTTGTTGTTTTTTTTTTTTTTTTTTTTTTTTTTTTTTTGGTGGTACTGGGGATGGACCCCAGGGGCCTTCTACCTCCGAGCTACACTCCCAGACCTATTTTATATTTTATTTGGAAACAGGGTCTCTTAAGCCAGCTGAGGCTGGCTTCGAACCTGTGTGATCTTCCTGTCTCAGCCTCCCAAGCTCAGGGGTTACAAGCGTGTGCCACCACGCCCAGCGGAATATTGTAGTTCTTAGGGCAAATGGCCGTTCACAAGTGTTCATTGTATTATTATTATTAATTATCGCATATACTTTTGAATGTGCCAATTATTTTTAAATAATAAAGAAAAATCCCCCAAAAGGAAAGCTACAGAACAATATAATTTCAACTACTAAAAACTGTTTAGTGAGGCTTTCAGCAATTTAGTGAGACCCTGCTTCCAAATAAAATAAATAAATAAATAAATAAATAAACAAACAATAGGGCTAGAAGTACAGATTGGGTTAGAATTCCCCTGGGTTCTACCCCCAGTGCCACGAAAGAAAAAGAGACGATAAAGTAGGCATAGTGTTTTCTGGGTGGCAGCACTACTAGTGAGCCCTTAAAGAGTAGTGTATACTTCAAAGTTAAGTTTCTGCAAAGAAATAACCACGAATAGCTCCCCTAATTAAGAAAAAAGTACACTAAAACTTGGTAGGTTTAGTTTTATTTTGTTATACAACAGTTTGAACAAATATTAGCCTCCCAATATCTATTCAGGTATATAATCAAAAAATTCCTTTGAGGTTTCTGAATTTCCCTCTAGTTCTATTCTTTAAATTGTCTTCTTGTCCAAATGCTTCAAAAACAGTAGTTTCATTCTCCTGACAGCAAGATCTGTATCAGGGCAGTCTCTGGAGCTGTGTTTATCTGTTAATTATAGTGAAGAAAAGTCAAACCAGGCATGGTGGCACACACTTATGATCCCAGTATTTGGGAGGCTGAGACAGGAGGATCGCGGTTCAAGGACAGCCTCAGAAACTACTTAGTGAGGCCCTTTGCAACTCAGGGAGACCCTGTTTCAAAAAAATGAATAAAGGCCGGGCGTGGTGGCGCACGCTTGTAATCCCCGCGCTTGGGAGGCGGAGACAGGAGGATGGCGCAGGTTCGGAGCCAGCCGTGCGCGTTGGTTTAGGAGACCCTGTTTCTAAATAAAAATATAAAATAGGTCTGGGAGTGTAGCCTGGAGGTAGAAGGGCTTCCAGGAACCTCAGTACCACCAAAAAAAAAAAAAAAAAAGGAATAAAAAAGGGATGAGGGTGTGACTCAGAGGTAGAATGCCTCTGGGTTCCATCCCCAATACCAAAAAGAAAGGAAAAGAAAAGAAAAGAAAAGTCATCTTCTCCTCCTGCTCCTTCTCTTTCTCCTTCTTTTTCTTAGAGGTGCTGGGGATCCAACCCATTGCCTTACACATAGTAAGCAAGTATTTTGCCACTGAGCCACACCCCAGCTCGGAACAGCTTTCTTAAGCATTACTTTTAACTGAACTCAGAGACTTCCAAGTGTTTTTGTCTTAAGAGTTGTTCCGAGATGTGCTCCAAGATCCCTGTAAGGCCTGTACTTTCTCTGTGGGTTAGGAAATTGCCAGGGAGGCCTTACCTTCTCCATTTAGTTTTGTTGATTCCCAAACATTCTTGTGTGTGTGTGTGTGTGTGTGTGTGTGTGTGTGTGTGTGTGTGTGTGTTACTGGGGACTGAACTCAGAGGCATTCTACCTCTGAGCTACACCACAGCCCTATTTTTTTAGTTTTATTTTGAAACAGGGTCTTGCTAGGTTGATGAGAGTCTCGCTACTTACGCACTATTGCAGATGCGTGCCAACATGCGCAGCTCAGACAACTTTTTTCAGCTGGGCGTGGTGGCACACATTTGTAATCCCAGTACTTGGAAGGCTGAGACAGGAGGATCGCAGGTTCAAAGCCAGTCTCAGCAACGTAGTGAGACCCTGTTTCAAAATAAAGAATAAAAATAGGGCTGGAGGTGTGGCTCCAAGGTGGAATGCCCCAAGGCTCAATCCCCAGTAGTATATAAGAAAATAAGAAAGAAACCTTTTTCCAAAGGATATTTTCAGTGGAACCCTTGCATTTAATACAGATTTTGCATATCTTGTGTATATGCCAAGTATATCCCTCTGTCTGTTTTGCCTGCATGATCATACTGAACAAATGCAGGCCTTTGTGAAGTTATCTAGCTGCCTTCAGGTGCTTTACATATTGTTAGTCTTTAGTGTAACTTGCTGAATATATGGGATGTGCATTCAATCCAAAGATGATATTAACCAGACAATGGGTTTACAGAGGACATTTGTTACTCAGACTCTGAATTCCTTTCTGACCCTTCTCTTAGTTCCTGTGCTTTGATTGGTGGCATGTGATTCAGTGCTACCCAATCAGAGTGCTGCAGGGTGCTGGTCATCGTGGATACTTCAGAGACGGGTCAATGCCCCAACAGGGTCAAGAAAATACACTTTAAGATGTTCTGCTCAGGCAGTTCTCTATACTACTGGAATTGGAAGTGTGTTGTTTTTGCAGGAGTGATTCCTGGGACATCAGTTTTTTTCTGCCTTCAGATTCCAATGGAAACATTGGCTCACCTGCCTCAAGCCTGGCAGACTTAGACTGAAGCTATATCATCAGTTCTCCTGGGTCTCCAGCTTGCTGACTGCAGATCTTGGCACTTCTTTATCTCCATAATTGCACGAACCAATTCCTTATAATAAATCTTTTATGTACCTCCTACTGGTCCTATTTCTCTGGAGGGCTCTAATGTAATATTGGCTCTAATATTAGCCAATAAATTAGCTCTAATAAGTTTATGGAAGGTGTTCAACATATGTAATTAGTTATCAGGATAATGAAAATTAAACCCACAATGAAAAAAAAACAACTACATATCCCCAGACCAGAATGACTACTTTTTTTTCATGAGGTATAATTCACATACAACCCAAATGCACTTGTTCTAAGAATATATCTATGTATGTTTATATGTCTATGTCTGCACAACCACTGCCACAATCAAGATATAGAATATTTCCACCATCCTGAAAAGTTTCTTCATGTCCCCTGGCAGTCAATCTCCTCTCTACCCCCCGGAAACCACTGATCTGCTTTCTGTCTCTGTGTATACATTTCACCAAAAGCCACGTGCAACGACCCTCCGAGCACTTTCATCTATACTAACTCCAAAGTGGAAACAACCCAAAAGTCCATTAGCAGAAAGAGGGATAAATAAATTATGTTGTGGCATACAACAAAATACTGCAGTTACAAAAGGAATGAAGTACATCTACAAACAAGAACATGAACAGATCTCACAGACTGACGGTAAGCAGGAGAAGCCGGACACGACAGTGTGATATCATTCATACAGAGTTCAAATCAGGCAAAGCTAATCTTAAGTGACAGATGTCAGAACAGTGGGTATTTTTGAAGCCAGACGGAATTGTTGCCTGGGAAGGGGAACGAAGGAACCTTCTCAGATCTGTTAATGTTGTTTCTTACTCTAGATGCTGAGTGCATGGGTGCCTTCACTTTTTAAAAATTCATTGAGATGCATATTTCAGATTTGTGCACTTTGCCACACATCAATTATTCATTATACTACAATAAAAAGTTAAACACACACACACACACACACACACACACACACACACAATCACCTTTACTGTGGAATAGGAAATAGTTTTGTGACCCAGAATTCACATCACTCTCCGTCCTGCAACTGTTTGCAATCTGGAACCTTGTTTTAATGCCTGTAGGTAGTACATGAGAGGAAGCAAAAAATGTTTCTTAACTGATGGACAGAATACAGCTTCACTGACTTACCCTTATCTTGAGCTGCTGTTGCCAGACATGATTTCTTAGTGGGTAGCAGGCAATTGTATAAAGCTTTGTGATCTGTGGCTGAGTGGTTTGCAGTATTCTCCAAAAGTCATTAAAAGCTAAAAGGGAAGGAAGGCTTTGATTCACCCTTCAGTTGGGCTTAATTTCTGCAGCACAAAAGATGACTTGACATTATCAATGAAAGCAAATAGGCTTTTGCTAGCACACTGGCTCTGAGCAATTGGCTGGGGCTGCTGGAGGCCAGGTGCTAAGGATGCTGAGACCAAGTCCAGGCTCAACGGAGGAAAGCTGGGACTCCTTGGTATATGGGCCAGGATGTTTGTGCTGCAAATAACCCATTGTCTAAACAATAAGGAAATACACTCACTCACCTAATCAGAAGTCCAGCAGTAAGGTGAGCATCAGGTTGGTAATACTGCAGCTCACCAAGGATCTTTTTGCTTCTCTGCAATGCCATCCTGATATGGATCCCATCTTGGGGCAAAAAAAGATGTTTCTGCCAAAGAAAGTTGGTTGTTCCTACCCTGCAAAACAGACCATAATCCTTGGCCTCGGTCAGCATTCCTGAGGGACATGAGACACTTCAAGATATTCTCTCCAACTTGGATCTACTAAAGAGAAGACCAAATAAATAAATAAAAGGCCACAGCAATCATGGATTGACACGAACCATGTACAATGTCCGATGCTAAGTTCTCTGTAAGGTTTTCCTCATTTAACTCTCGCAACAACTCTCGGAGAAAAGTGCCATTGACAGCCCCATTGCACAGCTGCAGAAAATGAGACTGAAGGGACTGAATCGTTTACTCAAGGCCATTTGTTGAGCCCAGTGCAGAAAAATGATTAAAAAAGGGCTGATGCTCTTTGTTAATCCAAATTCTCCATCTTTTCCCTTAGGCTGTAGAGGGCGCCACTCTTTAAAGACAAGGTGTAGAGGAACTAGTTCTACTTTTCTGGAGGGAGTAGAAAATTATACAAGTACTTTGAAAAGCTAGAAGTTTCTCTTTTTTCTATTCTTTTTTTTCTTCCTTTCTTTTTTCTACTGGGGATTGAATCCAGGGGTACTCTACCACTGAGCTACATGCCCAGCCCTTTTTATTTTTTTAATTTTGAGACAGATCTTGCTAAATTGCCTACGTTGGCCATCCTCCCACTTCAGCCTCTGAGCAGCAGGGATCACTGGCATTTACCACCCAGTGGACAATTAGCAATTGCTAAGAAAGTGAAACATATACCTACCCTGTAATGTAGCCATTCTACTTCTAGGCACTTAACCAAGAGAAATGAAAACCCATTTACACAAAAATAAGTGCACAAAAATGTTCATATCAGCTTTATTGACAATAGGAAGCCAAGCATTGTGGCATGCACCTATAGTCACGGCTTTTGGGGAAGCTGAGGCAGGAGGATCTTTTAAGCCCAGGAATTCAAGAACAGCCTGGGGAATATAACAAGGCTTCATTTCAAACAACAACAACAACAACAACAACAACAACAAACCCTAATAACTCAAAACTTGAAATAACCTAGGTGTCCATCAACAGGATTTATCAATGGATACGCAAACGGTGGTGTGTCCATACAATGGATACTGCTTAGCGATAAAAGAGAATAAGCTGCCGGGTGTGGTGATGCACGCTTGTAATCCCCGCGCTTGGGAGGCGGAGACAGGAGGATCGCGCAGGTTCGAAGCCAGCCGCGCACGCTGGCTTAAGAGACCCTGTTTCCAAAAATAAAAAAGAGGTCTGGTAGTGTAGCCCAGAGGTAGAAGGGCTTCCAGGAACCCCAGTACCACCAAAAAAAAAAAAAAAAAATAGGGCTGGGGATGTAGCTCGGAGGTAGAATGCCCCCGGGTTCCATCCCCAGTACTGCACACACACAAAAAATAATAATAATTAAATAAATAAATAAATAAATAAATAAATAAATAAAAGCGAATAAGCTGCTAACTGCTGTCCCAGGGTAAATGGATCTCACAAACCACGATGTCAGCTGAAAGCCAGACATAAAACAAATGCTATACAATTCTATTTATCAAGTCCAAGAGTAGGCAAAGCTAACTTACAGTGATAGAAGTGAAAATAATTATTCCCTAGAAGTACTGACCAGAAAAGGGCCCAGGGAACTTTTTGGAGTGCTAGAAATATTCTATCTCTTGAGCCAAGTATCAACACAAGAATGCACATAACAAAAATGTATAGAGCCATACACTTGGGATTTGTGCATTGTATGGGATGAAATTATTATTATCATTATGATTTTGTGATACTGGGGACTGAACCCAGGGGCTTTCTACCTCTGAACTACACCTCCAGCCCTATTTTATTTTTTATTTTTAAACAGGGTCTCACTAAGTTGCTGAGGGCATTGCTAAGTTGCTGAGGCTGGCCTTGAACCTGCAATCTTCCTCCCAATCCTATGATTGCAGGCATATGCCATCACACCCAACTTTATTTTTCCAATAAACTTAAAATTTAAAAAGTGACTCACACTTAATATTTTACTTGAATATTACAACCGCCTAAGGGTAGGCAGGGCCGCATTTATTATCATCCTACATTGTGTGGGGTACCCAAGCTCCAAGGGGTTGAAATGGCTTCCCAGAGGGCAGTGGTAGCCACTCTGCACCTGCACCCAAGTCTTCTGCTATGAAGCCAGTGCTGTGTACTCCAAGAAAGCCTTACAGGAGAATTGACAGCCTTTTACATCCTTTCTTAAGGAGCTAGCTGAAGAAGTTCTTAGATGGACTTTACCGCCAACTTTCTGAATTGAGATTGGAACGAATCCCACACTCTCATTAATCATCGGCAGCTGACTCTCAGATGACATTTGACGGTGGCAGGTTTTTATTTTTAAACATCTGGTTGTTTTATTTGTTATTAAACATATTGACTGTTGAGTGAAAGGGGGGGGGAGAGGAACCCATCCTACACATCTCCCCGTTGCTGCTGTTTAAAAACAGCTTTGCCGACATCTATCAACTTTGTTTATGTCAAATTGGGCAATTTGTCACTGATGCTGAATTTGCCAAAAGAAAATGAGTATGATTGACAAGGCCTCAGGGCTTCTCTCTCTTCCTTTGGAGCACTCCAGATGTTTAAAAAAGTAGGGTGCACCCCAGCCTCCACACCCCCCCCCCCCGGGGAAGGCTCATCTGTGGGTAAAAAAATGTAACAAGGGAGGTTGGGGGATATGGTTCCAGTTTCTGTAGAAACTCTGCCTCCAAGAGACCTCATCTTCTTGATTGGTTCAAATTACCCTCCGTTTTCAGTGGCTGCCTTTCAATGGAGCCATCTGTTTCAAGGCCCATCTGTCAAGGGCTCTGTTGTGGTTGATAATTGAATGTATTTGCAGCTGGAGTTTCGAGAAGAAGGGGAAAAAAAAAACTTAAATGACAAAAGAAAAGTGTCCCCAAGAGTGAAAGTAGGAAACAGAACCAGACTTGTAGCCACTGTCACTCTTAGAAATCAGAAGATTTACTCCTTCTGCACAAACCCAGAGAAAACCACCATCAGCAAACAGGTCTGGGGCACAGTTGTGAACGTGGGTGACTGTGGGGTCTCCCACCATTCATTCCTTTTTTTTTTTATTGTGACCAGACCCAAGAACACTGCCCGCTTACTTTGGGGAGGCTTCCTGTTTCATGTTGTAGGTATTCTTATAGGAATAATTATAACCTACCATGAAGACTTGTTATAAGGATGGAACTAATTAAAGACTATAGCAGCTGGATATGGTAGCATATGCCTGTCATCCCAGGACTTGAGAGGCTGATAGGAAACTTGCAGCCTTAGCAACTTAATGAGATTCTGTTTCAAAATAAAAAAAATAAAATAGGGCTGAGAGTGTGGCTCAGAGTTAGAATGCCCTGGGTTCAATCCCCAATACCACAAAACAAAAACTGTACAGCAGATCCTTGTATATAGTAGGTGCTTAATAAGTCTCAACTGCTTTTTATTTCTGTCAACGCCTATTGCCACCAAACTCTAGAACTGAACAGAGACATGCTGGGCCTGGTTGTACACGCCTGTAATCCCAGTACTTGAGAAACTGAGACAAGAGAATCACAGGTTCACAGCAAGCCTCAGCAACTTGGTGAGGCCCTGTTTCAGAAAAGTAGAAATAAAAAGGTCTGGGGGTATGGCTCAGAGGTAGAATGCCCACCATGCCTGGCTGGTATTCATTTTAATAGGTGAAGAAACTGAGACACCTGGGGGATTAGGCAGTTTGCTAAGCTCCTGCAGGTGGTACTGAAGCCAGGAGCTGAATCCAGACAGTCAGGTTCCAGGGCTGGCATCTCTCCTCTCTGGGCTGGTCTCCCTTCTCCCACTACCCTCCACTCATCCTCACTTTCCTGTTGAACCCATTGCTGTAACTGGAGGATGAGAATAGGGTGCAAAAGATGTGTGTGTGTGTGTGTGTGTGTGTGTGTGTGTGTGTGTGTGAGAGAGAGAGAGAGAGAGAGAGAGAGAGAGAGAGAGAGAGAGAAAGAGAGGATTGAGGTTGGACTGCTGGCAGCCTTGGTGAATAGAAAGCCATATCTCCCTGCAGGTGCAGCCAGGTATTATAAACAAGTGAAGCAGCAAGTGTGTTGTGCTAGGAAATAGTGGGGACTGTGGCACGGGCACTTTAAAGGGGGTAGCCATTTTTGAGATGGTCCCACAGGGATCATGCAGGAGCACAGACTCAATGTTCCTAGAGACCCAGATTTTTAAAGATGTGAATTATCACTGATACCCCAGTCAAATGAAGAACAGGATGTGCCGCAGTGGCTGCTCTCTCTCTGTCCCAGTGCTTTGCAGCAGGCCTTCCACAGGTGAAGCTACTTGGCCCTGTAAGAACCCACCCTCCCTGACCTATAAAACCTGGCCTTTCAGAGGCTCCCTCCTGCCTGAAGCACCCAGCAGCCCAGCTCCTTGGCTTTTCCTGAAGACTCCTACATCTGCTAAAGCTTGGGATTGCCTCCCCTCCATCTCCCTCTCTGCCTCCTGCTGCCTTTCTATTGACTGATTTCATGTGTGTGTGTGTGTGTGTGTGTGTGTGTGTGTGTGTGTGTGTGTTTCTGTTTAAAATTCCACTGGGCCATCAAGTGGCCCAATCTTTCATCTCATTCCATATCGAGCTGCAGCCTGAGCTTGGGCGTTTGTGGGCTTTGCAGCAAGATATGAAAAGAGATTCATTTCCTGCTTCCTGCCTCTCCGGCCCCAAATCTTCCAGTTTAATCCGAGAGCTCTGATGAGCTGCCTTCACCTCACAGATGCTTCTTACAAAACCTCCCTCAGAAGTAGGTGTCAGCGAGGCTCTCGCCAGGCAGGACGTGGGTGTTCCAGATCCCCCACAGGCTGTCACTGTCCCCCACTGCTGCTGCTGCTGGAAGGGCTGCAGCTACCACCCAACCCTGTGCCCGTCTCTCTGGGATGCCTAGCAGGCTATACCCACCCCAGGGGCAGCCAGTGACTGACAATGGGGCAGAAGCCCACCCCCTTGTCTCATAGAGGGGCAATCTTGTGGCAGGAGCTTGGCTAATGATTTCTTTATGCAGTCCGTGACTTCCCTCCCTCCCTCCCTCCTTCCTTCCTTCCTTCCTTCCTTCCTTTCTTCCTTTCTTCCCTTCTTTCTAACTGGAGATTGAACCCAGTAGTGTTCTACCACAGAGTTACATTACATCCCCAGCTCTGTGTGTGTGGGGTGTGTGTGTGTGTGTGTGTTTGTGTGTGTATTGTACCAGAGATTGTACCCAGCGGCATTCTACCTCTGAGCTACACCCCCAGTTCTATTTTACTTTTTATTTCCAAATAGAACCTCACTGAGTTGCAGAGGCCCTCACTTAGTGGATGAGGCTGTCCCCAGCCCTTTTTATGTTGTTGTTGTTTGTTTTGTTTTTTGTTTTTTGTTTGGGTTCTGGGGATGAAACCCAGAGGCTTTGTATCTCCAGGCTATACTCCCAGACTTATTTTATATTTTATTTGAAAACAGGGTCTCACTAAGTTGCTGAGACTGGCTTCGAGCCTGTGCGATACTCCTTTCTCAGCCTCCCAAGCGCAGGGATTACAAGCGTGCGCCACCACGCCCGGCTTTATGTTTCATTTTGAGACAGGTCTTGTAAATTGCCCAGGCTGGCCTTAAAGCTGGGATTACAGGCGTGTGCTACCGCTCCTGGCTCAGAGCTTCTTTTTCCTTTCTGTATTCGGCTTGCCTCCCTCCTTCAGTAAGTCACATGCATCGGACTCTGGCTCTGCAAGTGTGAATCCAGGAGGTAAGATGACTCCTCGCCTCACTGAGGGGCTTGAGAAGAGGAAAGGCAACAGGCTAAGTGGAGGGTAGGGCAAAGCCACAAACAGAATGGCCCAGGCGCCTGTCCTTCTGTTACTAACGGCATGATACTTAAATCCCATTGCTGTAGTAAAGAAATAAACAACTTTAGTTTTCCAGCAATAAGGAATAGCTTTGGTAAGTATAGTATATGCTTATGACACATACCAGATCATCATTAACAGTACTGTACAAGGAATAACAAAATGTTAGTGCTTGTTGAGGCTCAGGGATGAAGATGTGAGGGGTCATTATACAACATACGTATGTGTTTGACACTTTGCATAATAAAATGCTTACTAAAAGATGAATGAAATAGCCGGGTACGGTGGCACCTGCCTATGGTCCCAGCTGCTCAGGCAGCTGAGACAAGAGGATCACTTGAGCCCAGGAATTCTGGGCCAGGTTGGACGGCATAGTAAGATTCCATCTCAAAAACACTAGAAAAGATGGATGAAAAAATGCAGTAGGCTTAATGATATTTTAAAATTATATTATTGATTACAGTCAATTGAAAACACTGGCTAAAACTGCCAACCCAAGTAGATAAAGTCATAAGTCTATATGTAGATTTTTAAAATATTAAGAACCTCAGCTGGCCAGGTGTGGTGGCACATGCCTGTGACCCTAGTACTTGGGAGGCTGAGACAGGAGGATTGCAGGTTTGTGGCCAGCTTCAGTAATTTAGTGAGGCTCCCAGAAACTTAGTGAGACCCCGTTTCAAAATTAAAAATAAGCCGGGCGTGGTGGCACATGCTTGTAATCCCCATGCTTGGGAGACTAAGATAGGATCACGAAGGTTTGAAGCCTGCCTCAGCTTAAGAGACCCTGTTTCCAAATAAAATATAAAAAATAGGTCAGGGAATGTAGCCTGGAGGTAGAAGGCCCCTGGGTTCCATCCCCAGTAGCACCAAAAAATATAAATAAATAAATAAATTAATTAATTAATTAAAATAGGACTGGAGTTATAGTCAGGAGGTAGAACTCCCTTGGATTCAATCCTCATTTGCGCATGTGCACGAGCACACATACCCTGTGGTGTTCAAATAAAAATTCAAAATAAAATTAAAGACAGGTGTGGTGGCTGGCACACATCTGTAATCCCATTTCTTGGGAGGCAGAGACGGGAGGATCACAGGTTTAAGGACAGCTTCAGCAAGCAATTAGACTCTCTGCAACCTAAGGAGACCCTGTTTCAGAAATAAAAATAAAATAGGGCTGGGTATAGTTTGGAGATAGAATGTCCCTGGGTTCAATCTCCAGTACCAAAAAAGGAAGAAAAAAAAAGTTTTACAACTTTATATACATAGAGAACAGTTGAGAATGTTATGTACTGCCCTGATGAAGTGGTCATGAAGGAGGTGAGCATAGGAGAAGAGGGAACAGGAGTGAGGTTGGTACCTAAGAGGAGCTAAAACCTAGCTAGAATGTTCTGATTTTTAACAAAAAGAATACATTCATGCATTATGCATAATTAAAAATTAATAATGCCAAAAATACACTACATGAATATACACTAAAATGCTGGCAAGGACTGTCTCGGGATGGTAAGATTTTCTTTGTTCTTTTCTATAATTTATGAATTTTCTACCATGAGCATTTATGACTTTAGGTATCAGGGTTGGGTAAGGAAGGAAAGGAGACCAAAAAAAAAAAAAAAAAAGAAAATATCATTATTGTCGGGTGTGGTGGTGCACGCTTGTAATCCCAGTACGTGGGAGGCTGAGACAGGAGGACTGCGGGTTCACAGCCAGCCTCAGCTACTTAGTGAGGCCCTCCATAACTTAGGGAGATTCTGTTTCAAAATAAAGAACAACAACAAATTGGGCTGGGGATGTATCTCAGAGGTAGAAAGCCCCTAGGTTCCATCCCTAGGAACACACACACACACACACACACACACACACAAGGGCTGGGGGTGTAGCTCAGTGGTAGAGCACTCCTGAGTTCCTCATACCACACACACACAAAAAACAAACAACAACGACAACAAGAAAACCCAGAAAGGCCCCTTTGCATCACCTTTCTCTTCCATCCGGGGCTCCCAGGAATCCCAGGGGTCTTCTGACCACCCCTCCCATACCTAAGGCCCCATATCTTTCATCATCAATGGAAGCTTCTTTTTCATTTATTTATTTATTTATTTATTTATTTTTTACTGAGCACCTACAGGGTATGCCAGGCATTGTTCTGGGTATTCGGATAGAATAAAAGAAGTGCTCACCTCCCAAGATGTGCCCAGTCTATGGTAGACAAGTCTTGACCCCAGGCCTCCAGGAGCCATGGCGGGCACCACCCTAGGGCATCAGTGCCTGAATGCTTGCCCTGTGGGAGACACAGCAGCCATCACATGTCTTTCCTTGACCTTCATTCTCTAGTGTGGTTGTTCTGAAGCCCAGGGCACGCACTTCACCATTGCTATTTGCTGATCTAGCTTCTTTGATGGAATAAACAAGTAGGTCAGACTGTAACTGGGCCTATGAAAGCAAGATATGAGATTATTCATATTGTTTCATGTGCTAAGTCAAAAAGATTGAGCATTTTTCACCATGATTATAAAGCTGCTTTTACTACAGCTATATAATGGCTTCTAAATTGTTTCCTTCAGATAATATCCCTATTTCTAAAGATAAATTTTTATTTTATTTAACTATTTGTTGGTGCTGAAAATTGGACCCGGGACACTCTACTTCTGTGCACACCCCTAGCTTTATTTATTATTATTATTTTTGGTGGTACTGGGGTTCCTGGAAGCCCTTCTACCTCCGGGCTACACTCCCAGACCTATTTTATATTTTTGAAACAGGGTCTCTTACACCAGCGCGGCTGGCTTCGAACCTGCGCGATCCTCCTGTCTCCGCCTCCCAAGCGCGGGGATTACAAGCGTGCGCCACCACGCCCGGCATTTTTATTTTTAAATTTAATTTTGAAACAGGATCTCACTAAGTTGCTAAGGCTGGCCTTGAACCTGCAATCTTCCTGTCTCTGCCTCCCAAGGACTGGGATTATGGGTGTTTACTACCATGCCTGGCTAATCTTAATTTGTAAGTTTTTCCTGTCTGCCTTATGTTTTGTTTTGTTGTGATGGGGGTCTAACTCAGGGACATTCTACCTCTGAGCTACATCTTAGCTCTAGTTAGTTAGTTAGTTAGCTAGTTAGTTAGCTAGTTTTGAAACAGTGTCTCACAAGGTTGCTGAGAGTCTCAGTTTGTTGTTTAGGCTGTCCTCAAACCTGTGATTCTTTTGTGCTGGGTTTACAGATGTATACCACAACACCTGGCTTGTCTGCCTTATTTCTTATGTCTCCACCTGTCATTTAATATCTGAAGTAAGAAATAATTTTTCCATTAAAAACAAACAAACAAAAAAAAAAAAACCTAGCCAGGCGTGGTGGTGCACACTTGTAATCCCAGCATTTGAGAGGCTAAAACAGGAGGATCGTGGTTAGCAGGCAGCCTCAGCTACTTAGTGAGGCCCTTTGCAACTCAGTGAGACCTTGTTTCAAAATAAAGAATAAAAAATTAGGCTGGGGGTGTAGTTCAGAGGTAGAATGCCTCTGGGTTTCACCCTCAGTACAGAAGAGGGGGAAAAAAAGAGAAAAAAAAGAAAAAAAAAAAACACCTTTAGCCGGCATGGTGGTGCACACCTGTAATCCCAGTACTTGGGAGACTGAGACAGGAAGACCGCAGGTTGGGGGCCAGCCTCAGCTACTTAGTGAGGTACTCTGCAACTCAGTGAGACTCTGATTCAAAACAAAAATTAAAAAAAAAATTAGGGCTGGGCTTGTAGCTCAGAGGTAGAATGCCTCTGGGTTCAATTCCCGGTACCACAAAACAAAACAAAACAAAAAAGCAACTGCTCCTTGTTAGGAGCAGTAGACAAGGGAACAGGTAAGTTTATAGAAGGTGAGAAGGTGGCAGGTGGGAAAACTAAAGCTGGGAAGTTGGTGAAGTGGGTTTCCAAAGGGGATGGGGCTGAATGAAGGCTGGAGGGAGAGGGAAGGCAGACACCAGGGACAGGAGGAGTGAAGGGCCTGAGGCAGGGTATTGTTGGTCATCTTGAAGAACTGGACAAGGCAAATGTAGCTGGTGGGGGGAAATCATGCAAGGGCTTCTACTCCAAGAGAAATGGCAAACCATTGATACATTTGGACAAACTGAGATGAGTCCAGCTGTTGTGTTAAAAATAGACCTATGCACCCAGGCGTGGTGGCACCCATTTGTAATTCCATTATTTGGGAGGAGGCTGAGACAGGTGGATCACAGGTTCAAGGCCAGCCTCTGCAACTTGTGAGGCTCTCCGTAACTTAGTGGGACCCTGTTTCAAAATAAAGAATAAAAAATCAGGCTGGGAGTTGAGCTCAGAGGTCGACTGCCTCTGGGTTCCATCCCCAGTACAATAATAAAATAAAATAAATGGCACTGAGATAATAGGATCACAGCTTCGAGGCCAACCTCAGCAACTTACTGAGACCCTTAGCAACTTAGTGAGACCGTTTCAAAATAAAAAAGGACTAGGAGGGTAGTTCAGAAGTAGAATGCCCCTAAGTTCAATTCCCAGTACCAAAAAAAGAAAGAAAAGAAGAAAGAAAAAAGAGAGGGGGTGTGTGGGGGGGAGAAAGCAGAAGTTCGGGTTGTACTTTTTGGAATAATCTCTGAGCCTCTTGAAAATTTTTTGTCACTATTCAGCTGTATCAAGCTGGGTGTGGTGGCACAGGCCTGTAATCCCAATACTGGGGAGGCTAAAACACGAGGATTGCCTGTTTTGAGACCCTGTTTCAAAATAAAAAATAAAAAATAAAAAGGGCTGAAGGTGCAGCTCAGAGGTAGAATACCCACCTCTGGGTTCAATCTCCAGTATCAAAAACAAAACACCTAATTAAATAGTATTAATTTTAATACTATTGGTGGAATGTGGCTCCTGCTCCAGCTGGAATCCTCAATAACTCTTTTGGCTGGGGCCCAAATGAACAGAGAAGTGGCCCAAGCATGGAAACTGAGGCTCAGGAAAACTCATCCTCCTCAGTGTCAGCCAGCACATGGTCACCATAGCAACAGCTCTGATGCTCCAGGACTCAGAAGTCTCCTTGGCCTTGTTGCAACCATTTGTCTGGTTCCTGTGACCAGATGAATCTGGAAAACACCCCTTTAATAAAAGATATGCTGATTTGTGGCATCTTGGATGCGTCTAATCATCTCCACATAGAATATTATGAAGTTCTCAAAAATATCCTCACAAAATGAGTTCAAATGCCCTTGATTATAGATTATATAAATGCATTCCAATCAGGACCTTTAGCAGTAGGAAAGGTGGAGGCAGAAGTGGGTGCCCTAAACATTCACAAAGATAAGCCCTGGGAAAGTTGGCAGGTCACTGTAACTCCAAGCTACTTTCCCAAGGGCCTCTCTGTACCCCTTTCACCCCCTCTCAGCGGTGAGCTGGTATCTACTTTCTAGCATCTGAGGAAACCTTTTGTTTCCTGAAAGACAAAAGGTCTGTGTGAACCTTTTAATGTGGGGTTTGGCTGACAATTGGAGTCGGTTGTTGGCCTCCCAACTTGCAATAAAGAGATCTTACCACCAGATGGTAGCAAATGACCAGCAAGCAAAATCTATGCCTTTTCAAAATTCAAAGAGCGCTGGCTTGCAGATTTGAACGGAAGAGCTGGGACCCGTGGCAAGGGAGCAAAGTACTTAGAATTCTGTGCAGCCAAAGCTACATCATGCAGTTGACTTTTTCTGTATGCAGATTTTGACCAGCCTAGCATCCCCGCTGGAGTCCAGAATGAGACAAAAGTGCCTCTTGCCACCTCTTCTACTCCACATTCTAGGGTATGTCCTAACCAAGGGAATGAATAAAAGAAAATAGATTATAAGCCTCAGAACTGAAATAAATAAATAAAATTTCATTGTTTGCATATAATGTATTCTTTTCCCCCCCGATATTGGAGATGTAACCCAGGTGCATCATACCTCTGAACTACACCCCCAGCCCTATTTTTTTAGTCTTTTTATTTTTTTGAAACAGGGTCTCACTGAGTTGCAAAGGGCCTCACTAAGTAGCTGAGGCTGTCTGCGAACTGTGATCCTTGTCTCAGCCTGCCGAATGTTGGGATTACCAGCATGCACTACCACGCCTGGCTTCATGTATTCTTTACATGGGAATACAAAGGAAACTACAGCTAAATTATTAGAAATAATTGAAAATTTCAAAGTAACTACGAATATACAAAAGTTGCTTATATTTTTATATACCAGGAGCAAACATCTAAAAACGCAATCAGAGATAATCCCGGTATTTAGGAATCTGAGACAGGAGGTTAGCTGTTTGAAGGTTAGTGTGTAGTAACTTAGCCATATCCTGGTTTAAAATTTAAAAAATTAAATAAAAAAGGGCTGGGGGTGTAGCTCAGAGTAGAACAGCTCTGGGATCAATTGAGAGAGAGAGAGAGAGAGAGAGAGAGAGAGAGAGAGAGAGAGAGAGAGAGAGAGAAAAACTTCACAAGTGGAGATAACAAACAAATATCACTTGGACCAAGTGATGAGGTCATATGAACAGTGATGGGTCAGAAGGACAGTATCACACCATTGATATCATGTGATGAGAAAGACTCTGTGGCCTTCCTCCCTTAATCCCATAACCCCAGTTTAATAAGGAGAAAAGCACCAAGTTCCCAAAGAGAGGTATCCTACAATAGACCTAACCGGTGTTGTCCAAATTGCCAAAGTCATCAAAACAGGGAAGTCTGCCAAAAACTGTCATAGCTGAGGGGGCCTAAAGGAGACAAGATGGCTGGCTGTAACGTGGTATCTTAGATGTGATCCTATAAAGAACAGGTGAACAACAAGGGAAATCTAAATGAAGGGTGTGGACTTTAGTTCGTTAAAAGGAATGAGCACAACGCTGGGCGTGGTAGCACAAGCTTGTAATCCCAGTACTTGGGCGGCTGAGACAAGAGGATCGCAGGTTCGCAGCCAGTCTCAAGCTACTTAGTGAAGCCCTTCACAACTTAGTAAGACCCTGTTTCAAAATAAAAAATGAAAATTAGGGCTGGGGGTGTAACTTGGAGGTAGAATGCTCTTGGGTTCCATCCCCAGTAGCGCGTGCGCGCAAACACACACACACACACACACACACACACAAATGTGCACAAGATACAGACAATATCCCAGAAAAGAAAACACATATAGCAACAAACATGAAGATGCTCTACATTACTGGTGACTGAAAAAGTCACAGTGAAGCTGAGCACGATGGTGCACACCTGGAACCCCAGTACTTGGAGGCTGAGGCAGGAGGATCACAGGTTTATGGCCTGCTTCAGTGATTTAATGAGGCCCTATTTTAAAATTTATTTAAAAAAAAAAAAGTGCTGGGAGGGTGTGGCTCAAAAGTAGAATGTCCCTGGGTTCAATCTCCGGTACTACAAAAATAACATAATAATGTCGTAATGAGGCACCATTTGCATCAATTTAATTGAGAGAAAATTCAAATGCTGATGTACCAAGAGAGAATGAGAGTCCACAGGCTCTATCCCAGCCCTGGGGCCAGTGTAAGGATTCTGACTTTTACATAGAGTGAGAAAGAGACCTGTGGAGGTTGTTTTGGGTTTTTGCTTGTTTTTGTTTTGTTTTGTTATGTTTTGTGTTTGTAGTACTGGGGATTGAACCCAGGGGCATTTTACCTCTGAACTACCCCAGCCCTATTTTATTTTTTATTTTGAATCGGGGTCTCACTAATTTGTAGAGGGCCTTGCTAAGTTGCCGAGGCTGTCCCTGCACCTGGGATCCTCCTGTTTAGGCCTCCCAGTACTGGGACTACAAGTGTGAACCACCACACCCAGCTCTGAGGAGAATTTTGAGCAGATGATCTCTCCGGCTGTTGGGCTGAAAACAGACTGCAGGAGCAAGAGCAGATGCAGGGAGACCAGGTAGGAAGCTCAGCAGTCAGCCAGAGAAGCCCATGGGGACTTGGACTTAGCGGCAGGGGTGGAGTGTAGTGAGAAGCAATGCTACCCGCCTTCTCTTACCCCATGTTGAACTGATTTGTGAACTCAACTCCCCCTGCCCGCCCATGAGCCTAGGACCCTGGAGGGCAGACTGTCCTTCTTATCATTGTTATTCAGCCCTTGCCACAGGTCTAGCACAGTACAAGTACCAGAAATGAACAAATAATCCCAATGATTATTTTCCTTTTGTCCCTTAACCCTCTATGGCCCCCTATTATCTGGAAGGGGATTGACAAGACTCTTCCATCCCCAGGCCTTTTCTTCCTCTATATCCCTGCATCTGGGAGACATGAGGACCCACCTTGGGGTGAGTGGGTGGAAGGGAAGCCAGGGGTCCTTTTTGGGTTCTTTCCCTCCAGGGAAGCTTGCCTTGGGGGTTTTTCTTTGTGTGTGTGTTGGTTTTGTTTGTTTGTGTTTTTTTCCAGCTCTAGCAGGGACTCAGTCCCGTGTGACTCATAGGACTCTGAGGAGCCACTTGCGACTGGTACAAACTTTGAATTCCTGCCAGGAAAGTAAATGTTCCCTGGCAAGAGAGTGACAGGCCTCCAGGGCAGGAAATGCCTCACTGCCCAGAAAAAAACCTCACCTCACCCAAGGGCGGGTTTCACAGGCCCTGGCAAGAAGCAGGGTCCTGGCTGGGAAGTGATATCGAGCCCCCTGCCCTGTTCTGCCCTGTGTCTCAGGCCCTGGGTAGTCTAGTGATATCATGGGGGAAGCCCCTCACCCCACCAATATCTTCCCCACCAAAGGATGTCTGTTCAGGCTCTTCAATAGCAAGCAATAAAACAAAGCTGAGTGTTATTTGCTGGAAAGATAAATGGTATGTGTGTGGGGTAGGCAATCTTGGAAAGAGGCCAGGAACCAAGGAGATGCCCTAGGGGTGGGATGTAGGGTTCACAGGCCTGGTTTCGGGGCCCAAAGAACCTGGTTGGGCCATATGCCTGGTGAATGCCCTTTGAGACTTATCTCTTCCGCATCTCAGAGTAGACTATCCCAGAGTGAACAGCCAGTTGGCCATGGTTCCCTGGAGAGATGGGAGTAACCTTCCAGCTTTTATAGATGGAGTCAGACCTCCAGCTTCCCTCCCACCAAGGGAGAGCAGAGGGAAGTTCCTGAAAGGAAGTGGGAGGGGGATGGATGCCTGACAAACCTGATAAACACCCATCCCAAACCTGAATCCACCTGCAGAGAGCCACATCTCTGGCAGATGAAGCCTCTCTCTAAAGGACCGGTTGGGCTAGCTTCTTCTCCAGGGCCAGGCCACCCAAGATCCCTTAGTATGTGTAGTTCTGGCCTAGCCTTGCTTGGGCTTGGGGATAGGAATGGTGACAGGGCAGGTAAGGTGGCTGGGGGTGGGCCTCCCCTCCCTGCACAGTGGAGGGGTGGAGGGCTGTGGCCCGGGTCTGCAGGAGGAAGATAGGACATGAGGAGGGTCCAGGAAGGAGCTAGGAGCAGTGCGGTATGAGAGGAACCCAGGGCAGGAGGTGGATGTGGGTCTACAGCTGGCCAGTGGGGGCCCCAAGGATCACCCTGAAAGGGGGCTCAGTGGTGCTGCAATGCCATAGGCAGAGCCATGGGGATCCAGGATGCGCTTCAGGTCCTCTCCCACCCCCACTCCCCAGTGGACTCTGAGCAGACCTGCTGACCGCACCTGCAGACAGGCATCTGAGAGGCTTCAAATGCCTGTGGTCCCCGCCCCACCCTCAACAATACAGGATTCCCACCGCCATCCCTCACCCCTCCCAACCCTCCCTCCTTCCAGTGCTATGAACTAAATTCATCTTTAGATTAGTTTGACTCTCAAAGGGGATAAAGAAGGACTCACAAGATCTTTGTTGATAAGGACGAGCAGCCTGTTTTCAGGGTGAGCTGTTTGTCTTCCAGGGCCGCAGGGATAGCATCTAGTTGGGTTTAGCCAGCAAGCACACTGGCAGGAGATGGGCAGGAAGACACTTCACAGAGTGTATCCCTGGGCTCTGCTGTGCCAGGTCACAGCTCTCCTGGGATGCCCTCTCCTAGCAGAGTGAGTGGGGTTTTCTCGTTTCCTCCTGGTCAGGAGACATGAATCACACTCTTTTTCCACACCTCTCTCTTAGATTGCCTCGCACTCGGCCTATCTCAGAGTCAGTGTGGAATGGGCCCTTCTTCTGAAGTTGGACATATTCAGACTCCTTGTAGCTCCCTGCCCAGGTAAGCATCTGTATCTCCAAATAGTAAAGAACTGCTCTGAGTTCAACGGTCTATGGACACCGCTTGACATGATGTAGTGTAGTCATGTTGAGTCATAAGTGCCATGGTTGCCCCAGAGTAACCCTAGTCAGCTTTCCCTGCAGTTTCTAGCAGCCCATAAATCGATAAAACCACTAGAATCACATGCAAGGCTTTACAACCAGACCTGGCTTCTTGGACATACCTGACTGTTCTGTATCACCTTAAGATAAACCATACACATTCCAGCTAAAGAATGAAGTCGCTTTCGATCTAACCCATAAATATACCCCTTCTTCTGACTCAAATTGCAGGGATCCAGCTGATTTTGCTGCTGCCCACAACCATATTTCTGTCACTAAGTTCCCCCAGTAAATTATCTCTGCAATCCTAAAGCTGTCTGCCTCTCTTTTTCAGTCCTTGGGGCCAGTCCTCAAACACTAGGGCCCAAGTTATTCTAGAACAAACAGGGACTTAAATAAGATCACCAGTGAAGGGTGATCTTGTATCTGATCTTCCCTCTCTGTCCAGTACACTGACTTACATTCAGAAGTGGTCCAATGAGCACTCACTGGATGAAGAAGAGAGAGCACTTTTACTGATTATGAGACACCATGCCTGGCCAGGAAGGAAGTAGCACTGCTGAGCCCTGACTTGCAGTACTTGCCAGGTACTGCACTAGACACATTTAACCTCACAACAGCCCTATATGGGTTGGGCTCTGTTACTGCCTCTACTTTACAGATGAGAATGTGAGACGTAGGGGACTACGTACTTGCCTAAGTAACGGAGCTGGGGTTCAAACCAGGTGGTCCAGCTCTTCACTGCTTACCAGGTTGTTGCACAGTGGTGCACTTAGCACTGAAACTTCTAAAACTAAGCTAGAGCCGGGTGTGGTGGCACATGCTTGTAATCCCAGCATTTGGGAGGCTGAGATGGGAGGATCATGGTTCGTGGATAGCCTCAGCCACTTAGTGAGGCCCTTTGCAACTCAGTGAGACCCTGTTTCAAAGTAAAGAATAAAAAATAGGGCTGGGGGTATAGCTCGGAGGTAGAATGCCCCTGGGTTCCATCCCCAGTACTGCAAATAAATAAATAAATAAATAAATAAGTAAATAAGCCGGGCGTGGTGGCACACACTTGTAATCCCTGCACTTGGGTGGCGGAGACAGGAGGATAGCACAGGTTTGAAGCCAGCCGCGCTGGCTTAAGAGACCCTGTTTCCAAATTTTAAAAAGTATAAAATAGGTCTGGGAGTGTAGCCCGGAGGTAGAAGGGTTTCCAGGAACCCTAGTACCACCAAAAATAAATAAATAAATAAATAAATAAATAAATAAATAAATAAGCTAGGCATTCCAATTAACAGCCACATTACAGTGTGTGTGTGTGTGTGTGTGTGATACTGGGGTTCCTGGAAACCCTTCTACCTCTGGGCTACACTCCCAGACCCATTTCCCATTTTTATAATTTCTTTATTTGGAAACAGGGTCTCTTAAGCCAGCGCATCTGGCTTTGAACCTGCGCAATCCTCCTGTCTCTGCCTCCCAAGCGCGGGGATTGCAAGCGTGCGCCATCACGCCCGGCTCACATCACATTTTTTAAAATTATAAATTAGAAGCCGGGTGTGGTGGCGCACGCTTGTAATCCCCGCGCTTGGGAGGCAGAGACAGGAGGATCGCGCAGGTTCGAAGCCAGCCGCGCACACTGGCTTAGGAGACCCTGTTTCCAAATAAAAATGTAAAAATAGGTCTGGGAGTGTAGCCCGGAGGTAGAAGGGCTTCCAGGAACCCCAGTACCACCAAAATAAATAAATAAATAAATAAATAAATAAATAAATAAATAAATAAAATTATAAATTAATCTCTCTCCAACAGATGCCTACTACAGTCATGCTCACCACCCCTGGGGGTGATAAAGTGATAATGCCATGTCACACATGACCAGGAAAACAAAAAGCTACAAGTTAAATGATCATGTTTGTCAGGCCCAGTGAAAACATCATGTTCCAAGTTCTCAGAGAGGTCTGGCAACAATTCTCCAAAACAGAGTTACAAAAGCTGGCTACCCATGAGGCTTCAGCACTAGAACTTCTAGACCCAGCTTGAAATAAACACATCACGCCCTTGTGCCCCAGCAGTCACTGCAGGAAGCGGTGGCTTGGGTGCCAGCCTACGGTGGCACCTGAGCCCCGGGGGAGTTTCTTGCATCCTTCATGGCAAAGCCTGCCCACTTCTCCCTCCACAGCCAGGCAGGGCTTGGGCCTCTCCACTGGGCACCTCCAGGCTCCCCAGCCTCCAGGGCAGGCTCCAACTCTGTTGGAGAGTTGCACCAAATACCAATTGGGGAAGGCATAGTGCCTGGAGTTGAAGTTGGAAAGGAAATGACAGAGGCCATATTATTTTACCAATCATTTCAGTGAGTTGCAACCTTAGGTACTTGCTAAAGTAGAAGTTCCTCAGGTCCATCTTAGACCTAAGACATCAGAATGGGGGTGGGGAGATGCTAGCTCAAGCACAGTGACCCAGCTGGGCAATGAAGCAGGGAGCCATTTAGACAAGTGAGGCACAAGGTCTCTGTCCCCTCCTTCTCCAAAGGATACGGACCACTTGCCTCACACCACCAACTGGACTCGTGTTCCCTAAACACATCCAGCCCTTCCCCCTTCCAGCCCTCTGCCCAACCTGTGCTCTCCGGCAGGAAGGCAGCTCCCAGGTGTCTGTGCAGCACCTCCTGTGATTTCTCAGACATGGCCATTATTTATTCTTTCCACAAGACTTTCTATTCCATCATTGTCTCTGTCCCCAGCAGTCTGTAAGCCCCGTGTTCTCATCAAGAGCCCCATGCCTGTGTATACAGCAGGTGCACAATTAAGTAGCTGTATAAGATGTGACCTCCGATTGACTATTCCTAGAAGGTGGTAGAGGAAACCCGCTTCCATAGCTCTCGAATTGGAGCCAAGGCCAAAAAAAGACCTCAGGACACTGTGCACCTGGACCCCCACTCCCGGTGCCTCCCTCCCAACTTCCTTCAACCGAGTTCCCGACAGCCCAGCAAGAAAGAATCACGAGGCACCTGGAACCAAAATAGTATGGATGAGTTTATTGTCATTCAAACATTTCACTGATAAAGAAAGGAAGCAAGTAAGTCAGAAGATTAAAAAAAAAAAAATCCAGGTTTGTGCAGGTCACTGTATCTACAGGGGAGCAGGCTCCCACATCAGGCGCAGCAGCTGCACTTGTCCGATGCCCCTTTGCAGACGCAGCCCTGGGCGCACTTGGCACAGCCCACGGGGCAGCAGGAGCAGCAGCCTGGGGAAGCAAGGGGGACGGAGAGGTCAGAGCACACTCACCCAACAGCAGGCCTGGCCCAGGCTCTGCCCCCCGCCCACAGGACCTTTAGCTTAGGACAGCATACTCTGCCAGGTGGTGGATTTTGGGGTGAGTCATGCTTTAAGAAGTCCAGGGCAGAAAGCCTGGAAAGGCAGTGACCCGGCCTCTAGGGTCAATGAAAACGAGCCCCCCCCCCCAAATCCTACAATGAAGTGAGAAGAATCAAGATGGGAAGGGGGTGAACCCTTGATGAAGCAGCCCTGGGAGGGCCAGGGAAGCTCTGGGACATACAAGAGAAGACTGGCCCAGCAGGTCAGGAACCACAAGTGGTCCCCAAGACCACGTGCAGTGTTTCTGGGCCTGGGTGTATGAAGAAGGCTGACCTGGGAAGCGAGGGACGGAATGAGGAATGACAGAAGTTGGTGACCTCCCTGAGCCTGTTTCCCAGTCCTATAAGGAGGGGTTGGGACTCCTCCCTGATTCTGAATCAGGTGCTAAGGGAAGGGGAGCCTGGCCATTGGCTGGTTCTGGCTCTGGGTTCCCTCCTCTGACTCAAGGCCCCTGGGGGCACACTCACTCTTCTTGCAGGACGTGCACTTGCACTCTCTGCATTTGCAGTTGCCGGCACAGGTGCAGGAGCCACCTATAAGGAGCAGGAAAGGCAGTGAGCAAGGACTGATAGGCAGAGATAACGGAGATGGTCATTAGTCTCCAGCCTGACCTGAGAGCGTCCTCCCTGCTCAGAGCGGGAGGTGGGGAAGGTCTGCTTTTCCCACTCCCCTCGTTCTGGGAACGGCCCTCCTCTTTTTACCCCACAAGGAAGGTCCCAGACTCCAGATCAGCCAAGGATGTGGCACTGGAGGCAGGTCCTTAAGTCATGAACTCCAAAGAAGAAATCTCCTCTGCCTCCCATCTGCCCCCATTGCTCCGAGGCCTGCCCAGCGCCAGCGGGCTCGAAAACATCAGGCAAGGCAGCCCTGGAATCTCAGTAGCCAGAACTCTAACTTGGAGGCACAAGGTAGCTGGAAAAGCTGCTGTCAGGAGCTCAGCTAGAAAGAAAGCGGTCGGCAAACTAGGAGTCCTCCTAGCCCACAGCTCAGTCTGTGACTTCCTCATACCCAGAGACCCTCTGTCCTGCAGTGAGAACTAAGCCAGGCGGCCCTTACCAGTGGCGCACGCGCAGTTGGGGTCCATTGCGAGTCTAGGCCGCGAGGCTAGAGGTTCGAGGTAACGGGTGCAGAGGCAGGCGGACTGCTAGAAAACCCGTGTAGCCGCCACCCACCTGCGCTCTTTTATAGCGTGGGGAGGGGGCCGGGCGCAAAGACCCGCCCCGGCCCTTGCACGCGCCGCTGCGGGTGAGCACGGCCCCAGAGCCGGGCGCAGCACACCCCTCCCTTCCCGCAGGTGCACGCGGCGGGCGCCAGCTCGGGAGGGAGGGAGGGAGGGGCTGTGCGCCCGGCTCCACGCGGCGTCCCCGCTGCCCTTGCCAGCTCCTGCGAGTTTGCCTGTCACCCCCGCCCCCTAATCCAGGAAGCCAGCCGCCCGTAAATCTCACCTTAGCCTTTCCTGGAGTCCGTGTGCAACCCCAGCCTCGGGCCTACCTTCCCCCTGGCTGAGATCAGGTGAGCGGTGAGGAAATTGTGTGCTCAAACACAGGTGTCTCGGGTCCCAGCATCGCCCCCCCCCCCCCAGGGCTCTGCCTCCCTTCTCCTCTCCAGGACCCATAGGCACGTGCGCACAAGTCCTTTTTGGCATCAAACTCTCCAGGGGGAAAACAGGAGTAGATGCCCCCCTCCCCTTACACACGAGACTCTGGGTTCTGGCCCCAGTACCGCTGAACAAATTAAAAAAAAAAAAAAAAGGAAGAAGAAAGAAAATAACCCTCTCCAGGTGCTCCCCATAGCCTAGGTGGCCCCTTAATCACTTTAATCACTTCCTGTGTTGGAGGTTTCACAACAATCTTAAAGGGAAATACTATTTATGAGCTGTTTTTTCTCAACACAAGAGTGTAAGTAACTAGTTCAGGCTCAAGGCACGGGGCCTCTTAGGTGTGTGGGGAATGAGGTCAATGATAAAGCTCCCTTTTGATCTAGGTATGTCTTCTACACCTTTCTACAACTTGTAATCTTTAGGACCAGAGCAAGATTACAGTTAATTGGGAGAGCAATGAAAGAGACACAAAAGTAACAGACATATTATATGTTATATATAATTTTATGACTACCTTCTATGTCTGAAAGTGAGATTGTCAGTAGTGCTCACCAGTTTGGTTTTCATATAAATAACTTTAAAGAAATAGGGTCATTTACAAAAATGATGTGAAGTAAAATGACCCTGCATGTGGTCACAGAAATGAAAGAATCCTGTGGCCTCCTGTTATGAAGACACCGGCTCTCGAGCTCACCACTTATAAACCTGGTGTGGATCCCTATTTGGGAGACAACCCCCACCTCTGGGTCATGGGTCATGTGCTCATGTTGGTAATAAGACACATGATTTAGGACATGAGTCTACCAGCCTGGCATGTGGTAGAAAAATATCTCCAACTAATAAAGACAATGAAATACTACCTAATGTTATATAAAACTCTTATTGCCAGGCACCATTCTAAGCCCTTTACAGGTATCAGCCCATTTGCTCACCCAAGCCAGGCCCTATGACCATGTCCCTTTTACAGCGGAGGAGTCTGAGCCACGGAGAAGTTAATCACGCAGGTGTGAGACGGGCAAGACGGGCATTCATGCCAGCCGACTGCAGCATCAAGCCCTCCCCATCCATCCACCCAGTGCTGCTGTCTGGTGAAAGTCCAGAACTCTGAAATGGCAGAGGCACCAGTGGAAGGACCACTGAGCTGGCAGAGGGACCACCCTGCAGAGCTCTGTGACCTCTGTGGGTTTCATACATTATCTTAAGTAAGGGGCAAAGCTGGACTCACTAACCAAAGGCCCTCCTTGCTCATGACTGTGAGAGGGAGAGGTGAGCAACCAATGACACATGTTTGCAGCCGTGGCCAGGGCATGAGGTCAACTGTGCACAAAGTTCATTCACACTTTCACAGCTAGGCTGGGTGACTTCAGGTCTGTTGCTTTACTCCTCTGGAAGACAACTCAGTGTTGACACCCGGCATGTCCACTGTCCCACTGGTTCTTATGAAGAGTGACAAAAGGTGGGACTGGCTTTTTTTTTTTTTTGGTGGTACTAGGGGTGGAACCCAGAGGCTTTCTACCTCCGGGCTACACTCCCAGACCTATTTTATACTTTATTTGGAAACAGGGTCTCACTAGGTTGCTGAAAGCCTCCTTAAGTAGCTGAGTCTGGCTTTAAACCTGTGTGTTCCTCCTGTCTCAGCCTCCCAAGCGTGGGGATTACAAGCATGCGCCACCACACCCGGCTTCCAGGTAGGGATTAAATGAAAGTGGCCTGTCTGCTGCTTAGGGTCTAATAAGTACTGGCAAGCATAATTACTCTGTCTACATCAACTTTCTGGGGACAGGCTGATAGAAACCACCAATATCCATGGGGTAGCCCCATTTGCTTGGAAGCACTGCTGTGCAGTGGAATTATGGGATGGGATTGGAACTTCCTATTGCCAGGCCATGTGGATGATCACCTGCACAAAAAACTCCAAATAACAATCATCATCATCATCATCATCATCATCATCATCATCATCCCTATCTGGACATACAGTCTTCTTTGTACAAATTAGGAAAGGAAGCTCAGAGATATCGAGCAACCTACCCAAGACACACAGCCAGTAAGGGATAAAGCAAGCAGTGGATCAGGACTGCCAGACAACAAAACTCTGACCCTGGCTGTGAACTGACTTCTGACACCACTTCTTCACATGGGACCCCAGGGCAGGCTTGGTCTCACTTGTGCATAAGAGACTCCTGTTGCCCTTTGATTGAACGTCAAATAGCATCCATTCAAAAAAAACAGGCTCTGACTACTGGATTTATTAACATTCCCCCAGGGCCTGGCTCCTTCCTAATGAACACCATCACACCCCCAAATTGCACAATCCCTCACTGTCCCTGCACAGAGAGACGGGGAGTATTGCAATGAGCACATACACATCATCTTGCCAGAAGAGTCCTGGGTCATTCTATCCCAGTCCTTAGTCACCAGGCTGACTTGAAATAGCCAAGGGCTGGGATTCAAAATAGGAGCAAATTCATCCGACTTGAAATTTCCAAAGATTTCTGTGAAGTCACACCAGGGAGCCCCAGGGCCCCGGACAAACCAAGACTGATGTTCCTAGTGGGAATCCCTCCAGCGCTGCTGTGTGGTTCCCCACTGGGGCCAGGTCTGTAGTTTCTGTTCCGCAACCAACATCATCACAATGTATGTGGCATAGTATATGAATCTTATTTTAGACTTTCTCATATATTTATTGAAATCTTCCAGTTACTTTAACTCTAAAAGTGGTTTTTATGCCATGTGTTCTTTGATCTCTTTATCTCTACAATTAATATCATTTATCAAGGCTTAGATCTGAGATGGATAAAAAAAAGAATGACTTTCATTATGGGGATTGAGACTCCTGAGGACCCAAGCAGCTGGGACTGCATGCCACATTCTGTATCCTTCCTTCAAAGCCTCAGATCTAATGAGGAACCAAAGCTGGTGTAGGAAATAAGAGAATGTGTGAGAGTTCTATGCTTTCAACACTTGACATGAGAGTGCCATCTGATCCATCCATGCACAGAGAAGATCTGGAATGCTTTTCCATTTTATATTAGACGAAACTCATGGAGGCCCCTGGCTTGAAATCACTATTCAGGGGCTGAGATCTGAGTCCAGAGTCCACATCTCTGCACCCCAACTCAATCCCTTATCCCGGCCACTTATTCCCATGGTACACAGAGAAACCCAGAGCCAGGATCAAATCAACACCATTTTTTATTCACATACTTCATAGAAAAAGGAACGTAGCAAATGGGTCAGGGCTGTAGGGGAAGGAAATCCGGGTTCGTATTTACAGGGGGAGCAGGCTCCTACATCAGGTGCAGCAGCTGCACTTGTCTGATGCCCCTTTGCAGACACAGCCCTGGGCGCACTTGGCACAGCCCACAGGGCAGCAGGAGCAGCAGCCTGGGGAAGGAAGGGGGGAGGGAGAGGTCAGAGTGGACACCCAGACATCTGGCCTAGCCCAGCCTCTGCCCCCTGTCCCATGGGACTATTTTTGGAGAGCATGGCTCTGTTCTGGGACAACAGAGGGCACCTTTGGGGTTTGTGTCTCAATAGAAAGAAGCTGCCCCGGCCCGCCTGAGCTCAGAGCAGTGCAGGAAGCCTGGAGAGAGTGGACGTGGCTCTTTAGGCCAGGAAGGGCACTTCCCAGAGGCACCCACTCAGAGCCCACTAGATCCCCTCCACCCTCTGCTGCAGCCCAGTTCCCAGCACAGCCCACACTCACTCTTCTTGCAGGTGGTGCACCTGCACTCTTTGCATTTGCAGGCACCAGCGCAGGTGCAGGAGCCACCTGTAAAGAAGACAGAGCCAGGCAGTGAGCCCTGGCTGTGAAGCAGGAGACAGGACACGGGGTCCCTACATCCTGCACCCACCTGCTGCAGTGCTGCAGGCCCGCCCTGATCCAGTGTCCCACAGAGACCCGAGCAAGTGCCACCCGCCTTCACAGCACTGCTGCCTGGATGCACAGGGTACCCTCTTGAGCGCTCCCCAGGGAGGAAGGTCCCAGGCTCAGCCAGCTCAGGAGATGATAATGAGCAGGAGGCCTGGAGCGTCCCTCCTCTCCCCAGGAAATGGGAGCCCCTGCAGCCTGGCAATCTCCAGGGGTGCTGAAGGCGCTTAGCCAGGAGAAAAGAAAGTGGGGGAAAAAGGAGGCCGCTTCAGCCACAATGGTCGTCCTCCCAACCAGCGAACCCGCTTAAGATTGGGGGGTCCTGAAGCCCAGAAAGCCGGTGTGCCTTACCAGTGGAACAGGAGCAGTTGGGGTCCATTTTGAACGGGAGTGAGTGGAGGTCAACAGCTAAAGAGCTCAGACGGAGAAGCTGAAGGCGGGTTGGAGCCTAGGAACCTCCGCGTCACTTTATAGGCAGGAGACTGGCCCGGCTGCAAAGCCCCGCCCCGGCCGGTGCACCCGCTACTAGAGTCCACGCCTCCCTCTGGCCTTGGGCGAGCTGAGCGCACCCTGCGGGCTGAGTGCACCCTGGGCGCCCTGCCGACCTCGGGAAGAGCTCCCGGAACTGCTACGTGCGCACTGCGGGGCCGCCCCTTGGCCCGGCTAGAGCTGGAAGCACTTGTGCGCCCGGCCCTACGCGGCGGCTCTCCTGTCCCCTTGCCAACTTTCTCCAGGTGCCAAGCCACTACTTTCCCGGGCTTGCTGGGAATCCGGCCATGCAGTGCCCCAACACCCAGCCCAGACGCCTCGCCTCTCTCCGCAACGCCAACCTGCTGCTCACTCCTGTACCCTGATCTGAGCCACCCACCCAGGGAGTGCAGCCAGGACAACGTGTCAGAGGACTGACCATGAAAGGGAAATCTGCTCCCGGGTCATTGCTAGTCCCCGACCCCACTTAGGGTCTTTGCCAGGTTCCTCTTTGCACAGCAGCGAGGGACTCAGATTCTCCCTCCTGCACTTCCATCCTCCACCTCAGAGCAGAGGGATGGGCACATTTGAATGGGTCCTCCCACGCTTTCACTTACCTGGAGCCTCCCACAGCCCCGCCCAGGGGCCAAGGGGGGAAGGGGTCTTGTCAGGTGAGGTGCAGACCCTGAGACAGATAAAATAAAAAAGGTAAGTGCTTATTTCCCTATTAATATTTCTGGCGAGTCCATAGCTTTTAGTTGTGCTGGTCCTCTTTATTTGCCTTGGGTCTTTGAACTCTCACAATGACGCCTTAAATAAATAGGATTATAACACTGTCTTACTAATAAGACATCTACCAGGCACGCAGTGAAGTACCTAGCCAAGGCACCCAGGACTCGAACCTCAGGTAGCTGAATCTGAACCCATGAAATTCACGGGAGAAGGAGACAAGGAAGTCATACATGAAGCTTCTGCTTGGCCTAGGTATGGCTGCATACAGGCCAATCCTTGGAATCTATGTGAAAAGACAGAGACGAGCCCGAGAGCCAGCGAGGGAGGGACAAACGCAACACAGAAGGGTGTGTGTCGTTCAGGGCTACCTTGTATGTCCAGAAGTGAGACTGGTTCTCATTTTCAGCCATAGAAAAGGGGTTGCTTTTTTAGCTGGAGGTGATGGTGCATGTTTGTAATCCCTGTACTTGGGAGGCTGAGACAGGAGTATCACAAGTTCAAGGCCAGCCTCAACAAGTTAGTGAGGCCTTGAGAAACTTTATCAAGACTCTGTTTGAAAACTAAAAAACAAACAAAATAGGAGCCCAACTTGGTGGTATACCCCCTTTTTTTATAATTGCGGTACTGGGGGTTAAACCCAGGGACATACTACCTCTGAGCTACACCCCCAGTTCCATTTTTTATTCCTTATATTGAAACAGGGTCTCACTGAGTTGCAAGGTCCTCTAAGTAGCTGAGGCTGGCCGAGGACCCAGATCCTCCTGTCTCAGCCTCCCAAATGCTGGGATTACAAGCGTGCACCAGCATGCCAAACTGGTATGCCTTTCTAATCCCACTACTTGGGAGGCTGAGACTGGAGGGGCTCAGGTTTGTGGCTAGCCACAGCAATTTAGCAAGGCTTTCTATAACTTAGTGAGACTTTGTTTCCAAATTTAAAAATAAGGGCATGGTGGCACATGCTTGTAATCCCAGCACTGGGAAGTCTGAGACCAGAGGATTGTGGTTTGTGGACAGCCTCAGCTACTTAGTGAGGCCCTTTGCAGCTCAGTAAGACCCTGTTTCAAAAATAAAAAGACTTAAAAAAAAAAATAGGGCTGGGGATGTAGCTCGGAGGTAAAATGCCCCTGGGTTCCATCCCCAATACCCCCCAAAACAAACAAATAAATAAATTAAATAGGGCTGGGAGTGTAGATATGAGGTAAAATACCACTGGGTTCAATCTCCAGTACCACAATAAAACAAACAAATAACATAGGGCTGGGATGTAGCTCAGATGTAGAATGCCCCTTGTTCAATACCCAGGACCACACACACACACACAAAAAGGTTGCTTTTTATGTAAATACATGCAATAAAACAGAATTATTTCCAAGAAAAATGTTTAGTAACTGAAAAGTGTTCAGTAGTCTCACTGGTTGGGATGAAGAACAAATAACATAAAAGGTGAAGAAGGCCTTTTTGTTTTTCTAGATGGTGGAGAAGTATCTTTTCCCGGGGAGTTTATGGCCATAGTCATCCCCTTGGCTTAGAAACAAGAGAAGCAAAGGCACAACCCCAGCCCCAAATTCCGATGCAGGCTAATCTTTGCAAGTAAAGGGGCCTGACCAGAGGGCACTGATGGTGGCTGGCAGGATTTTGTTTCCAGAAAGTCTCTGTGGACAGAGTGATTATGCTGCCAGTGTCTTCTAGGCCCTAGACTGCCGACAGGCCACTCTCATTTAATCCCAACTGGAGACACAGTCTTTGAACACATGAAAAAGGGAGGTTCAGAGATATTGAGCAACTTGCCCAGGACACACAGCCAGTAAGCAGCAAAGTGAGCTGTGAACCAGGACTCCATGATAAAACTATCACCCCAGTGCAGACTCCCTTCTGACACCACCCCTTCAGCTGGGGACCCCGGGACAAGGACAAGCTAGGTCTCACTGTGGCCATAGACCCATGTTGCCCTTTGATTATCAAACAGCATCCATTCAAATAGCAACCAGGGGCTCCATTGGGTTTATTAACTTTCCCCAGGGCCTGGCTCCTTTCTAATGAACACCATCTCACCCCCAAACTGCACAATCTCCCCGTGCCCCTACACAGAAAGACAGGAAGTATTTCTTTCAGAGCCAATGAAAAATCTTGGCCAGAAAAATCTTGGATCATATCCTTCCATTACCGAGCTGACATGAAGTAGCCAAGAGCTAGAATTGGAACAAGAAGCAAATCATCCAGACTTGAAACTTCCAAAGATTCCTGCCAAGTAACACGAGGGAGCCCTCAAGGGACAGCGAGTGTCATGTGTGTGACCCTGGGCAAACCCAGACTGAGGTTCCTGATGGAGACCCCTCATTAGAGCTGCTGTGTGGTCCACACATGGCAGCCAGTCTGCAGTTTCCGGTCTGCAACCCACATTGCTGTGAGCACATGAGTGCAATGTGTAAACTTTACCTCCTGTTTCCTCATGCATTTATTGAAAGTTGTCTAACAGCTGCCAGTGTCTATTACCAGGAAATCAGAATATGCAACAAATTAAATGAGAAGCTTCTTGCTTTCTTCTTTTTTTTTTTTTTTTCCAGTACTAGGGATTGAACCCAGGTGCTTGCTGCCTCTGAGCTATACCCCTACCCCCATTTTTCATTTTTTATTTTTGAAACAGGGTCTCACTAAGTTGCAGAGGGCCTCACTAAGTAGCTGAGGCTGGCCAAGAACCTGCAATCTTCCTGTCTCGGCCTCCCAAGTACTGGGATTCCAAGCATGGGTCACTAAGTCCTGCAGCTTCTGTGTTTTCAACACTTCATGAGAGGGTGGGGGACCATGTATCTGCCACTCCCCCTGCACCCCCCACAAAGGATCTGGCAGAATGCTTTTCTATTTTACAGAAGATGAAGCTCATGGAGGCACCTGGTTTGAAATCACTGTTGAAAGGCCAAGATTTGAGTCCAGAGCCCCAGATTGAACTGCACCCCAGTTCAATCCCTTACCCCGTTCCTTATTTCCAAGGCACACAAAGAAAACCAGAGTCAGGATCAAGTCAACACCTTTTATTATCATTCATACACTGCATAGAAAAAGGAACGTAGCAAATGGGTCAGGGCTGTAGGAGAAGGAAATCCAGGTTTGAATAGGTCACTGTATCTACAGGGGAGCAGGCTCCCGCATCAGGCGCAGCAGCTGCACTTGTCCGATGCCCCTTTACAGACGCAGTCCTGGGAGCCCCTGAAGGGTGGCAAACTCCAGGGGTGCTGAAGGCCCTTAGCCAGGGAGAAAGAAGTGGGGGAAAGGAGGCCGTTTCAGACACAATGATCGTCCTCCCAATCAAGGAACCCGCTGAAGACTGGGGGTCCTGAAGCCCTGAAAGCTGGCGTCCTTTGCCAGGGGGGCAGGAGCAGTTGGGGTCCATTTCGAATGGGAGTCACAGTCAAGGGCCTGAGATGGCAGAGCTGCTGAAGGCGGGTGGGAGCCTAGGAACCTTTGTGTCACTTCACAGGTCACAGGTTAGAGTTCGGGTACTGGCCCGGGCGCAAAGCCCCGCCCCGGCCCGTGCACGGGGTTGCAAGATCAGCACCGCCCGCTGGCCTTGGGCGGGCCGAGTGCACCCCGTGCACCCCGCGCACCCAGGGAGCTGAGCTCACCCTGCCTCCCGGCTGCGGGAAGGGCTCCCTGGATCCGTGCGCAGAGCGGGGCGGCCCCTTTGACGCCGCGAAAGCAGCAAGTGTGCGCCCGGCTCCACCCACGTGGTGTCTCCACCACCCCCTCCCATCTCCCAGGCGGTCCAAGGAACCCAGTTCAAGCAGTCCCTCAAGCCCCAGCCCTGGCGCCTCTTTCCTCCGTTTCTCGTTTCTCTGAGTTCTGGGTAGCCCCAGCCTCCCTCAGGGACCCAGACGTGGCCAAATAACTGACCACTTAAGTGACGTCTGCCTCCTCCGCAATGCCGGTCTCTGACCGCACTCAGCCCTTTGGCCAAGTTTCTCCTTGCACAGCTGCCCAGACACGAGGTTCTGCCTCCCTCCCCACCGTTCTCCAAGCCCGAGCAGAACTGGGTCCTCTGCCGCTTTCACATCTCACAGCCAAGTAGGGCCTCCCAACATGCCTGGAGAAAATAATTATGCTGCTACTGTTTATTAGATCCTACACAGGAATCGAGCAGTCCTCATTTACTCCCTACCAGGGATTTCTTTGTACAGCTAAAGAAAAGAAGCTCAGAGAGATTGAGGAATTCGCCCAGGATACAGCCAATAAGGAGTGAAGTGGGCCATGAATCAGGACTGCCTGACACCAACACGCATGCACCTGGCACAAGCTGCTTTCTGACATCACCTCTTCATACCAACAGCCAGGAACTCTGACCATAGGCTTTGTTAACATTGGCCCAGGGCTTGGCTTTTTCCTAATGAACACCACTGTTCCCCCAAATTGTACAATCGGCCACTACCCTTGCATAGAGGGCACTCATATGCACCAATGAGTATATACAAGTCATCCTGCCAGAAAAGGGTGGGACTCCAAATGAGGCACAAACACATTCTGACTTTGACACTTTGGAAGATTTGCTCCCAAGTCACATCTGAGAGCACTCAACAATCACTGTCCTGACTTTCATCCTGGGCAAGACAAGACTCTTCTTCCTAGTGGGACCCTCTGGCTAGTGCTGCTGTGTAGCTCATACACTGGGGCCTGTCTGTGGTTTCCAGTCTGCAGTGCCTATGGTCAATGAGCACCTGGGCAGTGTAGGCGAATCTTTAGCTTCCTTATTGCCTCATGTATTTAGTGAGATTTTTCTGTTCAATGTAACTTTTTTTCTCTTGTGGGCTTCATTATTTCTACAAATAATATTTCATCTACCAAGGTTATGTCTGAGATAGAGAGGAATATAGCTTTTTTTTTTTTAAATGTGTTTGCCAATGGAGTTTGAAAACCCTTGAGAATCGAAGCAAAGGATCTTTTCAAGCTTCAAATTCAATCAGAAACTGAAGCTGATCCTGGAAATTGGAGGATGTAAAAATGTAAATAAAAATGGGGACGTTTCAGTGTCTTCAACGCTTCATTCAAGAACGGAGGGAACCACGTGCCTGTCCTCACCACTCCCAGTCTCCAGGCACTGAGGGCATAAGCTTTTCTACTTCACATAAGATGAAACCAGGGAGGCACCAGGTTTGAAATCACTGTTGAAAGGCTAAGATTTGAGTCCAGAGCCCATATCTCGGCACCCCAATTCAATCCCTCGCCCCTGTCCCTTATTTCCAAGGCACACAAATAAAACCAAACTCGGGATCAAGTCAACACCTTTTATTATCACTCACATACTTCATATAAAAAAAAAAAGGAACGCAGCAAATGGGTCAGGGTTGTCGGAAAAGGACATGTGGGTTTGTGCAGGTCACTCTATCTACAGGGGAGCAGGCTCCCACATCAGGCGCAGCAGCTGCACTTGTCCGATGCCCCTTTGCAGACGCAGCCCTGGGCGCACTTGGCACAGCCCACGGGGCAGCAGGAGCAGCAGCCTGGGGAAGCAAGGGGGACGGAGAGGTCAGAGCACACTCACCCAACAGCAGGCCTGGCCCAGGCTCTGCCCCCCGCCCACAGGACCCTTTTGTAGGAGAGCTTGGCTCTGTTCTGGGACAACAGAAGACACCTTTGAGATTTGTATCCCAACAGAAAAAGGCTGTTCCGGCCCATGTGAGCTCAGGACATGGCAGGACGCCTAGAGCGGGAGTGGAATACCCTCAGGGGTCAATGTAAGTCCAGGTCCCCGAGGGCCTCACTCAGAACCAGCTCCGGGCTCTCTCCCCAACTGAGCCACAGCCCCATATCCACCAGACCCACACTCACTCTTCTTGCAGGCGGTGCATTTGCACGCTTTGCATTTGCAGGAGCCAGCGCAGGTGCAGGAGTCACCTGCAAAAGGGAGAAAGGCAGTGAGCCGAGAGTACCTACCACAAGAGAGAAAGCTGTCAGCCAATGCGGGGCCGTTCGGTGCAACGCCAGAACTGCTAACTTTGTCCCTCCGGGGACTCGGAAGCCAATTCTCACTTCTTTCCCCATAGCCTAGGATGGGCCCTATATGTCTTTGATCCAGAAGAGGCAAGGAATTCTGCCTCCTCTTCAGTCCAGGCAACTCAAATGCTGGGCAGAATATTAGGACTAGCAGCACCAGCTCCTTGGGTGACTACGAGCGGGGCAGTTATGAGCCTGAGCCGTCTGGCTTCTGAAATGGGAGTCTCAGAGGATGGACATACTTTAAGGGCCACAGACGGCGCATGACAAGAAAAAGAAGCGCTAGAATTTCCCGCCCGAACTCAAAATGCACCCTAGCGACATCTATTCTGTGGTCGGAAAAATGGATATTCTAAGAATCGGTAGCTCGGCGTGTCTTACCGGCGGCGCAGGAGCAGTTGGGGTCCATTTGGAGTTCTGGTGAAGCTGGAGACCAAAGCGAGAGGCGTGGAGGAAGCCCGGCTGCGGGAAGGCGTGCTGGGATCCCGCAGCCGGCCGGCTTATTTTACAGCCGCTGGAGAGGTCCGGGCGCAAAGCCCCGCCCCGGCCTTGCACCCGCCCCGCCGCCCCCGCCCTCCCCCTCCTCCGCCGAGCTGAGCGCAACCTGCGGGCCGGGCGCCCCGGTTCCGAGCTGGACCGTGCGCACTGGGGGCCGCCCCTTTGGCAGGAGGAGCAGTGCGCAGTGGGTACATGATGTCCTCACCGCCTTTCGTTTTCCCCCACCCCCGCCCCGCTTTCTCCATTACGGCCCATCTCCGCCCTGTGAGTTTCGGGAACTCCAGCCCGGTCCCGACTGTACCCCCAAAGCCCGTCCGCGGGGTAGATGTCCTCAGTCTCGCCTTTCTCAGAATTCTTGTGCAAGCCTCAGACTCGTCACGTCCCAGGTTCGATCCTAGCTGAGCTGGTGGTGGAGACAGGAAGTTTTGTGCAAAGGACGACCTGAGAATGAACTCTCTCTCTCCACATTGCCCGTATCTCCAACTCAATTCTTTGGGCACCTCTGAGAGGATCTATGGGCACGTTGGTCCCGGCCCTCCTCTGCCTAAAATTCTCTGGGGACCGTCCACACTTTAGCAGGCCCACACTACTCCAAGTGGCAGTTCTGAAAATAGAGGATGCGTTCCCTCCCCCCAACACACACCCCAGAGGGGAACATTTTAGGAGACATGCAGCCCCTGCATTATAGCCCCTGCATTAAAAAGCAACGAGCCAGGCGTGGTGGCGCACGCTTGCAATCCCAGCATTTGGGAGACTGAGACAGGAGCATCACGGTTCGCGGACAGCCTCGGCTAGTACTTAGTGAGGCCCTTTGCCTTTTATGAGACCCTGTTTCGAAATAAAGACTAGCCGGGCGTGGTGGCTCACGCTTGTAATCCCCGCGCTTGGGAGGCAGAGACAGGAGGATGGCACAGGTTCGAAGCCAGCCGCGCACACTGGCTTAGGAGACCCTGTTTCCAAATAAAAATGTAAAAATAGGTCTGGGAGTGTAGCCCGGAGGTAGAACCCCAGTACCACCACCAAAAAAAAAAAAAAAAAGAAATAAAGACTAAAAAATAGGGCTGGGGGGTGTAGAATGCCCCTGGTTTCCATCCCCAGTACCACAAAAGAAAAATAAAATAAAATAAAAAGCATGAGAAGTGGGTATTTCTCAATATTTCTGGCTATTGCTCAGTCTCTGTTTTCATGCCTTATTTATTAATCACTTATAATCTTTGAACTCTGACAAAAATCCTAAGGGAAATTCTATATGTGAGTCAGTTTTCTAATAAAAAAATGACAACACAGAAGTTTAAGTAGTTAGTTCTTAGTTCCTGAGCTAGGAAGTTGCAGAGTGACTGGAATCTCATCAGCCTTTTGAGTGTGATTCTGGGGATGAAACCCAGGGGCATTCGACCTCTGAGCTACACCCCCAGCCTGATTTTTTATTCTTTATTTTGAAACAAGGTCTCACTAAGTTGCAAAAGGCCTCACTAAGTAGCTGAGGCTGGCTGTGAACCTGCAATCCTCCCGTCTCAGCCTCAGAAAGAGGCGGCGGCGATGGAGCCTCCCCCTGGCCCATGTGTGGGCTCAAGTCCTTTACTGCCGGAGCCTTTTCAGCAGGAGCAGGCCCACAGCTTCTCATGGCCAATGACAAGGGCAGTCTCTTAAATGGAATAGAACATGTATATATATGTCTGTGTCTTTTTTTTTTTTTTTTTTTCGGTACTGGGGGTGAAACCCAGGGGCATTCTACCTCCGAGCCACACCCCCAGCCCTATTTTTTATTTTTTATTTTGAAACTGGGTCTCACTGAGTTGAGTAGCTGAGGCTGTCCTCAAACCACAATCCTCCTGTCTCTGCCTCCCAAAAGCTGGGATTACAGGCGTGTGGCACCACGCCCGGCTATATGTCTGTGTCTTTCTGTGTGCCCGCGCACACATGTATATTTTCCTGGCTGTCTTTTCTATTTGGATTGAGACTGGTGTTCACTTTCAGTGTTGGTAAAGTTTGCTTTTCATATAAATATATTTAAGAAAACATGAATCATTTCAACATATGGTACAGGCATTTGCAGAAATGGTAGCCTTGGTTCTGTATCTGATGTGAGGACAGTTAGCTACTGGCTTTGTATACCTCTGTATACAATTTGTATACAATTCTGTATACAATTCTTTACATACAATTCTGTATATAATTCTTTGTATACAATTCTGTAAGGGGAATGAATGAGTCTTTGGACCCCAGTTCATATGTTCATGTGGGAAATGAGAACAACACAGGATATGCAGTTAAGCACAACAGGCCTGGTTGCTTTGTATGTGCATAAATAAATATTTCCTCTGTTGTAGGATGGGACTGGTGCTGAACACTTGTAATCCCAGAGACTCAGGAGGCTGAGATGGGAGAGTCTCAACTTTGAGGCCAGTTTGGGCAACTTAGACTCTGTCTAAAAAAAGAGCTAGGGATTTAGCTTAGTGAGAGAATGCCTTTGGGGGTCAATCCACAGTACCGAGGGAAAAAAGTCTCTGCTATGTATAATAATAAAAAGGCAGAGCTGGGTGTGGTGGCACACACTTGTAATCCCATTACTTGGGAGGCTGAGACAGGAGGATTGCAGGTTCACAGCCAGCCTCAGCTACTTAGTGAGGCCTTTTGCAACTTAGTGAGACCTTGTTTCAAAATAAAGAATAAAAAATCAGGCTGGGGGTGTAGCTCAGAGGTCGAATGCCCCTGGGTTTCATCCCCAGAATCACACACACAAAAAGGCAATAGCTAATATTATAGATCATCTGCCTGTCACCATTCTGAGGTCTTTACATGTATTAAATTACTTAATGCTACCAACCAGATGCTATGATTTTGTTCCCTTTACAGTTGAAGAAACTGAACCTCAGAGAGTGTATGTCATATAGCTGTAAGTGACACTGGGAGATGCAAAGCCACTCAGGGTGGCTGCAGCATCGTGCCCTTATCCACCACCAGTGCCACCATGTCATGTGAAAGAGGAGGTCATTTAAAAATGGCGCAGAGGCAGCAGTGGGATTGGCAGTTGGCTCTCTTCCCATAGCTCTGTGATCTCTCTGAGGTTCCCATCTCTCAAGCCAAGAGCAAAGTTGATCCATCCCAGAGGGTCCTTCCAGCTTTGTACTGAGATCTGCAAGGCTTAGCTCTAGTGACATAATGACCTTCCAGCTGTGACTAAGGGGAGAGGGCAACTGTGGCATGGGTTCATTCCTCCTCCTCCTCCTCCCCCTCCTCCTCCTTCTCCTCCCCCCCTCCTCCTCTTCCTCCTCCTCTTCCTTCTTCTCTTCCTCCTCTTCTTCTCCTCTTCTTTCTCCTCCTCCCCCTCCACTTTTTTTTTCTTTTTCTTTTTCTTTTTTTTTTGTGGTGCTGAGTATTGAACTCAGGGACATTCTACCTCTGAGCTTCTAAACTATATCCCCAGCCCAATTTTTTATTCTTTATTTTTCATAACAGGGTCTCACTAAGTAGCTGAGGCTGGCTGAGAACCCAGATCCTCCTGTTTCAGCCTCCCAAGTACTGGGATTACAAGCATGTGCCACCACACCTGGCCTCCTCCACCGTTTTTATCCACAGGTGTTTTATCTCTGAGCTATACTCCCAGCTCTTTATATTTTTTTTTTCTGTTTTTGAAACAGGATCTTATTAAGTTGCTGAGGGTCTGTTAAGTTGCATAGGCTGGCCTTGAACCTGTGAGTCCCCTGTATCAGCCTCCCAAGCATTGGGATTACAGGTGTGCTCATTCATACCTTTACTTCTGAGCTGTGTGATTGGGAGACAGGTTGCTTAACTACTTGAAAGACAGCAGATATCACAAACCCCTGTATAATCGGTATTCACGTTCATGAGATCAAGGGTGAAAAAAATCTTAGGTTAAAGACCTAGGAAGTGGTGCCACTGGATTGGAACCCATTCAGCTTCCCAAGCGAAGGAGAAGGTCAAGGATAAAGATTTCTTTTGGTCTGAGCCAGTGTAGCTCAGAGGTAGCTTGAGATAGCTTCAACTTCTAGTACCAAAAAAAATTTTTTTTAAATTTTGATCTGAGTATATACTGAATATCATTGTACTACTCAAAATCTTTTAAACAGGGGCAGCCCTCAGGCTCTACCCTGCACAGCTTGAAAAGTGCTGAAGTCTCATACATATACTATAATTTTAATATTTTATATTTAGTTGTGGTATTCATGTCTGGAAAGTAAGACAGATTCTCAATTTTAGGAGAGATTTTAAGAGTTTTCTTTTCATTGAAAAACATGACAGTGATTTCTACATGTTAATACTGAGGTAGGACAGGAGAAATAAAAGTAACAGGTAGAAAGGAGACAAACAGGAAAGGGAAAACTGTAGCTTTAAAATCCAAAAACCCCATGATGATCCTTATCTTTATCCTACAGGATCTGTTTTTTCCATCAACAAACATCTCCAAAAGGCAAACATCCCAAAAGGCCCTCACCTTTAGTCCTAAAGGCCTATCTTCCCACCTAAAGTTTCTAAGATGTTTGATTAAAAAAAAGATTTCCCTAAGGAAGCTTTGACACTTGGTCAAGCCCAGGCAGGACTCAGCCACCCATCCAGACACCAGTCCATTGGATGTCAGAAACCTGAGGATTCTGAGGAAAACCAGTCCTCCATTCTTGCTGTGCACCCCTACTCATGCCCTCATGGGGGGCTTCTATAAAGGAAGAACTGTAAGACCACAAAGGAGGCCTCTCCCACTCTTGAGGTGGCCTGTGTTCTTCGTGTATCCCCCCCTAACTTCTTTAAATAAGTCTCCATCTTTGTCTCTGACTGTCTCCTGCTGAAATTCTTTTCTGACATGGAAGCCAAGGACTCTACAGGTCCCAAGGTGAGTTCCCCCTCCTCGAGCCTGGGAACTTCTGTGGACTTTTCACAGAATTATCTTGATTTCCATGATGCAAACACCAGTCTAGTTATTACTGTGGTGTCATTTTTAGACCTGATCAATATTTTTTTTAATTTTTTGCGGGTCTGGGGATGGAGCCCAGGGGCATTTGACCTCCGAGCTACACCCCCTGCCCAATTTTTATTCTTTATTTTGAAACTGGGTCTCACTGAGTTGCAGAGGGCCTAAGTAACTGAGGCTGTCCGTGAACTGCGATCCTCCAGTCTCAGCCTCCCAAATGCTGGGATTACAAGCGTGTGCCACCACGCCCGGCAGTCATGATCAATATTTATATTAGTAAACAGCAGAGTGTGGTGGCACACGCCTGTAATTCCTGTACTTGGGAGGCTGAGACAGGAGAATCACAGGTTTAAGACCATCCTTAGCAACCTAGTGAGACCCTGTTTCAAAAACAAAAAATAAAAATAAGGGCTTGGGTTATAGCTCTGGGGGTAGAATGCCTCTAAGTTCCATCCCCAGTATCATCAAAAAAGAAAAAAAAAAATCAGTAGACTTGGAGTAAAGCCAATTGTTGACAATATTGGAAGTCCTCATTCAACTAGTGGAAGTCCTTAAGAGAAGAGTGAGGTCTCTAAATAAGAAAGAGGTTCTCTCTGCAGACTGTTTTCAGAGTAGAGTACAATACCAACTCCTGACACAGTGAGAAAGGAATTCTCCCTGTAGACAGCCTTACGAGGAAAAAGTGCAATGCTAACTCCTGACTACTAGTTTGCTTTGCAGTTTCAGATTAGCCAGCTCCCACAAATATATGAGATATAATCTGTCCACAAATGAGGAACTGTTACCTTCAGGTGCTTTTTCTACTCAGAACCATCTGCAAGTAACCAAACAGTTCTGGGAGCAGGCAGGAACTTTAATTCAATGGTCAATGGCTGGAGGGGAGCTCATTCTCTAGAGGTACATTCTCCCCAGCAGGTCTGGGGTCTAGGTGTCAGTAGGACTGGGGGATGGGAGAAGGGTGTCCATGCTGTCATCAGAGCTTTTCATGGGAAGGGGAGCTCTCCAGGGATCAGATCTCAGTCTGTGTGTAGATGTTCTACCTCTGAGCTACACCCCCAGTCTTATTTTATTGTTTATTTTGAAACAGGGTCTCACTAAATAGCAGAAGGCTTTGTGTTGCTGCGGCTGGCTGCAAACCTGTGATCCTCCTGTCTCAGCCTTCGAAGTACTGGGATTATAAGTGTGCACCACCATGCCTGGCTCCTTGGTCTTTTTTTTTTTTTTTTTTCCCTGTTTTGGGCATGGTCAGTACTGTCCTGGCACTGTGGGTGTGTTTTTATCATTATAACTTGATTAAAATAAGCCCAAGATTCCCTGGAGTGTGGACACAGCATCTGAACCAGATGGAGCCTGTCTGGATTACCCTTTCCCCGCCCCCAGCATTGGGAGTATGTGATAACCTGATGGTCCACAGCAGGGAGCATGTGGTTCTCAGAATCCAGACTTTCACTTTTGAACACAAGTGGTATCCGACATGACAACTGGCTAACAGTCATTTTGTGGTCACTCTGGTGACAGAACTGGAGGCTCAGAGAGGTTCAGTAACTTGCCCGGGCCACACAGCTGGTAAGGAGTGAGGTGAGCTGTGTATCAGGACTGCCTGGCACCAAAACACATGTACTTGGCACAGCTGCACTGTAACAACACCTCTTCACACAGGGAGCCCCAGGGCAAGCTCTCACTTCTGGCCAAGAGATTCCCCTTCCTCTTTCAACAGTAAATAGCATTTAACTCAACAGATAGCCAGGGGCACCAACCGTTGATTTTAATTACAGGTCAGGAGGCGAACCTCACCACACCCTCCACCCTGCAGAATCCACCTTCCTTCCTGTGAAGGGAAACACGAAATACTACATCCTGCCAGGAAAATGCTGGATACTTCTCTCCAAATCTCTAGGCCCTTTGCCAGTTTGTAGTGACCAGGGGCTGGAATTGGAAGGACAAGCAGATTACAGCCTGACCTTCAAAGATTCATCCCTGAGTCACAAGGAACTTGGGGGGGAGGGGGGGAGTAAAGCCAATATTGATGGTTCTTTGTCAGGAAGAACAGGCCAGCAGAGCTGTGATTGTTTCTGACCTGCAACACACACCTTTGTATAATTTTGTTGTGTTTAGCTGGGTGTGGTGCACACAATGGTAATCCCAGCCCTTGGAGGCAGCCACAGGAGGATGGCAGGCTTGAGGACAGCCTCAGCAACGTAGTGAGACTCGCAACCTAGTTAAGACAGCTTTAGCAAGTAGTGAGACTCTCATCAACCTAGTTAAGACCGTTTTTTTGTTTTTTTGTTTTCTTAATAGGGCTGAGGGTGTAGCTCGGAGGTAGAATGCCTGCTGGTTCAATCCTCAGTGCCATAAAAAATGTGTAGTGTTTATAATTCTATTTTCCTTTTATTTTGTTCTTCATATTTTTATATAACTTCTCATGTTGAACCAAAAAACACGAGTTTTATATTGTCCTCTTCTTAACACAATTGTTTTAACCCAAGTTTAGGTCTGCAACTCATAGAAAATAAAATCCCAGCATTTTCACAGGGAGTTTGAGAAGGTCCATAGAAGATTCAAGCAACCGGAGTTGGATTCCACATCTGTGTGTGTGTGTGTGTGTGTGTGTGTGTGTGTGTGTGTGTGGTACTGGGGTTCCTGGAAGCCCTTCTACCTCTGGGCTACACTCCCAGACCTATCTTTTATATTTTTATTTGGAAACAGGGTCTCTTAAGCCAGTGTGGCTGGCTTCGAACCTGCGGATCCTCCTGTCTCCGCCTCCCACACACAGGGATTACAAGCGTGCACCACCACGCCCGGCACACATCTGTCTTTTAGTGTGGCATTGCAGATTGAACCCAGGAGCATTCTACCTTTTATTTTGAAGTAGGATCTAAGTTGCAGAGGGCCTCACTAAATTACCTTTCATTACTGACTGGCTTACAGTGAACCTCCCAACCCAGCCTCCCAAATAATGGGATTCCAGGTTTATGCCACCCCACTGGACTTCCTGGGGTCACTTTTAAAGCTAAAATCCAAAGGGGGAACTTAAGTTGGGCAGGGAAATCAGGGAATGAGAATTATGGATTAAGAAGTTTCTGTGATAGGGGAATCCCAATTCAATCTCATCCCAGCCCCTTATTTTTCCAAGGTACACAAAGAAAAACAGAGTCAGAATCAAGTCAACGACTTTTATTGTCAAAAACTTATTTTATAGAAAAAGGGCTGTAGGAAATGAGTTGTAAAAAAAAAAAAATCCAGGATCATGTCGTTCTATTTACAGGTGGAAGCCGGGCTCCGTAAGGTCAGGCGCAGCAGCTGCACTTGTCCGATGCCCCTTTGCAGATGCAGCCCTGGGCACACTTGGCACAGCCCGCGGGGCAGCAGGAGCAGCAGCCTGGGGAGGAGAGAAGGCGCCAGAGATGAGCGCTAGGGAGAAAGAGTAAGGATTCCCACCCTCCCTGACTGGGATCTCTGCGGAAGCACCAAGTTCCGCGAGGACGAACACCCCGGACAACTTAGGTCTTCCCAAGGATGGAGCATCCAGGCAGGCACTGGTCGAGGGATAAGAAAGGGGAGAGAGGGCAGAAAGGAGCCCACTCACTCTTCTTGCAGGAGGTGCATCTGCACTCTTTGCATTTGCAGGAGCCGGCGCAGGCACAGGAGCCACCTAGGAAAAGAAAGGCGGAGGTGGGAGCTGCACCTGGATGCCTGAACCCGGGACTGCGCGCTAGGAACCAGGATGCGCGTCTCTCGGCCTCACAACTCGGGGGAGCTTGGACAAGCCATCGACTCAATGGCCAATAGGCAAAAGGGGGCTCAGAATAATCTAGGTCAAAACAGCCAGAGAAAAGGACACCAAAACGCGTCGGGAAGCGGCAATTAGTCCCCTGAAGTTGAGCGATTAGAGAAAGAGGGCTCAGACGCTGCCTCTCTCGCTCCATATGGCCCACCAACCTCGGGCACCCCCAGCCCCACACCGGGTCCTCTTACCGGTGGCGCAGGAGCAGTTGGGATCCATGGCGAGTCGATTTGGTGTCAGGAGTCTGCAGACAGACGTGCTGGAGTTTGCAGACACTTGAGGCTGGCTTGGTGGAGCGGAGCGCGCGGCGCCGTTTTTATGGCTGGAAGGAGCCGGGACGCGTGCAAAAACTCCGCCCGAGTCGGGGCTGCCTGCACCGGCCCCGCGCTGAGTCACGCGCCCCTCGGGGCGGCGCTCGGGCCGGGCGCACCGGGCTGTGCACACGGGCCGGGACACGGGTGGGGGCGGCTCCCCGAAGGCGGCCCACGTGCGTGTCAGGCCAGCCTGGGCGCGCAAGGGGCTGAGCGCAGACGGGAAACGCCGTGTGCCGAGCGCGGGGCCGTGCGCCGAGCTCCTGCCCTCTGCCCCGCTGCCCTGCTCTCCCCCGCGCGCCCTCCTCAGCGCCCTCTATCTGGTTAGCTAGCAGGTGAAAGGCGGTCGATGGGATTCGGCTTCCACGAAAAATCGATTGCAAGTGCCGACAGGTTGCAGAAAACTTCGTAGCAGGCAGGGCATAGTCATTGCGTAGACCATATTACTGGAATCCGGGGAGCCTGCCTGGATCCCGGCTAGTCCGATTCGGCTGCCCACCCGCGAGAGAATTAAGCAGAGGAAGGAAAAAAGGAGGTTGGTGCAGTTTGATTAAACCGGGGGAAAGCAGCTAGATGTTTCTGCAGGTTGTACACATATGATTACAATTTATAGAAACAAAAGCCAGGTGATACCCATCTACAGATTTAGCTAAGCTATACTAGACCAGGCACACGTGAGTGGTCCCCGCCTGCCAGGGGTAGATTTATTCTCAGCATGAGGAGATTCAGAAGCTGTTTCAATTATACATCGACTGTATGATGAGTGCCTAACATGTACAGCTGCAACTGTACTGAACATATTATGTGCCAGATCTCCTTTAATCCTCGTAGAGTCTAGAGGGGGGTTTCAGAGCACTAGCTGGCAGGAGGAGGGCAGCTGGCCCAGCAACCCTGACCATCAGCTCTGGGGGAAGTACCTTCCTAGGCAGCCTGAGAATGTCATTTCCTTTGGGGATCACTTCTGACCCCTAGTCCTGGATGGCAGTGGTTATTAGCACTTTCCATTATTCTCAATTTATTTTATTTATTTAAAACTTGGAGGGTAGGATACTGGGTATTGAACCTGTGATCTTCCTGTGTCAGTCTCCCAAGTACGAGGATTACAGGCAGGTGCCACCATGTAGGCCTTCATTATTCTCATTTTAGCTAGACTGTGCTAGACATGTTAGTCTTATTTTAAAGAGGTAGAGGTGGAGGCCCAGAGAGGTTAAATAACTTGCCCAAAGTCACAGAGCTAGTAAGCGGCCCAGTGTGGGAATTCCAGTCAGAGGCCCCAACAGATGAAAAAGGTCATCTAAGGGTAGATAGATATCTCCAATGAAGGGGGCGGCTAGGGATCAAGAAGTCACACACCTTGCAATCAGGAAATCAGTACTTCCTACCACTAGTGATTCAACGAGGTGGGCGGCCCAGGAGTTCATAAAAAGTGTAAAAGTGATACAGAGTCCCTGCTAGGAAGGAGGGTGCACTGGGGTAGGGGACCAGCAGGAAGACCCAGCCCTGGAGAAGGTGGGCCTGGGAGGTGGCCAGCACCCTGGGCCCCAGGGTGAGGCGCTTTTCCAGCCGGGGCAGGCGAGCAGCTCTAGAGACTGAAGACGCTGCCCTGGAGCAGAGGGCAGGGGCAGACTCACAAGGAGCTCTTCCCGGTGGCTGCCGAAGGGGAGCCAAGACGCTGTCCAAATTCTTCTCTGGAAAGGCGTGTCCCGCTTCCCTGCCCACGCATGTCCAGCGCTGGGTAACGGTCTTAGATCATCATTCCTGGAATGTCCACAATGTGTCATGCAGAGTCAGGAAACGTTTTACTTCCGGGAAGCTTTTGGGTAGGCTTCCGATGCAAGTTGCTGCAGCCAGCAAATTCAAAGCGCTGGCAGCTCGAGGGGAGCAGGCTGTCCCTGTGGCCCTTCCCGGCAGCTCTGGGGGAAGTGTACATGTCATCCTCACCAGCTCCAAGGTGCACTCCTGACCCGAATCAGCTGTGGATGCCTGTGGACATGCAGATGCCTGTGGATGTGCTGGTAAACATCCTGTCCTCTTCCTTCCGGGCACTTCCCATGCCTGTGGTCTAAATGAATTTGTGTTGATTCTTGGTATCAGATGAAGGAGCAGAGGTAACCCCTGGGACCGCCCCTCCTTCCCAGCTCTCACTCACACTAAGGCTTTGATTACAAAATGAAAGTAGAAACTTTTCCATCACCTGGAACTTGGTGCTCGCTCACACAAGTAAAAAAACAAAACAAAACAAAACAAAAAACCCCTGCCAGGCAGGGTGTGCGAGTGTGTGTGTGTGTGTGAACTGTCAGGACTAAGTTCTGGTAGGTACTTTTAGGAAGAGGTCAGGGCCCTGGTTTCCTGGGAGATGCTGTGATTCCATGGATCGCAAGCAGGTCTGCTTTGATTGTGGCTCTTCCTCCTCCTGCTGACCTTGCCTTCATTTTGGGATACATTACCTACTGCTGCAAACAGAGTCCCTCAGGTTAGCAGTTCAAGCCAACACACATGTATCATGGTTGTTATCACACATGTAGTTTCTGTGCAATAAAAGTCAGGCGAGGTTTAGTGGGCCCTTTTGTCTCTGGGTGTCTCACAGATAGCGACCGAGCTTGTCAGCCAGGGTTGCAGATAGCTCAAGGGTCCTTGGGGACAGGGTGTGGCATACACCTGGAATCCCAGCTACTTAGGAGGCTGAGACAAGAGGATCCCAAGTTTGCTGCCAGCCTGGGCAACTTACTGAGACACTGTGTCAAAATAAAGTAAAAGGGCTGGGGATGTAGCTCAAGCAGGATAGTACTACCAAACAGTCCACTAAGCAAAAGACCCCAGGGACAGGACCAAGCTCCAAGCTCCCTCCCGGGGTTGTTGGTAGGATTTTGTTCTTGTGGGCTGTTCCACAGAGGCCTCGCTGTGCTTTAGCGGAGGGCTGGAGGCCTCCCTCAGCTGCAGGCCACTTGGGCCTCTCCAAGAACATCCCACGGCATGACAGCGGGCAAGCGAGGGCCAAAGAGAGTGCCAAGGGAAGAGAGTGTGGGCGAGATGGAGTGACAGGCTCCTATTCATTTGTCCTTGGTGAAAGCTAGTGATACTGCGTTTATTCAGGTGTCCAGCGTATGGAATCTTGATTGCAGGGCTCCAAATAGTAGTATGATAGCAACCAGGGCAGGAGATATTCAGAAAAGATGGTCACTGCCAACCTATAGGCAGGCTGTTTCTAGGCAGGAGAAAAACCTCTCTGTAAATCTTTTCTTCTCCCAGTATTTTTGTATTGTTCCATAAAATAAAAATCTCTCCCTTTTCCAAATTATTTGGAAGCAGCTTTTGCTCTCTCCTTTTGGAGGGGAGGGTGCTGGGGATCTAACCGAGGGCCTCATGCATGCTAAGCACATGCTTTGCATTGAGCTACACTCCAACCCCCTTCTTCTTTTTTCTCCTATAATAATTATAATTATTTTTCTTCTGTTTTCTTGTAAATGCCCTATACTTTTAGCACTTAAATTTAAACCAAGGATCCATTTTCAGTTAATTTTTGTGTATGGTGTAAGGTAAAGTTCTTTTGTTTTTTTCCCCTCCTACATGTGAATGCCCACTTGGCTCAATATAATTTTGTTAAAAAAATCTATCCTTTCACTATTGAATTGTCTTAACACCTTTGCCAAAAATTAATAACAAGAGCCGGGTGTGGTGGCGCACACTTGTAATCCCAGCATTTGGGAGGCTGAGACCCGAGGATCGCGGTTCACGGACAGCCTCAGTTACTTAGCGAGGCCCTCTACAACTCAGTGAGACCCGGTTTCAAAATAAAGAATAAAAAATAGGGCAGGGGGTGTAGCTCGGAGGTCGAATGCTCCTGGGTTCCACTCCCAGACCCACAAAAAATAAATAAATAAATAACAAGCCAGGCATGGTGGTCCATGCCTGTAATCCCAGTACTTGGTAGGCTGAGACAGGAGCATTGCAGTTTTAAGGACAACCTCAGCAACATAATGAGACTTTCAGCAACCTAGCAACACTCTGTTTCAAAATAAAAATGAAACTGAAAAGGGCTGAGGGTGTAGCTCAGAGGTAGAAAGCCCCTAGGTTCAAACCCCAAGAGGCCTCTGCGTCTCTCTCTCTCTCTCTCTCTCTCTCTCTCACACACACACACACACACACACACACACACACGCGCGCGTGCGCGCGGTCAATCCCCTATATCTGTGTTTCATCACAGACATTCAATTCTGTTCCATTTATCTATGTGCCTATCCTTGCACCAATATCACACGGTCTTTGTAACTGTGACTTTATTATAACCTTTGAAATTGGATAGGATGAGTCCTCCAACTTTGTTCTTTTCCTGGTGATATTGTACCAAAAAAAAAAAAAAAGAGCTGAGAGGTATAGCTCAGAGGTAGAAAATTTTCTGCCCCTGGGTTCCATTCCAAGTACCAGAAAAAAAAAAAAAAAAAAAAGTGTAGCTTGGAGGTAGAATGCCTCTGGGTTCAATCCCTAGAATCATATGTGCGCACAGAGGCACATGCCTGTAATCCTAGCATCTTGGGAGTCTGAGGCTGGAGGATCCCACATTCAAGGCCAGCCTGGGCAACTTAGTGACTTTATTTTTTATTTATCTCAAAATAAAAAATAAAAAGAGCTAAGAGTGGTAGAGCATTCCCCAGACTCAGTTCCCAGTACTACTACTACTACTACTACTACTAATAATAATAATATAAAATAATATTATACATCTTATAAAAACACTTTAAAATATAATATTTTAAATATAATAAAATAAAATTATATTGAGCCAAGTAGACATTCACATGTAGGGGGAAAAATAAATTAGAACTTTACCTTATACCATACACAAAAATTAACTGAAAATTGATTCTTGGTTTAAATTTAAGTGCTAAAATTATAGAGCATTTACAAGAAAACATAGGGAAAAATCTTTATGACTTCATGTTAAACAAAGAGTTTTTAGATACATGAGCACAGTCTACAAAAGGAAAAAAATGATAAATTGGGCTCCCTCAAAACTAAAAACTTTTGTGTTTCAAAAGATACCACTACGGCTGGGTGTGGTGGCGCACGCTTGTAATCCTAGCTTTCTGGAGGCTGAGACTGAAGGATCGTAGTTCACGGACAGCCTCAGCTACTTAGTGAGGCCCTTCACAGCTTAGTGAGACCCTGTTTCAAATTAAAGAATAAGAAATAGGGCAGGGGGTATAGCTTGGAGGTCAAATGCCCCTGGGTTCCATCCTCAGACCCCCCAAAAAAGATACTAGTACGCTGGGATTGAGAGTACATGCCTATAATCCCAGTACTTCGGAGGCTCTGTTTTAAAATAAGAAATAAAATAGGGCTGGGGGTGTGGCTCAGAGGTAGTAAAAAAAAATAATGGTTGCAGAACTCTAAAAATTTGCTAGTAGCATTGAATGGTACATGTATAATGAATGATTTTATAGCATATAAACTACATCGTGATAAAAATGTTTCCCTTTTTTGTGGTACTGGGGATGGAACCCGGGGTATTCTACCTCTGAGCTATACCCCCAGCCCTATTTTTTATTTTTTATTTTGAAACGGGGTCTCACTAAGTTGTGAAAATGTTTTCTTTTTTAAAAGAATGCCTCTGTGTGCCAGAAACTTTGAGAACTTCCTAAAAAGTCAAGAGTAGATACCAAAAAATTCTCACCGAGTGCTGTGTGCATGTATGTCCTTATCACTCTGAACTACATTATAATGTGAGATTAAAAAAGATGGAAGACAAAAGCCCAGTGGCCAAAATATATAAAGAGCTTCTACAAGCCAGTAAGAAAGTGACAAAAAGGTTGAGTAGAAAAAAGGACAAAGGACAAAATTGCCCCCTCCAAAAAAAAAGCAGATGCAAGTTAAAACTTAGGATGTCTTTTTTTTTTTTTTTTTTTTTTTTACCATTTGGTAAAATGCAAGGTTAACACCTAGGGTTGACAAGGGAGTGGAGCGTTAAGAACTCTCAGATGCTGGGCAGGGCGCACATCTGTGATCCCAGTACTACGGAGGCTGAAACAGGTGGATTGTAAAATAAAAAGTAAAACAGGTGGCCGGGCGTAGTGGCGCACGCTTGTAATCTCCGCACTTGGAAGGCGGAGACAGTAGGATCGTGCAGGTTTGAAGTCAGCCACGCTGGCTTAAGAGACCCTGTTTCCAATTTTTAAAAAAAAGTATAAAAATAGGTCTGGGAGTGTAGCCTGGAGGTAGAAGGGAACCCCAGTACCACACACACACACACACACACACACACACACACACAAAGTAAAACAGGTGGATTGCAAAAAGGACTGGGGTTGTATCTCGGAGGTAGAATGCCTCTGGTTTCAATCCCTAGTACCACAAAGCAAAACAATAACAATAATAACAACAGCCCTGCGGGACCCTGCTGGGAGTACACATTGGAAGAGCCACAGTGGAGAACTATTTGGCAGCAAGTACTGAAGGTAAAGAAGGGCAGTTTGCTCTGCTTGGTGATAACACATCTCAGTTTATAATTCAGAGAAAGTTACTGGCTCAGTGCAGGAGAGATCACAGTCTGTATAGTTGAAAAGTGGAGACGAAGCCACCTACATGCTCACCCATCGGTCTGTAAGAGGGGTTCACGTGAACTCCCGTGACCATTACGTAATACTCTCTGTAGTGATTATTAACTCTTTACCTCCCAACACAGAAAGGCCCTAGATGGTTTGTTGAGTGGGAGGAGTAAGCTGCAGTGTTTACTTGCATAATTAAAAATTGGACCAGGTGTGACAGCACACGTACTTGGGAGGCTGAGACAGGAGGATTGCCTCTGCAACTTAGCAAGACTCTCGGCACCGTAGCAAGACCATTTCAAAACAAAAAATAAAAAAGGGCGAGGAGTGTGGCTGGGAGGTAAAATGCCCCTGAATTCAGTCTCCAGTACCACACACACACACACACACACACACACACACACACACACACACACTTAGTCAAACAGAAGTGAAGCATGAATATGGATAAAGCTAGACTGCCCCGATTCTCCCAGTCTACGCTGCTTCCTTTCTATGAATTTATATTCATAGACTTATATACATGTGGAGTTTTAATTTACTTTTTTACATAATTATCATTATCTTATATGTACTGTTTGACAGCTTGTGTTTTCCATTTAATGATAAGGTAGGGAGATTTTTGCTTTCTATTGCAGCACCTACAGCCTTGACTTATTCTTTTTATTTTATTTTTAATTTTGTGTGTATGTGTTACTGGAAATTGAACCCAGGGGCATTCCACCTCTGAGATAACCTCCCAGCCATTTTCTTAAAATTGAAACAGGTCTTGCTATGTTGCTGAGAGTCTTGCTTCACTGTTGAGGCTGTCCTTGAGCCTGCCATCCTCTTGTCTCAGCCTCCCAAGCACTGGGATTACAGGTGTGCACCACCATGCCCAGCTTTATTATTTTTTATTAGATGTTCATTATGATCATGCTGCTGAATGATATTTAGCTTGCTTCCAGACGTCTGCAGATATAAATGATGATGGTATGGTGAAGCATTTGATGTGAGGTTGAAGGTTTATACATTGTAAATTTGAGGAACTACTACTACTACTACTAAAATGTCCTCCAAAGTGTTGTGCCATTTATACTCCACCAGGGAACAGAGTATGTAACCACTCAACCACCTTTTACTCTGTGTGTGTGTGTGTGTGTGTGTGTGTGTGTGTGTGTGTGTTGCTGGGGATGGAACCCAGGGGCATTCTACCTCCAAGCTAAACCCTCAGTCCTATTTTTTTATACTTTATTTTGAAACAGGGTCTCACTAAGTTGCAGAGGGCCTCACAAGTTGCTGAGGCTGGCTGTGAGCCTGCAATCCCCCTGCCTCAGCCTCCCAAGTACTGAGACTATAAGTGTGTGCCATCATGCCCGGCTCTCCTTTCACTATTAATAAAAAGAAAGTCTTCCACAATTTTGCCTGACAAGTGGGCAAAATGCTATTTTAATAAGGACTTTCTTGATATAATGAGTTTGAAGATGATTTCTCTTGCCTTTCATGCTTATTTATAATTCCTTGCTTAATTTTTAAATTGAGTTGTCCATTTTTTAATCAATTTGTAGGCATTCTTTCTATGGCCTGGATATGGAACTTCTGTCAAACACATGTGTGTGTGTACACACAAAAGATCAGTAAGTACATGCACACACATGGCAAAGAGCAGTACTACGTACACTGTCAGTCAGTTTGGACTGTCAAAACAAAACAAAATAGTGTAAACTGTTTAGCCGGGCGTGGTGGAGCACGCTTGTGATCCCAGCATTCGGGAGGCTGAGGCCAGAGAGAGGATCACGATTCGCGGACAGTCTCAGCTACTTAGTGAGGCCCTCTGCAACTCAGTGAGACCCAGTTTCAAGATAAAGAATAAAAAACAGGGCAGGGGGTGTAGCATGGAGTTTGAATGCCCCTGGATTCCATCCCCAGACCCGCCAAAAAAAAAATATATATATATATATAATATATATATATTAGACTGTTTCACTTAAACAACAGAGACATCTACTTTCTCACTTATTTATTTATTTATTTATTTTGGTGGTACTGGGGGTGGAACCCAGGGGCTTTCTACCTCCGGACTATACTCCCAGACCCATTTATCTTTTATTAGAAACAGGGTCTCACTAAGTTGCTGAAAGCCTCACTAAGTAGCTGAGGCTGTGCGATCCTCCTGTCTCAGCCTCCCAAGCGCGGGGATTACAAGAGTGCGCCACCACGCCCGGCTACTTTCTCACATTTTTAGAAGCTCAAATCCCAGATCCAGATAAGGGCTGGGTGGCTTCTCAGAGAGGCCTCTTCTGACTTGATGGCAGCCTTGGCATTTCATGATGTGTTCACATGGCCTCTTTGTGCACAACAGGAAAGAGCTAGTGAGAGGACTCTCTGGTGACTCTTCTTATAATATTGACACACCATACTTATGACCTCAGTGTGTGTGTGTGTGTGTGTGTGTGTGTGTGTGTGTGTGTGTTACTCGAGATTGAATCCAGGGGCATTCTACTTCTGAGCTACATCCCAGCCCTATTTTATTTTTGTTTGGAAATAAGACCTAAGTGGAGGAGGCTGGCCGTGAACCTGGGTCCTCCTGTCTCAGCCTCTCAAGTACTGGAATTACAGAGGTGTGCCATCATGCTGGGTTTTTATGACCTCATTCAACCTTAACTAACCCATTATAGGCCCTATGTCCAAATATACTCACATTGGGGAGTTTGGGCTTCATCATGCATTTGACTTTTTATTTTGTCCTCTGTGTGTGTGTGTGTGTGTGTGTGTGTGTGTGTGTGTGTGTGTGTCTTTTTGACACTAGGAATAGAACTCAGGGCATTGCATTTGCAAAGCGAGCACTTTGCAACTGAGCCACATCCCAGCTTCTTCCATCAGGTGTTTGGAAGGAGCGCAATTCAGTCCACTGCACACACATATACCAACCTTTCTCTATCACATTTAGCTTTTATATATATTTTTGTGGGGGAGAAGCAGTACTGGAGATGGAGTCTAGGGGCATTCTACCTCTGAGCTACACCCCCAGCCCTGTTTATTTTAATTTTGAAACAGGATCTCGCTCGGTTGATGAGAGTCTCCGCACTTGCTGAGGCTGTCCTCGAATCTGCAATCTTCTTGCCTTCCAAGTACTGAGATTACAGGCATGTGCCACAACTCTTGGCTTTTTTTTTTTTAATAGTGAGTAAATACACCTGACATGAAATACACCATCTTAAGCACTTTTAAGGGTACCGTTAAGTGCAGTGAGATTGCTGTGCAACCAATCTCCAGAGCTCTTTTCATCTTGCAAAACGGAAACTCAGTGCCCACTAAGGAACTTTTCCTTCTCCCTCCCCTGGACCTGGAAACTTCCATTCTATTTTCCGAGTCTTTGCAGACAGAATTTCATTCTTTTAGGTGCCTCATACAAGTAGAGTCGAGAAGTCACTGGGATGGGGGTCCTGAAGAGGTCTCCCAAGGAAGGTGGACCTCGACTTAATCTGTGAGGGGTCTTGACATCGTTACAGACAGGAAATTAGGGACGGGTCCTATTGAGGCACAGACTGATATTTTTAAAAGAAGGAAAGATGTACACGCTCTGAGAGACGGGGTGTGGTGTTGGAGAGCAGCGCTAGCCACACTCAGCAAAGCATACTCTCTCATGTAAAGTTGACTACAGGGACTTGAGCTAAGAAGGTATTTTCAGTTCCCCTTGGGTTGGAGACTAGATATACTAATCATAACCTACTGGGCATTATTTTCTTCTTTATTCTTGAAGAAAAAAGAAAACCCTCCAGTAACTTCCCTACCAGGGGGCTCTGACGTTCTGCTTTGTGAACTTAAACAGTACCATATTGATGTAATGAAACATTACAGGTGTGATACCCATGAAGTACTCAGCTGATCTACAGAAAAGGTCTAATAATTTATTTAATGGTGCCATGTGTGATCAAGGTCTGTGGAAGTGACCTTTGAATCTGGATTTTCACTCATGGCCACTTTTGTAGTGTCCCCCATGTCTCCTCCCTACCCAGGGTTATGTTGTCCCCTTTTTTTTTTTTTTTTTTTTTTTTGTGGGTCTGGGGATGGAACCCAGGGGCATTTGATCTCCGGGCTACACCCCCTGCCCTATTTTTTATTCTTTATTTTGAAACCGGGTCTCACTGAGTTGCAGAGGGCCTCACTAAGTAGCTGAGGCTGTCCGCGAACCGCGATCCTCCAGGTCTCAGCCTCCCGAATGCTGGGATCACAAGCGTGCGCCACCGCGCCCGGCTCTGTTGTCCCCTTTTGACTGGTTTATTTCACTAGTGCAATGCCCTTGAGGTTCACTCCTGTTGAAGCATATGTCAAATTTTCAGTATTTTTTTAGGCTGAGCAATATTCCACTATCTGTATATAGCACATTTCGCTTTTTCCATTCATTCCCAAGGACACTTGGGCTCTTTTCATTGTCTGGCTATAATGAATAATGCTGCTATGAACAAGAGCATACAAATATCTCAAGATCCTGTGTTTTGTTCTTTGGGGCATACACGGGTGTAGAATCCCCGGATCACTTGGTAATTCTATTTTTAACTTTTGAGGAACTTCCAGACTTTTCCATAGCAGCTGCCCAATTTTATATTTCCACCAGCATTGCACAAAAGTTTCCATTTCTGTACTTTCTATTCAACACTTAATTTCTTTCTTAAATACTAGCCATCCTAATAGGCACGAGGAGTTTTTGTTTTTGGTTTTGGTTTTTTGGTGGTACTGGGGGTGGAAGCCAGGGGCTTTCTGACTCTGGGCTATGCTGCCAGAACTTTTTATACTTTATTTGAAGACAGGGTCTCACTAAGTTGCTGAGAGCCTCACTAAGTAGCCGAGGCTGGCTTCAAACCTGCGTGATCCTCCTGTCTCAGCCTCCCAAGCACGGGGATTACAAGTGTGCGCCACCATGCCTGGCTAGTTTTTTTTTTTTTTTTTTTTTTTTAATATCTTTTGTAACACGGGGCAAGCCAGAAGACATACAACAATGCAGTTAAGTTTAAGGGTACAGACTGTCTAACTAGGCTTTAGTTAGATAGCTTGTGTTCACATCTTGGCCCTACCACATCCTAGCTGTGTGACCTTATGCAAATTACCCTGAAGCCCATTGCTCCACCTGTAAAATAGGCCTAACAATCATGCTGTTCTTCTAGAGCTGTAAAATTCGGTAAGATAATGTGCTTAAAGTCACTAAGCACAGGGCTATCCCACATTTATCAATCTATTTTTTGTGGAACTGGAGATTGAACCCAGGAGCATTCTATCTCCAGAACTCTATTTTTTAAAAATTTTGAAACAGGATCTCCCTAAGTTGATGAGACCTAGCTGAGACTGTCCTCAAACTTGTAATCCTCCTGTGTCAGCCTCCCAAGTACTGGGACTACAGGCCTGTGCCAGCATGCCTGGCCAATCTGTGTGTGTGTGTGGGGGGGGGTAGTTGGTAGTTACTGGAGACTGAACTCAGGAGCATTCTACCTCTGAGCTATACTCCCAGCTCTATTTTATTTTATTTTATTTTAAATTTTGAAACAGGGTCTTGTTAGGCTAATGAGAGTTTCACTACTTGCTGAGGCTGTCCTCAAACCTGTGATCCTGTTGTTTCAGCCTCCTAAGAACTAGAATTACAGATGTGCACCCCCATGCCTAGTTCAATCTATTTTTTTGAAATCTTCCTTCCAAAGGAAAAAAAAATCTCTAATTTTTTATCTTCCAAATTCTTTTATAGCTTTGCATCTTGCTCCTAATTATTTAGGCCAATTGAAATTCATTTTCTAATTGGGCGTGGTGGCGAACCCTTGTAATCCCAGTGTTTGGGAGGCTGAGACAGGAGGACCACGGTTTGAGGACAGCCTCAGCTACTTAGTGAGGCCCTTTGCAACTCAGTGAGACTCTGTTTCAAAATAAAAAAAAATAAAAAATAGGTCTGGGGATGTAGCTTGGAGGTAGAATGCCCCCTGGGTTCCATCCCCAGTGCTGGAAAAAAAAAAAAAAAAAGCAAAAGGTAGCCAGTTCCCACACCCTTCTCTGACTAGTGCATTCTTCTCCATTGAGCTGATCATCTCTTAGGTCTAGACTCAGGGGTCTGTATGCAGGAGTCTCTTCTCTGTCACCTGGCCTATTCCTGAGCAGCACCTAGAAAGTATACACACACACACACACACACACACACACACACACACACACTATTGTGTATTGAACCCAGGGGTGTATTGAATTCAGGAGTGTATTCTACCTCTGAATACACCCCCAGCTCTATCTTCTTTTTATTTTGAAACAGAGTCTCACTAAACTGCTGAGGCTGGCCTCAAACTTGTGATCCTCCTGCCTCAGACCCCAAGTCCTGGGATTACAGGTATACAGTACCACGCCTAGCCTCCTCCTAGAGCTTTGAAACAAGTGCTGGCTGGCAAGAGCAAGCCCATTCGTGGCCCCTTTTCAAAACTGGCTTGGCTCTTCTTGCAGTCTCCTTTTCTGAACTCAGCTCCTTATACATAAAAAGTAAATAATAGTAACCGTGGTGGTGAGCTTTGGAATGCAATGTCCCTAAAAACTCACTTGGAGTAAAACTGATGTGTTTACAACTTTGTATCCTCCTACAGGGAAACTTGCTTCTATCTCCCAGTATTCCATTTCTCCCTTCTCAGCCAAGGGAGGGCTGAGAGTTCTCTTTTCTCATGAGTAGACCACAACCTCCGTGGATAAAAGCTCTTATTCTCCCACTTCCCCTTGAAGAAAGAAGGGGCTGGAGACATTGCCAAATGAGAGGATTTGAAACGGAGCTGAACGAGCTGCTTGGGGAGACAGGCTATTCAGAGAGGTGGCCTTGGAAACGCGGCTGACTGTTTGCCAAGACAAGTCCCGGGGCCTCCTGGATTTTTCTCCAAACAGGCAGTTTCATAGAAACAACTAGAACATTCCAGAAGTCACACGCCCTTGGGCCTGGGGGTTTCTTTCGCTCCTCTTCCCGCCACTGCACAGATGAAAGGGTAGGAGGTTGGAGAGACAAGCCTCAGTGGGTTGTCTGCTCGCTTTCCCCAGAGCCCACCTTCACTTTGCAGGAGGAGGGTCACAATGTGCTGGCCCGAGGCCTCCATCCCAGCCCCAAACAGCCCAGTGGCCAGGCCTCAGGACTCCACCCTAACTGGGAGTCCCTTGCAGGGAGCTCCCCACCCTCCCACATCTTCCCCCCTTTTAAGAAGAGACCAGTGCTGCTTTTGTGCTCTTCATGAGATTTATTTCACTTGCTAATGGGCAGTAGGGGAAGGGGACAGTGGCCGCGCCCCGCCATGGGCAAAGGTGGAACCATGGCAAAGGTGGAACCGCACTATCTACGCATGCTGCTGCACACAGGGTGCAGCACACAGGGCCGGGTCCTCAATGGCTGCAGCTGCACTTCTCCGCCTCGGCCTCGGCCTCGGCCCCCTCGCCACCTTTGCACACACAGTCCTTGGGGCACTTCTCACATTCTGTGGGGCAGCAGCCTGCAGGTGAAACAGGGGGCCCAGTCTGATGTCCCCATCTGTCCTCAAAGGAGAGGGGGCATGCCTGGCTTCAGCCTGGGCTGGCTGCTCCGCCTTCCCACTCTCCTGCCTGGTCTGACTCAGCATCCATGACTCAGCTGCATGCCAGGCTTCCACGGGGCTGTCACTGTGACTAACACACCAGCCCCTTTGGTGGATGCCAGGGAGCCCCCCCACAAGATGGTGGGCTTAGCCCAAGGCTAAAAGAATGCTAGGCCTTAAGGAGGAAAGCAGGCCAGGGTAAATGGTCTCCAAAGGGCAAACCTAAAGGAGCAGAGGTGGTGCCGTGGAGAAGGGCCAGGAAACCCGGGGGGATGTGGGACTAGCCTTGCACCTAGAGGAAGAAGGGTGCCTTCCTTCCCCCCTCTCACTCCCCATGCATATTACACTGCTGTGAGTTGGGAGAGCAAACTGAGGGGATCCCTAAGACCTAAGGGCCGAGGGTCTAGACAGGCAGAGCCGACCCCCAGCCTCATTCATGGTCGCCCCAAGGCACTGGGGGTTTTCAAGAGTGGGGCTCGAGGGGAGGGACCGGTCTAGAGAAGCAGTTCTCAATCCCCAGGTTCCCTCTGGAATCTTCTGGGGATTTACAAAAACATCTCTCCCAAGCCTACTGTATCAAAATCTGGGGGTAGGATACAGGCCTCTGTGTTTTAAGGTCTGCCCAGGAGGTTGCAAAGAGATGGAGCAATGGATGCGGGGCTGCGGGTCCCTCTGCCTTGGGGGGGGGGCGACAGGTAAGGGGGCGCTCACTCTTCTTGCAGTTGGTGCATTTGCATCCCTCGCACTTGCAGGAGTCAGCAGCGCAGGTGCAGGAGCCACCTAGAGTGGGTGAGGCCACAGGAAGGGTTAAAGCGGTAAAACCCGGCGGCCCAGGCCTAGGAGTAGGAGACCGGCTGCCAAATCTCCGTGCGCCATCGGCATTTTCATCCTTTACGGGGTTAAAAGTGGAAAATAAAGGGCCCCTCCCCCGAGTGTCCTTGAGCCCAAGCGTAGGGCGTGGGATTCTTCGCCAGTAAGGGGTGCGCTATGCTGCGAGAGGGGGAGGGGGCTCACCAGTAGGACAAGGACAGGTCTCGGGGTCCATGTCGAGGCCTGCAGCCGCTGGAGACGGTGAAGTGGCGTCCTCGGGGAAGTGGTCGCACTGCGTGGCCAGCGGCTGCAGGTGGCGCGGTTTTTATAGCCCGGAGCGGGCGCCGCCCCTGCGCATCGGGCGGGCTCTCTGTCAGTGCGCGCAGGTCCCGCTGCCCCGCTTCCCCGCCGCGCCCCCAGCCCGCTCCTCCAGTCCACTCCTCCAGCCCACTCCCCCAGCCCACTCCCCCAGCCGGCCGCAGGGACCGCGGGACTCAGTTGCGCTGCAGCCGGAGGGGGGAGCGCGCACGCACCATCCCCGAAAGAAAGGAGCTTTGCGCATTCCCCAGGCTAACATTCCCGTTATCCTCGGGTTCCTGACGCCAGTTTCGTTCAGATGGGGTGCTGAGCAAAAGGCAGAAAGAAAACCCTCGCACTGAACTTGTGGCTAGGGCGGACAAGGGTCCCTTTCCATTCCTCCTGCATCCTGCCCAGAACCTTGAGATCTTTTGATTCCTATCCTGCCATTATGCAAGTTAGGAAAAAGGCCCCAGAGGACATCAGCTTAGCTTCCAGAATCAGCCTGAGGCAGTCAAGCCCAGAACTCAGGGACTCAGAAGGTTCATCAGTGTGTGTGTGTGTGTGTGTGTGTGTGTGTGTGTGTGTGTGTGTAGGGGGCACTCAGAAAGTTTGTCAGTGGGGTAGGGGGGTCCCCATTGCTACCAGTTCCCCCCTACATCCTGCAAAAGGGCATATCAAAATCAGGGAGAACGGTAAGATTTTTCTTTTTATAAAAGGGAGCCTAGGTAAAATAATTTTGACAAATGCATAGATTAGGGGTTTAGATACAAAATGAAAGGAAATCTGTGGGTTGAAGTGGCACATGCCTGTAATCCCAGTACTTGGGAGGCTGAGACAGGAGGATGGCAGGTTCGAAGCCAGCCTCAGCAATTTAGCAAGAAGACCCTCTCCCAAAATGAAAAAAAAAAAAAATCGCCGGGCGTGGTGGCGCACGCTTGTAATCCCCACGCTTGGGAGGCGGAGACAGGAGGATGGCGCAGGTTCGAAGCCAGCCATTCTGGCTTCAGAGACCCTGTTTCCAAAAATAAAAAAGTATAAAATAGGTCTGGGAGTGTAGCCCGGAGGTAGAAGGGCTTCCAGGAACCCCAATACCACCAAAAAAAAAAAAAAAAAAAAAAAGAAAGAAAGAAAGAAAGAAAGAAAGAAAGAAAGAAAAAAAAGTTTATTTATTGTAGCTTGGAGGTGGAACACCCCTGGATTCAATCCCCAGTACCCAAAACCAACCACCCAAACAAAAAAGTTAAATAACCCAGTACTAAAGGTAAAGAAGGAGGAGGAGGAGGAGGAGGAGGAGGAGGAGGAGGAGGAGGAGGAGGAAGAAGAGGAGAAGAACTAGAACTACTACTACTACTACTACTAGTTATAGTCTGAGTTGCTTTGAGGGTGTCCCAGTGAGCTATTATCTTCTCCTCCAGGTCCAGACCCAGATGCACACTGGGAATAACTCCTCTGTTTCCCAGCTCTTGCTGCGGTCCTGAATCCTACAGCAAGGATAGCACTAGTGGGGACACGAGCACCCTCCTTGCTCACCACCTCCCCTGCTGCTGAGGAGGCTCCTTTGTGGCTTGGCAGGACAATGAGGTGAGCCCTAGAGGTGGAGGGCGAGGGAGAGTGTGTTCTTCAAAAGGCACAGGGGCAGCTGGGCGTGATGGTGCACGATTGTAATCCCAGTACTTAGGAGGCTGAGACAGGAGGATCACGGGTTTTCAGCCAGCCTCAGCTACTTAGTGAGGCCCCCACAACTTAGTGAGGCCTAGTCTAAAACTAAAAAATAAAATAGGGCTAGGGCTGAAGCTTAGAAGTAGGATGCTCCTGGGTTTAATCCTCAGTACCCCCCCCAAAAGGCATGTACACACACACACACACACACACACACACACACACACATGAACACACATAACACATAGGGCAGGGGGATCTGGGAGCCTATGTGACATGAAGTTTGGGAGAAGGTAGGTAAGAAGGGTGCAGAGCTATGATAAGAACTTGGTGAAGGGCATTTTAAAGTGTTACTGTGTCACCTGCAGCGTGTCTCTTCTGTCCCTCTCTCAGACTTTCTAAAAATCTGCCTTGCTTGCCCACACAGTCACAGAACTGGGTGTGCTCTGGGGACAGGGAGAACTTAACCTTAAGGTGTCTCCAAATCAAAGCAGGGCCAGTTTGGGATGAAGAATCAGCCACATGGAGATGCACGATAAAATCTGCCCCAAGATAAAAATGTATAAATCAAGGTCCTGGGCAGGGGGCCAGCAGGAACCTGACCACCGAGGTCAAAACTGGAGCACTGGATTGAGAGTCAGAGTCTGTATGAAAGGGTAGGTCTGACGCTGAGTAGTCTCTGGACAGTTCACGTCCTGGCTGTAAGTCTCAGTGTCCTTGGCAAATGAAGCCACTTGATTCTCAGGAACCAGAGGAGCAAAGGAGAAGCATAAGACAAGGTCGTCCTGGGCCATAGAAACAGGGAGGAGGCTTGACAGTGTGTAGACACATGGTGACTGCCAGGCTCGAAGAAACCTCACTTTCTCTGTGAGTGGTGCAGTTGCTCTTCCTATAATGATCTTGGGTTTTGCCTGAGGGATGAGGCTTACCTAGGGAGAGAATGAAAAAGATAATCTCTGCCACGGCTTCGTCCCGCTTGGAGTCTGCCGTGCCCCTGCACGCATGACATGGCATTAAATCTCAAGGAGATGAAGCCCTGAAGGGGGCGTTGTCCCTGGTCAAAGGACTCCTTGCTCTTAGATGTTCTTTTATAAGCTATTGTTCTTTTGGTAATGATTCTATTAACTTTTCATATACATGGCTCAGGAGATTCCAGAATCAGAACTTTGGGATAAATTTTCTGGTAAAATATGTCTGAGCCCTCAGACTTTCTCTGCCTTACTCCAAGCTATAATAAAATTGGCTAAAGAAAACAGAGGGGAAAATGTGTCAGTAATGTGCTGGTATAGTCAGAGCTTAGGTGCTGTGAAAGCATTTAGGTAGGGAAGGGGCTGCAGAGTTCCTTTCTATCTTTGACCTTCATTCTAATCATTAACCTATAGTAAAAGCCTCAGGAGTCAGCTGAAACCATTAGCCCCAAAAACTACAATAGAGGCACCACTTGGCTAAGGAATATGTATGTCAGAATAAAAGACAGATATAATAAGTGTGCAGGTATAAAGTTTTGGTGGTTATAAAGAAAGGAAATCTTGTGAGAATAAGAAAGCATTTTGTGGACTTCTAGGAAGATGGTGACCGAGAAAAGTGGAGCTTACGAGCCCCGCTAACAACCAATCGCTATTACCACAAAATCAGCACCATTCATAGCCAGAAAACACCATCACCAGAGAAACAAAAAAATGTAACTACAAGGGACAGAGAAAAAGAGGGCTGGAAAAAAAACGGGACACCAGAAAGAAACCAGCCTGTAGTGCTGCGGCTGGAGCCGCGGCGTGGAGCGGCAGGTGCCATCTTTCCTTGTAGTGCCAGCCCCAGAGAGGAGGGGGACTCAGAACGGAGCTGAGAGCCACAGAGGAGATACGCCGGCCTCACGGCCGAGGACGCAGCAGCAGCACCTTACTGCCGGCGGCAGCGGCGATTTCACTGGACGGCTACAGCTACAGACCAACGCACTCAACAGCCCACCAGGCTCCAGAGAGGAGCGGCGGACAGCGAGCCAAGGTGAGCCGCTGCGGAACAGCCGGGCAGGATTCGACAGATTTTTCGGCGCAGGGAGCATCTAAAGCTCCCAGTGGCTGGGCTCAGCACATGCTACAGGGACTCAGAACGGAGCTCAAAACCAGAGAAGAAATACGCCAGCCTCATGGCCAAGGGCGTGACAGCAGCGCCATATTGTCACCAGCGGCAGCAGCAGCAAATTCATCGAGTCCACTACAGCTCCATCTGCGTACTCAACAACAGTGAGTCAAATTGCGGGCCCCAGAGGAGAAATCCCAGTACTGCATTCCCAGGGAGTTGACCCAGTGGGGAAGTGGCGGTGGCAGAGATATTACACCATAGGAGAACGCCCAACCTAGCACCCCCCATGGTCTAAAGCAGCCTCGATTGACTCCCTGGTTCTGAGACTCTGTGATACAACCCAGTAAAGGAGTAGTGGGGTCTGAGATACCACAGACTCGACATCCAGAGCACCTTAAGTGAAGTCATAGTGACCCAAGGGAAGAACCCAGAGAAGGCACAAACTTCCAAAATCATGGGAAAGAGGAATAATACTGGATCAATGAATGCCTACAACCCCACAACATCAGAACCCGATAAAACAGAAATTCAGAGATTTCTAGAAGATCAAATCAGGAAAATAACTATAGAAATAGTAGAGGTGTTTCGAAAAGAATTCAGAGAGAGCCAAAAAGAGATAAAGGATGCAATTAATGAAGTAAAGGCCTCAATTCAAAGTACAAACAACCGATTAGAACACATGGAGAATAGACTCTCGCTCTTAGAAGATGATCAATCCAAAAATGAATGCATGGTTTCTAATCTAGAAAAAAAAATTTGACAGCAGAAATCTGACATTGAAGAAATATGGGCCCATTTTAAGAGAGCTAACCTAAGAATAATTGGAATAGAGGAGGGAAAAGAAGGTGAAACCAAAGGGATCAACAATCTCTTCAAGGAAGTAATAGCAGAAAATTTTCCAAACATAGAGCAAGAGGCCGATACACAGGTCCAGGAAACTTATAGAACTCCCTTTAGATAGGATCAGAGAAGAGGATCCCCACGCCACATAATTGTCAAAATGACCAGTGTGGAAGCCAAGCAGAGAATCTTAAAGGCAACAAAAACAAAGGGCCAAGTGACATTCAGAGGCAAACCAATTAGAATCACTCCAGACTTCCCAAACCAAGTCATGAGAGCCAGAAGGGCTTGGAGTAACATATTCCAAACTCTGAAAGAAAACAACTTCCAGCCAAAAGTTTCCTACCCAGAAAAACTTTCTATCAAATTAGATGGAGAAATAAGAAGCTTCCATGACAAACAGAAACTGAAGGAATTTATGTCTTCAAAACCAGCGCTAGAGAAAATACTCAAAGAGATTAACTACAAAGTAGAAATAGGTAACACACCAGAACCAGAGAAACAAGATTTTCCATCCAACAGACAACTAAGATTGGTTATCTGTGGAGACTCATTATTTATGTTAGTCTTTTACCTATTTCTAAATTGTATTGTTTGCTTTTATTGTTGCTAATTTTTAGGATTTCTATTCAGAATATTAATATACCTTCAGATATAGCATTTGGGAATATTTTATCCCATTCTATCAATAACTTTTAACTCTGTTTACATTGTCTTTGGATATACAATATATTTTTTTTAATTTTTAGGGAGTTTGTATACTCTTCTGTTGCCTGTGCCATTGAAATCATATCCAAGAAATCACTGCCAATTTCAATGTTGTGAGGTTTTATGACCCAGATTTTCTTCTAAAAGTTTATAGTCTTAAGATTTATAATTAGGTCTTTTATCTATTTTGAGTTAATATTTGTATATGGGATTAGGTAAGGGTCCAATTTTATTCTTTTTCAACAATATTTAGTTAAAAGATTAGTATTTCCTCCACCAAATGTTCGTGGAAACCTTGTCAAAAATAACTTGACAATATATGGAAGAATTTATCTCTAGGCTTTTATTTAACTCCAATGGTTTATATATCTGCCTTTAGAACAGTACTACACTGTTTCAATTATTGTAGCTTTATATGGTTTGAAATCAGAAAATATATATCTTCTAGCTTTGTTCTTTTTTGAGATTGTTTTGGGTATCTATAGAGTCCATATTCCATATTAGGATAGATTTTTTCTGAAAAATAAATATATAAATATATGATAGTTTCACCTAAAAAAAAAAAAGAAAAAAATATTATCTGGTAAGAAAGAAAGCAAAAAGAAATATTGAAATGTTATCTTTAAGTCATCAAAAGCTTGGTATCAGACAAATGAAACTGTTATGTGAGATTATCATTGTTAATTTTGGATAAATTGCTATAATACTAGATGTCAACCACTAAGCCAAGCATGGGAAGGAGGGATGGGGAGGGAATGGAGTGGGGATTGGGTGGGGGCTGACTGGGCAATGTGTGCATGTATGTCTACAAAAATTTTTTTTGTATCCCACTATGATATATGAATACAGTGCACCAATAAAAAAAAATGTGAACAGTCAAAAAAAAAAAAAAAGAAAGCATTTTGTATGAAGTAAAGTTTATCCTAAGATTGTCCCAAAAGGACCAGGATAAAAAGCAGAAGGTTAAAAGCAAAATTGCAAAAGGTTTGTGGTATGCCTATGTGATAAAGATGGATTATTAAAAGAGGATGGTAGAGGCTAAAGGAGTACATCTGACAATTAAATCTAAAAACTTCATGTTGCTTTTTGGGACCTGTCTGCTAAACTGTATTGTGAGTGTTGTTTCATAGAATTGAGGTTTTCAGACATCAGACGGTGTTGCAGACAGAACCTGACAGACATCCATTCCAGCCCTTTGGATCATCATAGACGCACACGACACGGATTCCCCCATGCCAACTACATGTATGAAAGCTGGAATCTCCAACTTCATCCCCATCCAGCTCAAAGAAGTTACTAGATAGAGGAGGACATGGATAGAGCCTAAGTAACGGAAAGGGTTAAAGGAGTTTCAAAAAGCCAAATTCTCCAAAAAATTCTGGGTGTGACTCTTATCCTTTCCAGAATTTGCCCCCTAAGACCCACTTGCAGAGTCAGGAGGCTGATCTTAATCACAAAAGACCTGTGAGGTCACAGGCCTTACTTTTTTCTTGTTTGTGGTTGGTGATTTACATGTCCTTCACTCTATATTTCACTATTGTTCTTTGGTATTTACACTTTTCTACTAGGAAGCTCACTGGGGAAGGATACAAAATTCTTGGTTTTGGGAAATAAACCTGTCAATTGCACGAGAGGAGGCAGTTGTCCGTGTCAGTCATTTCAGATTTCCCTCTCCCAAGTCCCGGGGATAAACCCCCACCTTTAGCGCTGAACAAGGACTTGAAGGAGTTTTACTTGGTAAGAGGGGGAAATCGCTGCAGAGAAGCCTCTGCAGAAAACAGCCGAAGCCTTTGCCCATCTTTCGAGAAATCAGTCCTAACGGATCCCCGTACTCTGGCAGAGTCCCTAAGTGCTCCGACCGAGCCGGTCCGTCGCAAATCTCCAAGTGGAGACCAGCCTGGCATGGTAGTGCATGCTTGTGACCCCAGCTACTCGGGAGGCTGAGATAGTAGGATCCTAATTTCAAAGCTAGCCGGGAAACTGTGTACGATCCTGTCTCACAAAAAGGCCTGGGGATGTAGATCAGTGGTAAATGGGTCACCTGGCATGGGTGCAAAGCCCTGCTAATCCCCAGGAAGGGGATAAAAACAAGGGTAGAGGCCAGGAGGTTGATATCTACTGCTTGGGTGCGGCACCCATTGCCTCCCCCCAAGCAGATGTTCCTTCATGAACCCTCTCAAAGGGCTCTGAACACCTATCTCACCTTAACGCCCACTTCTTTTAAAGAGACATCCCTTCGGAACCCCATCTCTCCCTCTTGAAAAGTGGTCCAGAGGCTGCTCCCCAAAAAGCCTCCAGACTTTGGTTTTGCTGAGATGGGATACTGGGACTCCAAGGAGAGATTAAGCAATGCTCCAAGTCTCCCCCACGCACAGCTGAGCCTCTTTCCCAAATGAGAGCTGGGCAAGTGCTGTCACATGTTAGCTGGAAACCTCTCTTCCCAAAATGTTAGCTGTCCAGGGGCCTCCAATGGGCCCAGCTGTGGGGCTGAGCTAGCTGCTCCCTTTAGGCTTATCTTTGCAGGATCAACATGTGCTGGTCCATGAGGCTGTTTCAGGAAAGCTGAAGAAAGAGGGGGAAAAATAATGAGATGGGAGAAAGACAAGGAGGACAGGGAGGAGGCAGAGAAGAGGCCATCTGACACCTCAGGGTATTGAACTTGAAGCCAGAGGGGGTTCTCCACCTTGGCGGGATTGCGGATCTCAGAGCTCACCAACCCTAGCAGTAGATTTGTGTGCGGTTGTTTTCATTTTTCCTAAGAGTACTCTAGCCTCATACTCTCTGCCCTCAATTCTCAACCCTAGGCCCTGGCCCTCAGACCTTCTTTCTCTAGGCTGCTCGCCCTATCACCATTTTCTTGACATTAATTTCAGAGCTGGAGTGATAGTTACACTCCTCCCTAAGAGCCAAGATATCACAGGTGCTGAAAAACATTGCATCTTTCTTTCTTTCTTTTGCTCCTTCCTTTCTTTTCTTTTTCTTTTTTCCTTTCTTTTCTATTCTTTTTTCGGTACTGAGGATGGAACTCAGGGGCATTCTACCTCCAAGCTACACCCCTAGTCCTATTTTTAGTCTTTTTAGCTTTTTTTTTTTTTTTTTTTTGTGTGTGTGTGTGTGTGTGTTTGGGGATGGAACCCAGGGGCATTCGGCCTCCGAGCTACACCCCCTGCCCTATTTTTTATTCTTTATTTTGAAACTGGGTCTCACTGGGTTGCAGAGGGCCTCACTAAGTAGTGAGGCTGTCCACGAACCGTGATCCTCTGGTCTCAGCCGCCCGAATGCTGGGATTACAAGCGTGTACCACCACGCCCGGCTTTTTTAGCTTTTGAAACAGGGTCTCACTGTGTTGCAAAGGGCCTCGCTAGGTAGCTGAGGCTAGCTTCGAACCATGATCCTCCAGTCTCCGACTCCCGAATGCTGGGATTATAAGCATGTGCCACCACGCCCAGCCTAAAACACTGCATCTTTCTAAAACCTCTCCTCCCCCTATTCTTGAGTCTCAACCCCCATGACCTCCAGGAGGCATTTCATATAGGTGTCTTGCCCCAGGGACCTCCTCACCCCCACCTTCATCCCCCTCTGACCCATTGGCAATTCTCATAACTTAAAATTCTGTCGTCTGCTCCCTGTGCCTGTGATCCTCCTCCCCCAGATAGCCAGGCAACACCTGGGTTTGCTCCTGTGTTTGCTTCCAAGTCTTTTCTCAACTCTCTCCATGAAGCCCACCATGATCAGCCTATTTAAAATTGTAATACATGCCTTAAGCCCCAGTTCTCCTGATCCTCCTAACCTTGCTTTATCTTTCCTTTCATAGTATTTAGTATCTTTTAACAAACTAAGTGATTTATTTATTTGTTTGTTTATTGAGATACTGGGGATGGAACTCAGGTGCATTCTACCTGTGAGCTATACTCCCAGCCCGATTTTATTTTATTTTGTATTTTGATGAGAGTCTCACTACTTGCTGAGGCTGTCCTCGAACCTGGGATTCTCCTGTCTTAGACTCCCCAGCACTGGGATTACAAGCATGCGCCATCACGCTCAGCTTTCATTTATTTCTTTTTAATGCTTCCACATTGTGGGTCTCCTCCTGCTAGAACTTAGGCACGGGAGAGAAGGCTCGTTGTTTTTGTTCACTTATGTATCTGCAGTACCGATTATGGGGCCGGGTACACAAGAGACGTCAGGACACAGTGAATGAGTGAAGTGAGTGAATGAATGAGCTAAGTCATGCTGGCCGTGACTCTGCCACTTCCTAATGATGTGGCAAATCACTAGCAAGCTGCTAAACGTATCTGTGCCCTGTGTTGCTCAAGGGATGTACTGGGAATAATATCAGTTCCTACTTTATATAGATTTATCAGGGGGTTAACTAGGACAGCACTTGGAAAGCACGCAGAACAAGGCCCTAGCCGTGTTGGCTCTCACTGTTTATAGATGAGGAGTTCAGGGGACGACCCCACAGGCAGCCTGGGTTTTCTAAAGCTCTTACGTGACACCTAGTCTCATAGTCAGCCTGGGCTCTGAGCTTCCCAAAACACAGCGGCCTCCACTTGATACAGCACTTCAAGTGTCAGGGTGGCCAGCTGAATCACATCGGCCCTCACTCCAGGACCTGCCCAATCCTAGGGCGTCCTGGGAGAGGGGAGTTTGCAGAGACTTTTATCTTTTCAATTAGATTGGGGCCAATAGGCAGGCCAAGTGGGATGAGGAGTGAAGATGACTCAGGGTCACACCAACTGTGGAATGGAAAATCCCCAGGTGATCTCAGAAAAAAACAAGGAGCTCAGCACATCCCACACCCTGGTTGAAATTGATCCAGTGCAGGATTAAGACTTGCTTTGTTCTCAAAGAGTTTCCCAATTTGCTATCCCGGGATAGAACAATTGGCCAAGATTTTAGACACCCGGGTAAACAGTGGCATGTACACAAAAGGATTTGCAAATACGCTTTTCTGAAAATGAAATCCTTTCTTGGAGTGAGCTGGGTTTATTGGTAAAATGAATGTTGCATGAGCAACGTTATCCACAGGGCAGCTGAAGATAGAGAAGGGGCACTGGTCTAGGAGCCCTGCGATTTCTATCCCCAGCCTGTGTAGTAAGCAACTTTATGAACCCAAGAAAGTCCCTCCCTCCCTTGTACCCTAATTTTCACCGGGATCGACCAGATGACCACTAATATTTTCTATGGCTAATGCCTTTCAGTTACGGGGAGTTTACTTTGCACCAGGTTCCATATTGACCACCACGTGGAGCTAGGCATATACTATCTCACTGATTAAAATTATGCATTGTTAACACTACCTTTGTATTTAAGGAAACTGAGGCTCAGAGAGATTAAATGACTTGTCCTGGAAGTAGATCCAGGACCTGACCCTAAGTATTGTGCTATGCAGCTGTCTCTGATGCCTTTAATTCAATTCACTCTGAATTTTAGATATTAGGCATGCTATGCACCAGGCTATTTGATATTCTACATGCAAACTTCAGAGTATTCAGGTCTGCAACAAAGAATATCATCCTGCCTCCTCTCTCTACCCATCAGCCAGGTCCACAGTCCCTGGAAATGCCCCATTCAGACCCTCTATGACCTGAAGTAGCCCTGAGTCAACCCACACACTGGACAACAATACTGCATGTGGTTTCCTGCATCAACACCCTGAGATCAAAGCTCCCCCTGAGGATAGACTCTATCCTAAATAGAGCCTAGCCTAGCCCCGGTTTCTTCCCACTGGTCAGGGGGCCTGGCTCTTACCTGCAGGGGACCAAGTCTCTGAGTCTGAGGCAGTCATTGTGAGCTGTAACAGCTGGGTTCTGGGTGCCTAAATTCTAGCCTATTGTAATATCTACTTCCTAATTTCATCAGGTGATTGATGCACTTGAGGTCTTATTCTTTGTGTGTGTGTGTGTGTATGTGTGTGTGTGTGGTACTGGGGGCGGAACCCAGGGACCTTTCTACCTCCGGGATATACCCACAGACCTATTTTCTATTTTATTTGGAAACAGGGTCTCATTACATTGCTGAAAGCCTCACTAAGTAGCTGAGGCTGGCTTTGAACCTGTGTGATCCTCCTGCCTCAGCCTCCCAAGCACTGGGATTACAAGCCTGTGCCACCACGCCTCGCTGAGGTCTTATTCTTGAGTTGGCAAAGTGCCCCTCCCATCCCTGGACTATCCTTGACCCCCTTACCGTGGGGTTTGAGCAGTGATCCTGAGCCTTCTTCCTGGGTACCATCTGCCTTATTTTAACAGATGAGGAAATCAAAACAACATGTGTCTTGACCAAAGTCACACAGCAAGGCTGTAATAAAGGTAGACTCTCTCAACTCCAAGTCTGAATCCGCTGGTCCAGCTTCTCGAAGTGAGATGATTTTATAAATTAACCTGGAATCACATAACAACAATGTTATTTCTTTCTCAGTACTCTATCAACCTCCTTGAGGCTTCCTGCCTAGATGTCTCCAAGGCCTCTCCCACACTGTCCTAGCTCCCCTTCTTAACAGAGAAAGGGCAGAGGGGTCAGAGATGGACAGGGGAGGGAGCTCCAGAAAGCCTCAGTACCTAGCTAGAAATGTTATGACTTTGCTTTATTTTCTCCGTATTTATCTCCATGGTTACCTCCTGTTTATGGCAAATGATTCAATCTTTGCCACAGTAGTGATACAGGATTTCCTTTTCAAATAAATGTCAGTATAATACTAGGCAGCTGATATGTAATTATGACTAAAATTAGATGGCTCTCAAAGGACAGGGATCAAGGAAACACTGACCTCCACCAGACTGGAGCTCTAATTTGGCTACTGGTTGTATTTCCTCTACCCTCCTGCATCCTCCTAGCCAAGCCCCTTTGTATGAATTTTAAAGACCACAAGGAAGCCAGATGTGGTGGTGTGCACCTGTAATCCCAGAACTTGGGAGGCTGAGACAGAAGGATTACAGGTTTGAGACCAGCCTCTACAACTTAGAGACTCACCAACCTAGTAAGACCCTGTTTCAAAACAAAAAAAAATTTTTAAATGGCTGGAGGTATAGCTCAAATTTTCCTGGGTCCAATCCCCAGTATCACAAAAAATAAAATAAAATTAATAAATTAATTAATTCAAATAAAATTAAAATTTAAAAGGGCTGGAGGTATAGCTCAAAGGTAGAATGCCCTTAGTTTTGATCCTCAGTACCAAAATATTATTAATACTAGTAATGTTTTAAAGGCCACAGGGAGAGTTGGTTGCTGGTGGGATGGGGAGTGTAGGAGGCAGGGAGAACTGGCTCCAATCTTTCAGATTTCCTAAGGGCACATCCTAGTGGGCAGAACGTATACTGTAATTGAGACTTTGTGACTTTGGCCAAGACTCATGTTGTCTGTGCTTTGCTGTCTTTTAAAACAAGGCAGATGGCAGCGATGGCACAATTTTTAGGAGTCTGAGAATCACTCAACCCTGGAATGAGTGGGAACAGGGAGGGAAGGGGCACTTTGTCGATTCAAGGATAAGACCCAGGTGCATCAATATCAATAACCCGATGACCATTGAGAATCGAACATCACAAGAGCCTAGACTCCTATCAGCCCATCTTATCAATGAGGGAGCTTAAGGGAGTAGCCATGAAACTTGATGGTGGTTAGGGTTCAAGGAGCCTCTTCCTCCCCTCATAGCAGTTTGGTTCTTGTGCATGACCGGTGCCAGGCCAGAGCTTAGTGATTTTGGGAGGGTGTTGTTCAGATAGAATGGTAAGAATCTACTTTAGCTGGGGCACAGAAAAAGCCTTCAAGGTCTCTGAACCATAGGGACCATTTCAGAGTGTGCTGCTGGGCTCCCAAGCAGAGGATAATGGGGCCCCACACTGCCCACACTCTACCAGACCACCAGGACACGGTTACCAGAGTCTTCTAAAAAAACTGTACTGAGTGAAGACTGATGTTCTTTTTCTCTGTGTATGTGGTACTGGAGATTGAACCCAGGGAGATTCTATCTCCAAGCTACACTTCCTGTTTCAAAATAAACAGGGTCTCACTAAGTTGCTGAGGCTGTGCTTGAACCTGCAATCCTTCTGTCTTGGCCTCCCACATAGGGGACTGCAGGTGTGCATCATCAGGCCTGCCTCTCCTAATTAATAGCTGGCCAGGTGTGGAGACAGGATAGCGGCTTGGCCTAGCATCAAAGTTCTCTCTCACACCTCATCTTCAGTGGTTCTCTGCTGTGGGTGGTTTTGTCTCCCAGGGGACGTTTGGTAACATCTGGAGCCATTTCGGGCTGTTACACTGGGTCATGGTGGTCATGGTGAGTCACGGTGCAATACCATTGGCATCCGATGGACAGGAGCGGGGGTTGTTGTCAAACATTCTACAGTACATGGGAGTGTCTGGCCCCAGACATCAATACTGCCAAGGTTGAGAAGCCTGCTTTTTTCACCCTGTAACAACCCTACTGTGATTTTCAGCAACTGACAGGTAGGGCGGGGAGTCAGGGAATCAGAAGGCAGCTTTGTCAGCTTTGCTTTGTCATGGACTTGTGACTTGGAAGTCTATCAAGTGCTGATACTCAGACCTGCCCACGCTTCCCTGACACAGGTGTGGGCTCGAGTGTGAGAAGGCCAGTGACAAGACGTGGGGGAGTCAGCTGCCAGGGGCCTGGCCTATGAGGCCCGCCTGCGAGGGGAGGTGGGCAGAGCCTCACCTAGCCTACCGACTGCAGTCAATTTTCTAAGATGGTTGCAGTTTCAAGTGCTTTATCCTTTCCTTGGCTTCAAAAGTACAATTGACAATTCAGGCCTTTTGTACATCCGACTTTAAAAATATCTGGGTCTATCTCCCTACCTAGGTCTTGCTTCTTTCTCTCTTTCTCTTCTTTCTCTTACTCTTCCCCACCCCTTTCCTTCTCCTCTCCTCCAGCCCACTCCTCCTCCTCCTCCTCCTCCTCCTCCTCCTCCTCCCACCCCCTCCTCCTCCTTCTCCTCCTCCTCCATTTCTGTGGTGCTAGGGATTAAACCTAGGGGCATCTTACCTCCAAGCTACACTCTCATCCCTATTTTATTTTTTTATTTGGAAACAGGGTATCACTAAGTTGCTGACAACCTCAGTAAGTTGCTGAGGGAAACTTGGCATGGTACACACTCCTATAATACCAATATTTAGGAGACTGAGACAAGGGAATAGCAGGTTCGAGACCAGCCTCAGCAACTTAGATTCTAAACCACCTAATGAGACCCTGTTTCAAAACAAAAATTAAAGAGAGCTGGGAGTATATCTCAGAGGTAGAATGCCCCTAGGTTCAAGCCTCACTACCAAAAAAAACAAAACAAAACAAAACAATGGGAAGGAAGAAAGGAAAGAAGGAAGGAAAGAAAAAAAGAAAGAAGAAAGGGAGGAAGAAAGAAAGAAAACTTGGAGATTTTAAAATACATATATAATCCTTTCGAATCTAAAAATAGAAGTCTACAATACACACATTAATTTCACTTCTACAATTTTATTTAGTACTGGGGATTGAGTCCAGGGGCATTGTACCTCTGAGCTGTACCCTCAGGCTTATTTATATTTTATTTTATTTTATTTTATTTTATTTTATTTGTGGTACTAGGGATGAAACCCAGGGCATTCTACCTTTGAGCTATCCCCTCCAGCCCTATTTTTTTTTTTAAGGAGTCTTTATTTTTGTCTTTTTGGAACTGGGGACCCAACCCAGAGTGCTGCACCTGCAAAGCAGGTGCTTTGCCACTGAGCTACATCCTGACCCCCTATGCCCAGTCTTTTTTTTTTATTCTTTAATTTTTTATTTACTTTTTTTTTTGGTGGTACTGGGGGTGGAACCCAGGGGCTTTTCTACCTCCAGGCTATTCTCCCAGACCTATTTTACACTTTATTTAGAAACAGGGTCTCACTAAGTTGCTGAGAGCCTCACTCAGTAGCTGAGGCTGGCTTCGAACCTATACGATCCTCCTGTCTCATCCTTCCAAGTACTGGGATTACAAGCATGTGCCACCATGCCCGGCTATCCTTTATTTTTTGAAACAGAGTCTCACTGAGTTGCAAAGGGCCTCACTAAGTAGTAGTTGCTGGGATTACAAGCGTGCACCACCATGCTGGTCCTTATTTACTTTTTATTTTGAAACAGGGTCTCACTAATTTGCTAAGGTCTTGCTAAATTGTCAAGGCTGGCCTTGAACATGGGACCCTCCTGTCTCAGCTTCCCAAGTACTGAGATTATAGGCATGCACCACCACACCTGGTCAGATTTTTAATAGATTTGTTCCACAACTTGTTTAGTAAACTCTGTACTTTGAGGCATTTTTGTTTCCAAATCTTCACTGTTATAAGCTGTGCTGTGATAAACATCCTTGTAGCATTTGTATGTGTATATTCATGATACTTTTTCCTTAAGATAAAACATTCCTTAAGGTAAAATTTCTGCCTCAAATAACACATACTTTTTTTTCTTTTCAAATGTACTTATTTTAAAACATGTTACTTGGATACCTTTTGGGAAATTCCAAAAAATACAGGGAAAAAAGGTAAAAATATCTTTTATCTGTCATCTCAACACAACCACTGTTGACATTTCGGTATATTTTATTTCTGTATTTTACATTCTATATGACTTATTAAGAAACTGCTGAGAATCAGGTGTGGGGGCCACATGGCTGTAGTCCCAGCTTCTTGAGAGGCTGAGGCAGGAGGATCACTTGAGTCTAGGAGTTCAGAACCAGCCTAGACAACACAGCAAAACCCTGTCTTGAGAAAGGAAGAAACAGGAGAAGAAGGAGAAGAAAAATATTTTGTAACTAACTTTTAGCCATTATCTGTTTAGAATTTTACCATAACACTCCCCATGTTTGCATTTTTAATGGCTGTATCATATCCTGCTGTGTATGTGGGGGGTTGGGGGGGAGGAGTGTGTTCCTAGATTTAGACCTTAGGGTGTTCCCAGGTCTTTGCAATTTTATATAGCACTGCAATGTACACATTTGGTCAATGAGGTTGTTTTTCTTCTTTCTTTTCCCCTGAATTTGTAATAAATTCCTTTTCTGGCAGTGCTGGGGATCAAATCCAGGGCCTCCTCCATGCCAGGCAAGCACTCTACCCCTGAGCTGCACCCCCAGCTCTAAATTCCTTAGAATAGATTTCCAGACGTGCAACCCTGAGGTCAAGTGGGAAAAACATTTTTTTTTTCTGGTTCTTTCATGTATATTGTCAAATTATTTAAAAAACTGTGAATCTGGTTTGCAGTGAACAGCTGTGGCCTTCAGTTCATCCTTGGAGAGCTTATGCTGACTTATCCTCCCAGCAGCCTGTTCAAGGGTTCTAGGTACTTTCTTTTTTTTGGGGGGGGAAGGGGGTTACACTCCCAGATTTTTTTTTTTTTTTTTTAATTTGGAAACTGGGTCTCTTAAGCCAGAGGGCTTCGAACCTGTGCGATTCTCCTGTCTCCGCCTCCCAAGCGCGGGGATTATAAACCTGCGCCACCACGCCCGGCGCTCTAGGTACTTTCTAAGCCCAGCCAGAAGGAGGAAGAACAGTGCCTCAACCCTGGGACCACAACTCTCTAGGACTCATTACTCCTGACGCACCCGCTTCTGGGTCAGAGCGCCCTCTGCAGTCAGTGTATGGGATTACCCTCCCTGTACCCAGACCTGAGCTCCATCTCTCCCATCCTGCCAGTCTCTGGTCTCCTCCCCAGTTCAGGTATGGCCCAGCAGGGTCTTTTGTTCTCTACACAGCACAGGGACATTCTCAATGATGTGTCAGCCTAACGACACAGCACTTTCGTACTCTAGGCAGCTCTGTACGACAAAGTTCTTCTGTTTCTTGATCTGAACTGTTTCATTGGTGTTTCTTCTTGCAGCTCCAGTATCACCCCCGGGGCTATGTGTGATCACTCTGTTTCCCTGTCGCCTTTCACTAGCTCATCGTTCCTCATGGTCTTCAGGCTTCTCTGCCAGCTGGTTCTGCCTGAGTCTGGGACGAGGCCCTTTGCTTCTCCCTTTTTCCTAATATTAAATGCCAGAAGCTCAGTGTGGTGGCACAGGCTTGTAAATCCCAGCATTTGGGAGCCTGAGACAGGATGATGGTGGTTCTCGGACAGCCTCAGCTACTTAGGCCCTTTGCAACTCAGTGAGACTCTTTCAAAATAAAGAATAAAAAATAGGGCTGTGGGTATAGCTCGGAGGTAGAATGCTCCTAGATCCCAGCCCCAGCACTGCAAAAACAAACAAACAAACAAAAAATTAAAGAAAAAAATAGGGTTGGGCGTATAGGTCAGAGGTGGAATGTTGCTGGGTTCAATCTCCAGTACCACAAAAATGAATAAATGAATGAATAAATAAATAAATAAAGTAATGCCAGGAAAAAGCTTAGCTCAGACTTTGGGCTCATGTCCGTAGACTAAGCACATGGATTTGCCTCTCCTTCCCCTTAACACCCATTGAAACAAAATAAAGAAGGACAGAGGGAAAGAACAAAAACTAATAAGAGAGCTGTGTGGGGGAGGACGACAGTACATCAATGGATTGGAGATTGTAACATATTTCTGGAATACTGGAATGGGAAAAAATCACATTTCTGGGTAAGTGGGAGCAGAGAAAGCTAGCACTCAGATGGAGCAGCAAAGGAGTCTATGGGTTATTTTGCTGAGTTCTGAGTTGTTTTGGTGCTGTGGGGTCAAGGTAGGAGAACAGAGATGGGGCACAGAGACCAGGAGGGTGGCGGGCAGATCTGGCTGCAGAGCTCAGGAGTGGTGGCTACGCTGGCCTCTGTCACCTCCCTGTGTGCAGCTCCAGACTTCGAGGGCTTCCCGGAGGGGATGGGGGTAACCAGCCTAGGAGAGGCCAGGGCTTTCAGACGGGGCTCAACCCAACAGAGGATTGAACTCTTCTGGCTTGGACCTTGAGGGGTGACCAGGCTTGCCTGCCAGCTGCCTGCACACAGGAAACCCAAGCCTACCAGTCCACAAGCCCCGCCCACAGCGTGCTGCCACTCAAAATGGCAGAAAGAAGGAAAACTCAGAGATTCAGGAAGTGACCTCATTTACAAAATAAAAGCAGAATAGGGGGAATAAAGGAACATTTGGGGGAGTTCTTAAGTATTAAAATATGTTTGAGCTGGGCATGGTGGAGCACGCTTGTAATCCCCGCACTTGGGAGGCAGAGACAGGAGGATCGCGCTGGTTCGAAGCCAGCTGCGCCCGCTGGCTTAGGAGACCCTGTTTCCAAAATGAAAATGTAAAAAATAGGTCTGGGAGTGTAGCCCGGAGGTAGAAGGGCTTCCAGGAACCCCAGTACCACCAAAAAAAAAAAAAAAGTTTGACAATTTTATTTATTTATCTATCTATCTGGGGTGCAGGAGATGAAACCCAGAGCCTTGGGTTAGGCTAGGTAAGCACTCTACCACTGAACTACATCCCCTGCCCCAGATCATTTTGTCAAATTAAAAAAAAAATAAATAGAAGGATTTTTTAAAAAGCTGAAATCAAGATGACAGACTTAATAACTGGTGAGGGGGCTCTCCTTGTTTACAGGTGACTTTTCTGATTGTGTGTGTGGGGGAGAGAGAGAGATTGTGTTTCTTCCTATAAATACACTAATTCCATTCACAAGGGCTCCCTCCTCATCACCTACCTATCTCCACTTTCAATACCATCACGTTGGGGATTCAGGCTTCAACATATGAATTTGGGCAGCATACAAACATTCAGTCCACACAGGCACACACAGGCACACACAAACACACTTAAAAACAATGTGACTTTATATGAGCAATCTGAATTGCATAATATTACAAAATATTTCTTAGTAGCCTTGTGCAACTTCAGGAGTTAGCACAAAACCATTAATATTCTGGAAACACAAATTGGAATGCAAAGCAAAAGCACAAGCACAATGCACAACACTAATGGGACGTGTGTGACGTGAGAATCTATTGCAATCCTGCTTTTTGAGAAAAAGAATAATGGGTAGTTCATTTGTAACACCCCCCCCCCCATTTTTACCACTCAAACCACCACTGCACTTTGAAAACTGTCTATCTTTGCTATTGGCACGAGGACAATCCACAGACCCTCTTGACACTCAAATAGAGTCAGTGTTTGTTTTGAAGACGTAGGGCAAGAGATGGAGATGTGTTTCCCCGGGGTCTAGATGGGGTTATTAACAAGAGCAGCTATTTAAGATTACCTGATCACACAGAGTCTGACAAATACCAGCCCCTGAGGGATGGAGGCTCCCATGGATTCTGTAATAGTTTGGGGTTTTGTAGATTGTGGTAAGTGGACTCTCTAGAGCACAGGGCCCACGCATAGACCCTTCTCACCTGGGTCTGGGCAACTTTCTCTCTGCCCCATGCAAATAGTTTAGGCAAAAGTTAGTTTGAGTCAGGCAGGCCCAAACTTGGGTCCCAGTAACTTGGAGCAAGCCACTGAATCTGCCTGCACCTCACCTTCCACATCTGTAAAAGTCATACAGAAATCTCCTCCAGGGTTTTAGCATAGCCCAAACCCTAATATTTGCATGGCCTGAAGCAAAAACAAAAAGGGAGGACTTCTTGGCAGCTCATCCTCCCTCTTCCCATTCTATGTAGACATTAAAACTGTGTCCAAGGCCTATCCATATATCCCGCATCCTGAGGACTCTGCCCTTGGCCACGCTTCAGATCTAGGAGTGTACAGACTGATGGCATTGTCCCCCCTCAGGAGAGAGACATGGGGAAGAGGTCATACACAGACCCTGGCATTAAGCTCTGGGGTTCAGGTACTCAGAGCATGGTCTAGATGGCGGGACAGGAGCTTGGGGAGAAGGAGGGGTATGAATTCCAGTTGGACCCTTCCCTGGGGACACTCACACTCTTAGCCTGTGAGGAGAATGAGATGAGACAGATCTTTGGTGCAGGGGGTCCAGAGCACAGCCTTAGTTGTCTGACTGTAAAGTGGTCCTGATTGTGCAGGGTCCAAAAGACAGTATCTATTTACTTATTTCTATGGTACTGGGGATTGAACCCAGGGGCATTCTACCTCCGAGCTACACCTCCAGTCCTATTTTTTTAATTCTTTATTTTGAAACCGGGTCTCATTAAATTGCAGAGGGCCTCACTACATAGCTGAGGCTGGCTGGGAACCTGCGAACCTTCTATCTCAGCCTCCCCAAGTACTGGTATTACAAGTGTGAGCCACCATGCCCAACTCAAAAGATAGTATTTAAAAACTGCTTAGCACACATTAAAGTGCTCAGCACATATTTGTGCTTAATAAATATTATTTATTGGTATCATTATTGTTATTATTAAAATGAGAATTTGAGGGCAGATTCTCCTTCTTTCCAGGATGTGATAGTAATAAAGGAGATTAGCGAATTCAGCTACTTTAAAGGAATTTGGATAACGTGAGGTGGCATCCCCATGGGCGCCAAGGCTGAGGTTACAGGAGGAGAGGCCAGCCTGCTAGCTGGAGACTGGAAGGACTGCTCTGTCCCCTGGAAGGTATTAATGCCAGTGCCATGTCCTTCCCAAGGCACCAGAGAGCCATGTAATTGCAGAGAATGAATTAGCAAGGGCCTTCTCAGAGGTTAATAAACAGAAGCCTAAGATAGGATGTAGCCCTTCTAAAGCCCCTTCTATGTGCATAGATGTTCTTTTAGTTTCTCCCTACATCTTGTGAGGCAGGTACACTTAATGAGGAAATGAGCCTAAAGAGGTTAAATGAGGTAGTCAAGGTCATGCAGCAGGGAGAGGTGGAATGCCAGGCTCTTTCCCCTGCACTGTGATGCTGAGTGTAAAGCATAGCTTGCCCTGCAGGCAGGTGGAGGATGAAAACCTATCCAGGGAGGTCCCAGCTTTTCCACACAGGGGTAAGTGTGATTATGAGCGCATTCAGTATAGGAAGCTCTCGGTTACTCCTGCTCCTCCTTTTGCAAACTAAGCCCAGCCCCATAGGGCACGCCCTATGACCTTGGTGAAGTCTTCATTTACACCCACTCATGTACCTGCTGGCTGCTTGACAGAGGATGGCAGAGAAGGCGCTGGTTCAAGCCTTTGGTGGTATGAGTGTCTGGCTTCTCAGGGCTTGGGTTGTCTTCTCCTCCACTGATGAGAGGTGTGTAGATAATCGGCAGTGACCACCCACCCCCGTGCCAGCCTCCGGGGACTTCAGCCTTCTCAGCCACCCAACTGGGAAGCTGTTTCTTAGGAAGTCTGTTTGGGATGTTGTTTCTACACCTCCACTAGCTTCTCTCTCTTGGTCCGTGTCTGCCTGGTCACCTAGTCCTGAAGTTGGCCCAAATGACCAAACCAGGGCTGCTGCTAATACCCTCCATATATTAGTCTTGGGGATTTGTTCTGAATACATATAGACTCTGTTCATGACTGATTTGGTGCTCGCTAAACAGGTGCTTTGTGTGTGTGTGTGTGTGTGTGTGTGTGTGTGTGTGTGTGTGTTACTAGGGATTGAACTCAGGGGTGTTCTACCAATGCGCTACACTGCCAGATATTTTTATTTAATCTTATTTTGAGACAGGGGCGTCCAGTTGCCCAGACTGGCCTCGAACTTGTGATCCTTCTGTCTTAGCCTTCCAACTATTGGGGTTACAGGTGTGCACCACTGTGCCCAGCTCTAAACAGCTGCTTGTACAATGAGGCATTCTAGAACATTAGGCCAGGAGGGCCAGACTAAGACTGAGTTACCCCCAAAGCAAATTCTGTACCCAAAGTAGTTTCTTCAGGTGGAATCTCAGGAAGGGAACATTCCCTGATAAGAAAACAGGGCCGTGTTTCAAGGAAGGAAGGAAGGAAGCCACAGCGATAATGGTAATGTCCTGGGGTTATGGGTGCTCAGGACTGCTGGAGACTTCTGGGAGATGGTATAGAACAACTTTCAGAGTTGTTTTGCATGATGGTAGGGGGATACTGGGTATGTATTCAACAGTTTTGTTTGTCATCGGTTAAGGCCTCTTCCCAGGGGCACTAACTCCCCAATGCTCATGGCCTGTGCTGTGCAGGGGCCCAGCATGCTCATGCAACAGGAGAAAGCCTCTGGCAGGGCAGCAGTACCTCGCAGTGAGTAGTCACCTGCAAGAGGGGACCAGGGACAAGGGAATCCTACAGGATCTGCCGAGCCAGTTCTTCTTGGTCCTGCTGTGTTAGGGTCAGACAATGCTTTGAGCCACCAGACAACCATGAATGAAAATTTTATTTCTCTAAGCACTTGACATGACTGTCGCCAACACCACATTTGGGCACATGTATAAAAAGCACAACCTATTGTACAATCATTCCAACTTCTTGACTCATGCACTGTACAGATGCTTCCCATGATCTCTCCCAGCATGGTGGGTGGGTCTCAGGCGCAGCAGCTGCACTTGTCTAAGCCCCCTTTGCAGATGCAGCCCCGGGCACACTTGGCACAGCCCGGGGGACAGCAGGGACAGCAGCCTGACAGGGTAGAAGATGGACAGATCAGCTTTGGTCAACATTTCCATCTTTCCACTGACCCTCCCGCCACTTAGAAGAAGTAGGAAGCCGGGTGCGGTGGCACACGCTTGTTGTAATCCCAGCATTTGGGAGGCTGAGACCCGAGGATCGGATCACGGTTCGTGGACAGCCTCAGCTACTTAGTGAAGCCCTCTGCAACTTAGACCCTGTTTCAAAACAAAGAATTAAAAATAGGGCAGGGCACCGGGCGTGGTGGCGCACGCTTGTAATTCCCATGCTTGGGAGGCGGAGACAGGAGGGGCGCGCAGGTTCGAAGCCAGCCGCGATGGCTTAAGAGACCTTGTTTCCAAAAATAAAAAAGTATAAAATAAGTCTGGAAGTGTAGCCCAGAGGTAGAAGGGCTTCCAGGAACCCCAGTACCACCAAAAAAAAAAAAAAAAAAAAAAAGGGCAGGGGGTGTATCTCAGCGGTCAAATGCCTCTGGGTTAGCCAGGCATGGTGGCGCACCCTTGTAATCCCCGTGCTTGGGAGGTGGAGACAGGAGGATCATGCTAATTCGAAACCAGCCTCTCTGGCTTAAGAGACCCTGTTTCCGAATAAAAATATGAAATGGATCTGGGAGTGTAGCCCGGAGGTAGACGGTACCACCAAAACAACAACAACAAAAATGCTTCTGTGTTCCATCCCCAGACACACAAAAGAAGAAGAAGAGAGAAGAAGAAGAAGAAGAAGAAGAAGAAGAAGAAGAAGAAGAAGAAGAAGAAGAAGAAGAAGAAGAAGAACAACAACAACAACAACAACAACAACAACAACAACAACCTTGAATCAAGAGATAGTGGAGTTGAGAGCTGGAAGAGAGTTCATGGGGCAGCCAGAGTTCATCAGAGGTCCAGAGGGGAAGGGGTTTGCCCAGGTCATGGACAGTGGCACATACGAGACTAGAACCTAAGCCTCATGACTCCTCGGTCTCCTTCCTGTTCCATACCCCATGGATGCCCTCATGCCTGTGTGGGTTGCAGCCAAGAACAGCTCTGCCTCAGGCATCTGATTAGGTCTCACTTTGATCCCTCCCAAATGGGCAAGAGGCCTCCGGAACTCCCTCAATTGCATGTGGCTGGACGGTCAAGGATGGGGTATTGGACCTTCCTGGCTCCTGGCCAGTAGAGTACACAATCACTATACTCACTTTTGCGACATGTCTTGCAGTTGCAAGTTGTACATTTGCAGTTGTCTCCGCAGATGCAGATTCCTCCTAGGAGAGAGGACAGAGCCACCATGACACGAGGATGCGGGTGGTGTGGAGCACAAGGCCTGCTGCAGACTGCCACTCTGACGGGGCCCCTGGGGGAGTGGCTGGACAGGAGGGTGATGCCGCTGCTGAGGACTGTCCAGCAGTCACAGACACAGGCCATGGTGGGAACTGGGATGACCGCATCGGCCCCACCTGGGATGCTTGTTAAAATGCACATGCCTGGGCCCAACCCTTGAGAGAGTCTGATTCCTAAATCTGTATAGAAACCCTCATGATTCTGATGTACAGTCAGGCTTGAGAACCACTAGACGAAGCCAACTCCAGCAAGCCCAAGGATTCTCTGGTTACTTCTAAAGTCTTTCATACCCTCTTCACCCACCAGAAGGCAAGAAGGAAACCCCGAATGAGGAGGAAAAAGGACAAAGGACATAAACATGCCCACAGTGAGAGCTATGCTTTGTTTTCATGTCATAAAAAAATTACACCCTGGGAGGCTGAGACAGGAGGATCACACAGGTTCGAAACCAGCCTCAGCTACTTAGTGAGGCTCTCAGCAACTTAGTGAGACCCTGTTTCCAAATAAAGTATAAAACAGGTCTGGGAGTATAGCCCGGAGGTAGAAAAAAATTACATCCACTTTTAAATTATTTTAGACCTGAGGATTGAATTCAGGGGCATTCTACCTCTGAGATAGACTCCCAACAATATTTTGATTTTTCTCTTTTGAAACAGGGTCTCACTAAGTTGCTGGGGGCCTTGCTAAGTTGCTGAGGCTGTCCTCAAACCTGCCACCTCCTGTCTCGGCCTCTTAAGTACTGAGATTGTAGGTGTGCCTCACCACACCTGGCTACTTTGTTTTTTAAAAACTCGTCCCATCATATTCAGTTTCAAAACGCTGGAAGCTTCTTTCTCTGTAGCTAGTTTTTGGGCACAGACACGTGCTGTTAAGGACAAGAGAGACCTCTAGGTACCATTTTCCAAGGCTTTGAAAGCCTAGGATGCCTCTGAACCCAGACCTCCCTCCTTCTGGTCAACATACATCCTGAAACTAAGCAGTTTTAGAGACTCAGGAGTCCACACAACCTTCTAACAGCTCCCCAGATGTCTGCAAGTGCTTAATAATTTTAGCATTTTCATAGCAACCCTGGGATGGGGGCAGCTGGGCATGAGTAACTTCAGTTTATACTGGAGGAAACTGAGACCCAGAAATAATAAGTGTGAGTGAAGGAATGGTAGCAATGGATCCAGAGGTCTCTGTCCGCCCTGGTGGCTGTCCCTAGGGGCTGCAGCTAAAAGGCCTAAGTTTCTTAGGTCCCCTCTTCAACTGTTCCCTGTGCTAGGACTGCCAATTCCAGCTCATTGAGCTGAGAGCCAAGAGAGTGGGAGCTCCCTCAGTGTAGATGCCACGTTTAGGAGAAACCTGATTGGTGGCTCCTGACTGGAGGAAAGAGAAGTTTTCATCAGAGTCCTGTTTGCTCCGTGTAGGATGCTGGTGCAAGGCTCCTTACTCACCTGACATACAGGTGCATTCCCCGGGGTCCATGGTGCAAGCGTGTGGTGGCTCCTTGCTGTCACGGCTGAGGAAGGGGGGGCTGAGTGAGCAGTGGCTGGAGGCTCCTGATTTATAGCCATGTAGGTGTGGCCTGCAGCTCACCCCGCCTCTCCCTGGGGCCAGACGCCCTGCACACGGCCCAGCAAGACGCCACAGGCTGGGGGTTGGGGATGGCTGGCAGATGAGGGCAGAGGAGAGGCCGAACAGCTCAGTCATTTGGGTGGCTTTTCAAAAGGGGTACAGGTGGCCACACCTACCCTACCTGCCTGCTGCCAAGGCGTCAAGAAATCAGGCCCAGGGTCAAACTGGCAGCTGTGTGCAGCCAGTCTCCATGTCTTGCCCACTGTACTATCTGCCGTTTCTATTCCCTCTGTTACTGGGGCGGCTTCGGCCAGGGCTCAGTGACTCATTGTCTTTCCCATGACTGACCCTCACCATGGGTGAGAAGGTAGAAAATCAGGGGAATATATTCCTACTGGGGTTTGCAACCTCAGCAAGAGAGAAATTGGGGAAGGTTTAACCAGCCTCAACTTCCATCATAACTCCATTTTTGATAGAGACAGCTGCCTGCCTTTTAGTCTTGCACAAAGTGCCCACAGATGCTGCTGCTGCAAATGTCCCCAAACAAGCTCTCATCCTCACCCCAGCCACCCTGGAACAGCCGCTGGCTGTGTGCCTCTAGGAAGCTGCCTCTGAGCTCTTCCTCTCTTGGCTGGAAGAAATCTCTCTGTGTCCTCTCAGTGACGTGTATGTGTGTGTGTGTGCATGCATGCGTGCATGGATGTGTGTGTGTGTGTGTGTGTGTGTGCGTGCATGCGTGCGTGCGTGTGTGTGTGTGTGTGTGTGTGTGTTTCATGCCATGGACTTCTTGCTATTCTGCAGAATGATCATTTTGATCACAAATAGCCATAGAGCAGGCTAGGCATCGAGCAGGCGAGGCGGTCAGCAGGCTTTTACCTCCCTGGCTCCAATCTGGTAGCTTTCAGGGGAAAGACCGGCACCTAAAGCAACTCTTCGCCTGCTCGGTGTTCTGCACGTTGGTTAGTGGATGTTGAATAAACAAGTGAATGAATGAATCAGATGAATAGCTGAGTGACAGAAGGTGTGAGTGAGAACATGAATGTGTAAGTGGACAAATGCATGAGTAAATGCATGAGTAGACAAGTGCTGGGGGCTCCTACCCATGGCCACGCTGAGGACCTCGGCTATAGAGTGTTGCCACCATGCAGAAAAGGCAAAAAACTGGACCTGGCCGTAACCAGCGGTCATAGCTCTTCCACGGTCTCAGTTGGTGGGTTCTCCACCGGCCAGCCGGGAGGACCTCCTGGGCCTCATTCTGACCCATGGAACTGTGCGTTTAAGCTTTTTGTCTAGTGGCGAGAAGGGGATTTGGTGCTCCAGTCATCAGAAGGGCACCGAGGCAGGCCCTGGAGGAGAGGTAGAGGCGAGACTGCAGTCATTCAGAAACGTTCTCTGACCCAAAGGCGTTTCCGAACTTAGTAAGGAACATTCGCTTATTCTTCACCTTCTGAGTGTCACCACCCTGAACCCTGAAGTTATGAGAGCTTGTTTGCCAAAGCGAAGGCCTGGATGCTGCAATGTGCATGCTCCCAGCTGTGGACCATGGAGCTATTGCATATCCACATCTGGCTCAGACGCATGATTCTACTTCAGATGACCTTGGGCTCGTTATAATCTCATTATAATGATAAAAGATCCAGCCAGTAATGCCAGAACCAACCTGACTGTGCCCAGATTGTAAAAAAGAGACACTGGTACACTGATCCCTAGGAAGCTCCTCCCTTCCCATGAAAAGCTCCCATGACAGCATGCACACCGTGCCCCATGGTCACCCAGCCCTAGTGACACCTGGACCCCGGCCCGGTGGGGAGAAGGTCCCCTTAGAGCATGAGCTCTCCTCCACTCGTTGACCATTGAATAAAATTTCCTGCCTGCCCCCAGAACTGTTTGGTTATTTGTAAGTGGTACCGTGTAGGAAAAGAACCTGCAGATTTGGTAACACAAAGGCCAGGCACTACACAGGACTCTGGGGAGCCAGAGATAAAAAAACAGAGACTAGGTCCAGAAAGCCCAGAAAAACTATAGCTGCGCGTGACTGCATGCAGAGCCCAGAGGCTGACACAGAGCCCGCCCTGTGTCCTGGGCCTGCACTACCAGCTCATCCCTGTGGCAGTGCCAGCTTCCCTCCACCTCTTGGGTGTGCCCTTTAGCAGGTATTAACACAGTGGAGGGCCTGGCCTGGCTAAGTGAACCCAGAGAGAGGAAGGCATTTTCCTTCACCCTACCTAAACCATCTCTCCTCCTGCCTCACTACCTGTGCCCGAAATCACTTCCTCTTTTGTAGGTCAATAGTGTCTTGTTGCTTAAGGACCCAAATGAATGATAATATCCAATCCCAATCCTTGAGCATCTAATATTTTTTTTCCCAGTTCCTGGATTGTATGGATTGAAATGAGCCTGGTCCGGGTTAAACTGTGCCCAAGCAGGTCCAGTTCTGTTACACAGATCTTCCTTCAGAGCCTGAGAAAGAGCATCCACAGGTCCTTTGGGCTATTCTGGCCATTTTCTGGGTCTCAGCTCCTGACCTCTGGATGGCGGCAGGAAATCAAGAATATATGTGCTGTGGCTGGTAGCCACAGCTTAAACCCACATCTAAAAAATAAATTTTTTTTTTGGAGAAGTGATCTGTTAGCCTTCTCAAGGGGTCTCCAGGAGCTCTTTGAAAATCTGATGAAAGCTCTGGACCATCCAGAAGATGGGGCATAAATACACAACATTTTCCTCACAATTTCAAGGGTTCTGAGGATAAACCAGTTCCTCTCCAAAGAAGCAGCAATTCTTCCTGGAGCAATTCTTCTTGTATCACACAGCAATTTTCCTCTTTTGGGCTGCCAGGTCCTGAATACCAACCATACCCTTCCCCAGGCATGACGTCTACTTTATGCATAAATATATTCAAGTGGTTTTCTTTGAACAAAGAAATAGCTTGTCCCGAAGGCGCATCTAATGTCCCACCTCTTCCACAACATAAAGCAACAGGGTTTTTATCTTTCCTCTTCCCACAGAGGCAGAAGCTGGACAGTGCTGCTCTGTGCCAAGCAGAAACTGCCACAGAGTTTCTGGGACTCATGGCCTAGGGAGAGGTTCCACCGTGCAATATTGGCAGAGAAAAATACCAGTGCCCTGTTTTGTGTGTGTGTGTGTGTGTGTGTGTGTGTGTGTGTGTGTGTGTGTGTTCTGAGGATTGAACCCAGAACCCAGGGGATTCTATCTCTGAGCTACAACCCCAGCCATATATATATATATATTTTTAACTGTAGTAGGGATGGAACCCAGGGGCATTCAACACCCCCAGCCCTATTTTTTTTTATTCTTTATTTTGAAACAGAGTCTCACTGAGTTGCAAAGTAGCTGAGGCTGTCCGCAAACCACGATTCTCGGGTCTCAGCCTCTCAAATGCTGGGATTACAAGAGTGCACCACCAATTTTAGCTTTTATTATTTTTATTTTGAAACAGGGTCTCACTATGCTACTGAGGGCCTCACTAAGTTGCTGAGAATGGCCTCAAACCTGTGATCCTCCTGTCTCAGCCTCCCAAGTACTGAAATTACAGGTGTATGCTACCATGCCCAGATTTTCTTCTTACTCTTTTCTCTTCTCCTTCTTATTCTTTTTACTGGGGATTGGACCCAGGGGCATTCTACCTCCAAGCTATAACCATAGCCCCTCTTATTTTTATTTTTTTATTTTGAAACAGAGTCTCACTAAGTTGCTGAGAGTTTCACTAGATTTCTGAGGCTATCCTCAAACCTGCAATCATCCTGTCTCAGCCTCCCAAATACTAGGATTATAGGCTTTGTGCCACCAGGCCTAGCTTCTGCTTCTTGCTTCTTCTTTTTTTTTCTCCTTCTTCTCTTGCGGCCCTGGGATGTTCTATTGCTGAGCTACATCCCCAGCCTTTCTAAAAATTTATTCATTTTATTTTGAGACAGAGCCTTGCAAAATTGCCCGGGCTGGCCTGAAACTTGCAATCCTCCTGCCTTGACCTCCCAAGTAGCTGGGTTTACAGGCTGCTTGCCTGGCTACAGGGCCCTCCTGGTGTGCATCTGGATGGAGGCCTGGTTACCAGGCTGGCAGAGAAACCGGCTTCCCCCGACCACAAGCTTGTCAGCAACAGAGGCTGTGGTTTCTCCACCTCCACTCCCCTGGGCCAGGCACACTGAGTGCTGCCACACAGTAGGTGCTCCGTAAATATCTATGAGCCAAAGATGAGCAATCAGCAGTCACATCCTAGTCATCTTCTCTGTCTCTTATTGAAAACATTCAGAGGACCTTGCCGCTCACTCACAGCAGTCAAGACCTCAGGCCCTAGAGTCCCACTGCCTGGATCAAATCCCAGCTCTGCCCCAGCTTTGCTATATGACTTGGAACAAGTTTCTTGATCTCGTTAATCCTCAGTTTCCCCATCTGCAAAGTCTGGCTCATGCAAGTGATAGCCCTACAGCACTGTCCTTGTGAAGGTTAAATGAGAAAATGCAGGTCAAACATTTCTTTCAGAATCTGGCCTCAATGTTATGATCATTTAATATTATAGGAGTAAATAATAACGACACTTATCATTATTAATACCATCATCATCATCATCATCATCATCAAGCCAGGCACAGTAGCACAGGCCTCTAATCTCAGTACTTGAGAGGCTGAGACAGGAGGATTGCAAGTTTAAAGCTAGCCTTGGCAACTTAGTGAGACCCTTTCTCAAATTAAAGAATAAAAAGGGTTAGGGGTATAGCTCAGTGGTAGAATACCCCTGGGTTCAATCCCCAATACCACACAAAAGTATATTATTATTACCTATGCATAGTATACTTGGCAAGTTAATTCAGCTACTCACACAGCTCTGTGTTTCAGGCTCATCCCAGGGGCCTGAGCAGGATGCATTTATCAGCAATCAATATCATAGGGTTTTAACCTCTAGGCTCCATGCTTACAAACTCAACTAAATTCCTTTGGGGCCCTGGTGCCTAGAGATTATGGCAGGGAGGGGTCACAATCCTTTCTGGAGTGTCCATCTGTTTGGAGGCAACGTTGACCTTTCACCTGCAGAGCCCTTTAATGGAGTATTTCTGGACTTGTATGTAGGATTGGGCACGATGAGACAGAGAAGACAAAATCAGAGCAGACAAGGATTCCTGAGCCTGGGTTGGCCACAGGAGGGTTTAAACTTAGCTCCTCAGCTCCTGGCCACCACCCATGCTTTAGATCTGAAAAACCTGTGACTGAATCATTCAGCAGTTTGGAGCCAGTGTGGCTTTATAAACTGTTTATTAATTAATTTTTTATTAGCAAAACGTTGAAACATACTAAAAAGTACAAAGAGTACTATTCCCAACACCACTGTATCTACCACCCAGAATTAACAGATGTCAACATTGTCATATTTGCTTCAGATCTTTTAATTATAAGAAATAAAAAAATTAACAGGCTCATGGCTCTAAGCATCATTCATGCACTGGTCACGCCCAGCATCTGCATCCAGCCCCGGCCTCTCTTTTTAACTGGTCTCCTATTTCTGGCCGCTACTCAACAGTTCTTCACACAGGGTTTCAATCCTGGATCCTCTGATTGCTGCAGAACCTCAGACAAACTTCCTGATCTCTACTGTAAAATGGGTCCTCTCATGGAGAAAATGAGAATCAGGCGTTTAACACACCAAGTGCTCAAAGGATGGTAGATACCACTAAGATTTCGTGTGTCTAGTGGAGGGGGGAAGGCAACATATGGACTCAGATGTGGCTCGAGTTCAAAGCATTTCCCTGTCATCTTTAAAGGGAGACAAGAACAAAAAAGGAAAAGGGCCCTGGAGTAGAAGGCTCAAGGGAGAGGCAAGAGGCAGCGAAGGACATAAAGGACAAATGTCTTCTTGTCACAAATCCTTCCATGGCCAGTCCTGGAATGTCACTGAGAACCCCAGAAAAGGCAGTGGGAGCCTGGCTGTGGGGAGGGGAGTGAGGGCAGCGCCCACCCACCCTGCCACGCACGATTGATTTTCTCCTCCCCTGTGGACGATGAAGAAGCTTGCTGCTTTGCGAGTCTGTCACCTGGGCTGAAAGGATTCTGCACATTTTATCATCATGAAGATGTTCTGTAAATTTTGATAAACTTTTCTTCATATCTTTTTTGCTTCAAGATGTATTTAAGGGTGTGATGGCACATGCTTGTAATCCTAGTAACTTTGAAGGCTGAGACAGGAGAATCACAGGTTTGCAGCCAGATTCAGCAACTTAGCAAGGCCCTGGGAACTGAGTGAGACCCTGTTTAAAAAACAAAATGGGGCTGGGGGCATAGATCAGAGGTAGAAAACCCCTAGGTTCAATCTCCAGTAACACACACACACACACACACACACACACACACACACACACACACGTTTATATCCATTTTTCTATAGATTTTTTTTCTACCAGCTAAGTTAACTGTATGGAGGGAGGCAGGACATGTCTATAAATATCTTTGTATCTGTGTATCTTGAATATCTCTGGTTCAGAGTGTGTGTGCGCATGTGTGTGTGTTTGTGAATGTCTGTGTGGATGTGCTG